>NC_042617.1:288487831-288799900 GCF_901001135.1 Rhinatrema bivittatum | reverse complement strand
GGCAGGTAGCAGTAGGATGGAAAATCAGCACGAGGCCTGTGAGTCAGCATGTGCTCACAGGCCCTGCCGCAGCCTCAATCTTCCCTTCTGTATGGGCTTCCCGTTACCAAAAAAGCCAATGTGAAGGGCAATTGGAGGGTGTTTAGAAAGAACAGAACTCAGGGGGAAGGGAGAAAGAGGAGGAGGAGGAAGAGGAAGAGAAGGAAGAGGACCCTGGATTGGAGCCCACTGTCCTGGGCCACAGTATATTTAAAATAATCTCTGCTCATAGGCCCTGTACAGTCCCATTCCCTCTCACATGCCTTCCTGTGCAAAGGATGGGGCTATCACAGTGATTTTTTCCTCCTCTTCCTGCTATAGCACTGCCTGGGAATCTCTGCTGGGCCTGGGACCAGCCAACCAAATAAGGTGAGGTGAGAGGGAGAGCTGGAGATGGAGATGGAGAAAAGAAATCCAGGAAAGGAATATATGGGAAGAGGAGAAGCATAGGAGGGAGAGGCTTCAGGAAGTGGCCATGGGAAGGGAAAATGAGTACGATGAACCAGGAAGTAGTCAAAGGAGGGGGAACATAAGAAATGGCATACTGGGTCAGATCAAAGGTCCATCAAGCCTAGCCTCCTCTCTCCATCAGTGACTAGTCCAGATCATAGGTATCCAGTGGGATCCCAAAGAATAGATCCAATCCTTGCTCATAATCAGGGATAAGCAATGGTTTCCCCATGACTACATGGCTAATAGTGGCTTATGGACTTTTGCGATAAACACGAAGAGAAGGATCGGTATAAAAAGGACTTTTATTAAATCTTGCCCGACTCTGGCCGATTTTCGCTCTTCTAGGAGCTGCCTCAGGGACTACTGAATGAAAGAACATCGAATTGAGTGATTTCAATCAATGGAACAACAGATGATGCATACGGTATATTCTTATCAACCAATTCTGTTGACTCCTCCACAAGCACACTATTTGTAAGGTATTGAATGTTGGATCTTTTCTTATAAGTGACCTAAAAGTGAAAAGTCACAAATAGCCCTAGCTTCGCTTCGCCCTGACAGTCATTATTTTACTCCACGGCATGCCGCAGTTTTCGTGCTGCTGATAATAAGCACAAGTATTGGTGGTGAGGTTATCGCAACATTAGCGTGGCTTCAAGCAATTAGTAGACTTTTCACTTTTAGGTTATTATCAAGATTGGTATGGTATGGATGCAAATATTGGGTGGGTGCAGTTAGAGTGGGCTGAGACTGCAGGTTTTTATCTACCTTTGCTACGCATGATGCCTGGTATGTCTCCAGCTGTGCAGAGAATTTTGCATAGCCACCCCATCATCTTGCACACCGTTAAGGTGTGGAGGGAAGGATGCACGTACCTTGGCATACAGTGGAGGCTTTGTCTCCTATTTCGCTATTAGATAAGAATCCTAGGGTCTCATATTGCGTCTTTTTTCCAGACATGAGGCATTGGCAGCAGCAGGGGTTATGATTCATTGTGTGACAGCTTTCACATGGAATATGAGTTGCATTCATTCTTTTTACAAATTAGAGATGCATTGACATATACTCAAGGCAAAGGATGGGATCCCAGGTTCCCAAAGGCAGTTGAAAGGTTTCTATGTGATAAGAGTGTCCAGGGTCACAACTGTCTTATTTGCCCAAGGGTCTCACAATAACAGATGAAGTTACAGAAAGCTACCAACGTCTTATGGATGCATGGAATGAAGACCTCCACATCAGCCTGGATGAGGATGATTGTGATATAATTTGGCAGGCTGTACACTAGGTCTCCATTTGCGCAAGAAGGGTGGAGCTGATTGTGCACTTGCTGCACCGAACATATAGGTACCTACTTCTTCACAAAATTTTCTAAGACATCCTCTCTGCTTGGTTGGATGGGTTGTGGCCTGGAAGGGTCCTATTTACATATGTGGTAGATCTGCCCTGAATTACAGTCATTTTGATCAACAATTGAAACAACCATCCAAACCATTATTAAGAAGAATTTTTCTCTGACTTTTACCCTGGGCTTGATGGGCCTGTGGGGGCAGTCGGAGGGTTTTTTTTTGACAAGAAGAGAGATCCAGTTAGCTAATCAATGTATCCATGCTGCTCACTTCATGGGTTCCTGTGATTTCCCATTGGTTGAAATAGCACTCACTGAGAGGCTTACATACTCTCTCCGGGGACCAGAAGATAAGTACAATCTAATTTGGAAGCAATTTTGGGAATATAAGGGGTGAGGCAACTGAATCACCTTTGTGGCTCAGACAAGATAGTATTCATTCTAAGTTTATTTAGCTGAGAGGCAATACTATACTTGTACAGTATTGTATGTGAGACACCACTGCAAGATGTCTATATGTATTATTCTGATTTTGTACCATAGTGGAGATGATGCATGATGTCTGAAATTTGTTAAATAAAAAAAACAGCAATCAAAAAATCAAACAGAATGAAAGATATTATTTGGAAAAGAATGGAAAATAAAACAAGATATAATGCCTCTCTATTAATCCATGGTGTGACTGCACCTCAAGTGTTGTGTGCAGTTCTGGTAGCCCCATCTCAAAACAGATAAAGCAGAACTAGAAAAGGTACAGAGAAGGGCAACTAAAAGGATAAAAGGGATTGAATGGCTTCCCTTATGAAGAGAGGCTAAACAGGTTAGGACTCTTCATCCTGGAAAAGAGATGGCTGAGAGAAGATGTAATAGAGGTCTACAAAATCATGAGTGGGGTGGAAAGGATAAACAGGAATGGGTTATTTACTGTAGCAAAAAGTACTAGGACTATGGGGATACGCAATTAAGCTAATAGGGCCCGCATTTAAAACAAACCATAGAACATATTTATTTCACTCAGTGAACAATCGAACTATGGAATTTATTGCCAGAGTATATGGTGAAAGCTGTTAGCATAGCTGGGTTCAAAAAAAGGTTTTGGACCAGTTCATGGAAGAAAAATCTACAAACCACTGTTAGCCATGTAGACTTGGGAAGGCCACTGCTTACACATAATAACACGGTAACATAGCAATGAAGGCAGATGAAGACCATATGGTCCATCCAGTCTGCCCAGCAAGTGGCATACAGTAGTAACTGACACACCAGGCATGTTACCCCCATCTGTTCTGTTACGAGTAGTAGCTACTATGCTGTGCAGGTTCTCCCTAGGCAGGGGAAATATTACACCTAAAATTAACATAGGTTATCCCTTTTCTTCATTACAACCTGAAGACTCATATCTCTGGTTATGAGCAAGAAGGACTGGATTTATTCTTTTGTATTTTGTCGGGTACTTGTAGCCTGGATTGGCCACAGTTGGAGACATGATGCTGGGCTTGATGGACCCTTGGTCTGTCCCAGCGTGGCATGTTCTTATGTTCTTATGTTATAACGATTGGCACCTATGACAGAAGATCCAGATGGACAAAGTCACAGCCAATATCGCTGCAATGTCGTTCATCAGCCCTCTCGGTTCCTGACTGAAGCTGCCTACTCTGCTTTCTATCTTAAAATAACAGTGTTTGCCTCCACATTCACAAAAGGTTTTTCTGCACACAATCTGTGTACATATGACTCAATCTGTGTGCATACGACTATCACTGTGTATAAGCACTACTCTAAGAACTATTTGTTAACCTCAAAATAAATACAACAGTGTTTCCCTTCCTAAAACTCTCTACAGTTTCCTTTGTTATTTCTGTTACATTTTCAAATAGGTTAGAAGTCAGTATGAACAGTATGATACAGGTATAAAAGGACAAGATTTATCACATTCACCAAATAGTATTTATCACAAAATTATGTAACCGAACCTTTATGGCACCTGTTTAGATTATATGGTTCTATACACTTATTCAACATTAATTTATGTGCCTTACCACTGTGATAGTACTTAACTTAATGACGGTATAGAAAAGTTTTTAAATAAATAAATGAACAGGCCTGGATTTGTCAATAGGCACACTGGGCCTGTGCCTAGGAGAGCAGGCTGGCCGAAGATTTGCTGCATTTCAGCTCTGCCGACTCTCTCTCAGCAGAGAACAGCCCTCTGGTTCCTGATCCAGCCCCTCACCTCCAGGAAGCATGCAGGGAACAAAGAGCTTGCAGCAGGTAGAGTAAAGAGGTATTTTGGGGAGTCTAGGTGAAGCTGAGTAGAGAACATTGAAGGGTGGGAAGAGAGGCTGGGGGTTGAGAGGGGGGATCAGCTAGGGGGCGAGTGTCTGTATGTGAGAGGAGAACAAGAGTAGGGGGCAGTATTCATGTGCGTGAGAGAGGAGGGATTCATGCCGTGTGTGTGTGTGTGTGTGTGATATTGGGCGGGATGATAGAGAGTGGATACAAGGATAAACAGGGCCAGAGCATAGAGGGACACCTCCTTCCTCCCCACCTACTGCAATTCAAATTCTCCCCCCCCTTGATATTACATTCTCTACCCCAGATCCTAGAACCACCCTTCCTTCCTACCTTTCTCCAAACCTTCCTACTCCCTCCTCCCCTTCCTCAGTCCAGGAACCTGCTTCCCTCTCCCTCCCCCATGCCAGATTCCTAATCTTCCCCATCTCCCATCCTCCCCATCCCTAGTCCTCTTTCCTTCTCACGCTCCTCCCCCTTTCTCTTCTCCCTATCCCAGAGGTCTCCTCCCTGTACTTACTTGAAATCATTTTTGTTCACCCAATACAAATAAATTATACTAATATAGTATAAAACTACTTTATCTTTTATAATGAAATATAAAAGGTGGAAACGTTTGCCAATTTGCTTCAAAACTTTTGCCACAAGAGACTAGGGGATTATGCCTTAGATCTCCTGTTGTCCAATATTGGAAGGGGTGACGGCACCAACAGTACCTCGGGGCACCAAAATCCTACATCTGTTATGATCCTGTCCGCGGACCCCTCCCGCAGACAAGCCCTCACCTTCTCCTCTTTGGCCAACGCTGCTGCCTTTCATCGCGGCCTGGCTGCCGCTGAGCTACACCTTCCTTCTTCCTCGCGGCTGTGAGCCATGCCGCTGACTCCGTCTTCAGTAGGGAAGTCTCCGCTGGGATTCCCTCTGCCTAGGTGGCCGAGCACTGCCGTTGGGGCTCCTCCTGCAGCAGGAGCTGCCTCCGGCCTGCCCTCTCCTTCTCCATGTGGCAGGACGCCGCTACAGGCCTTGGCTCTGCCCTCCAGCCTCCAGGATTCCTCTAGGCGTGGGCACACGCCTCTTCACTTCTCTTAAAGGACCAGAAGCAGGAAGTATTCTTTGGCCCTCCGGATGACATCTTCAGGGCTTTTCCTGGTCCTGCTTCAGTTCCTCAGGACCTTCGGATCGGTTCACATCTCCGGTTTACATCTCCCTTGGACCTTCTCCAGCTTCCAAGGAGTCCATCTACTGCTTCTAACCAGATGACTTCATGTTCCTGATGTCTCTGTCTGATGTCCTGGGTCTCGTCCCTCATCGGACCTCCTTCGTGGTATGTTCCAGGCCCTGGCTTCCCTTCCTGAAGCCCTGGAGTTCCTTGTCTGTGTCCAGATGTCCTCTCGTCTAGATGTCCTCTCATCCACCTGACCAGAGGTCTGGATGTCCACTCGTCCTGATGTCTCTCGACCTCTTGTCCAGATGTCCAGATGCCCAGATGTCCACTCATTCAAAGATCCAGATGTCCGTGTGTCCAGAGGTACCATTCTCTTGTGTACCATTTTCCTTCATTCCTTATCTCAATACTGAAGAATCCGCCGCAGCCTTGCCGTCCACCGGACTCCATCTCCAGTTGTTCTTCGTGGGAATAAATCCGTCTCATTCGGTGTCTGTCTTCAGGTGACTGGAGTCTCCTTCCAGCTGGACTTCTCCCAAGCACTGTCCGGATCCTCTTCTCACTCCTGTGCATATTCTGCTCTCCGCGTGGTCCATGACCAGCCTTCCAGGTTGTGTAGGGTGCGCAGTGGGACAAGGTGGTTTGCGACCAGTCCACTTCAGGCTGTGTAGGGCACCCTGAGGGACAGTGCTCTTCCACATCTCCAAGAGTCTCATCTCGGCCAAGCCTCCAAGAGTCTCGTCTCGTCCAAGTCTCCAAGAGTCTTGTCTCTTCCACGACTTGTCCAAGTCTCCAAGAGTCTCGTTTCATCCAAGTCTCCAAGAGTCTCGTCTCGTCCAAGTCCCTAAGAGTCTTATCTCGTCCAAGTCTCCAAGAGTCTCGTCTCTTCTATGTACTCTGACTTTTTTCTCGTTCCAGGGTCCGGAATCTCCTGTTCCAGTTCCTGGTCTTTTCGTTCCCAGCCCTCTGCCTCTGTCTGACTTCACTGGGGCATGTAGCTCAGCAGGGGGCTGATCCTGTTTGTCTCAGCTCCAGTGTACTTGCTCTGCCAGTGCCTGCACTCGCTCACCTCCCTTGGGGCATGTCTTGGAGCTCCTCCCTGAGTCGCCTCATGGGCCAAGGGCTCACTCTCCCAGGAGCAGACGATCGCACCTCTGCATTCCTCCTCAGGGCCCACAGGGCGCGTTCGTAACAAAATCCATCTTTGAGTATGAAACTTACCTTGAATGGAAAAGTTACAACAGTAACTTCCACTGTACTGGCTACTTTTCTGAAGAAAGACACTTTCTTACAACTTCTCTGTAACCATCTTTTTAATCCGGATAGGCTAGAGCAGTAATAAAGAGGACGATGACATGCAAATCATATTCTTAATCATATGTGTCTACTTTCACAATACAATTTCGCTTCAAAATTGAGCTCTGTACCTACAGTGCAATAGTGCATTTCTCTTTTCAGAATAGCAAACACACTCGCCCTTTGAACTGTTCTACTGCTCTGAAAATAACCACACCTACCCAGGCTCTGCATACACATACAGAAGCCTCAGGTTAAATTCCAACTTTGCTGGCACTTGCAGATGCTCCCTAATCAAATCACCAATTCTCAACATTATGATTCTGTCAGCTTTCATGGCATTTCCCCAAGTAAAGATTTCAGAAAATAAACTCCTGTCTTGCATGAGCTAAGTGAGATAAACTCCGCCTATGATGTTCTTGTGTACCATTTTCCTTCATTCCTTATCTCAATACATCTCTTCTATAACAAAAAAATCCTTTTACAAGTTACAGCTCCTTAAACGTCTCCGTCCTCTTCTTTTTCACCAAGATTTCCGAACTATTCTCCAATCGTTAATTTTTTCTGGCTTAGATTACTGCAACGCTCTCTATATAGGACTCCCCGACTCTATAATTCATCCCTTACAAATTATTCAAAACAGTGCAGCTCGCATTTTATCAGGTATTTCTATTCGAAATCATATTACACCTATCCTTCAATCTCTTCATTGGTTACCCATAAAGTACAGAATAAAATATAAAATCCTTACTATCATTCACGGTCTAATAAACAACCCATCTTCTACTTGGCTTTGCTCATTACTCCGTATCTATAAACCAGTAAGACATCTAAGATCACTCACCCAAAATCTACTTGACACTCCTTCCCCCCGACAGGCTAGACTAGACATCACCAGGAAAAGGGCCTTCTCAGTCGCAGGCCCTCTTCTCTGGAACTCACTACCCAATCCTCTTCGTCTAATATCCAACCCCCAACAATTCAAAAAATCATTAAAAACACATTTTTTCCAATTGGCATTCAATTCTTCTCCACAAACAACTCAACATCACTCCACAACTTAGTAATTGCTCAATTCCCATATCTTTATTTTTTATTTTTTCCTTTACTTCATATCCCCCCCTCCCCCAAACCGCTACCCTCTTGATTTTAACTTGAATTTAGGCCCAGCTCCATTAATAGTCATTTTTGTTAAATATTTTTATTTTTTACCTATAAGGTATATATCAGTTTTATGTATTTTTATAGTATTTTTTTTTTTTTTTTTTAGTTTCTTTCATCTATTTATTTTTACTTTTATTTTATTGTAAACCGTTTTGACAAGATACCCTGTTTTGAAAAGCGGTATATAAATACTTTTAAATAAATAAATAAATAAATAAATAATGCACCAAGGTCAGCGATGAGTAACTGGATTGCCACCCATGAAAGTCATTCCTAGTCCTGCAGTTGAAGTGTTCACATCCCCTAGCTCAGTGATGGCTAACCTATGACACGCGTATCAGAGGTGACACGCCGAGACGTTTTTGCTGATACGCGCAGCGTTTCAAGGACTATCTGGATTTTTTTTTTTTTATCGGCTGTGCCGAGCCTTTTCTTTTTCAGCTGCGCCGACCCTTTAAAATTTGTTTTTTTAGTATCCCCCTACCCTCTGGACCCCTCCATCAATGCCCCTGGGCGCAGGGAGGCCCATGCGGCGCAGCGATGAGGCTCAAGACAAAGATCGCGTTTAAACGCGCTGATGCTCCTCCTCCTTCCTGCCTGTGCGTCCCCGGAAGTAAACGTTGCCGGAGCCGCGTGGGCAGGAAGGATGTGAAGCATCAGCGTGTGCAGAAGAGGAGCAGCATTTGCGTTTACGGGCCGCCGCAAATGCCAAGTCGCAGCGGCCCGAGAAGATCAGGGCCGCTGCAGAGCCCATCCTGCGGCGACCCGCGAAGAGGAGGCCCAGAAGTGAGAGAAAGGCTGAGGGTCTGTAGAGTGTGCATGTGTGCGTGTTTGAGATGAGCTGAGAGACTGTGTGTGGGAGTGAAGACCTGAATGTTTGCAGAGACAGCATGTGAGAGCCTCTGTGTGTTTGCAAGAGAGAGAGAGAGCATGTGCCAGTGAGAGCCTGTGTGTATGAATGATTGTATGAGAGAGAACATGTGCCAGTGAGAGCCTGTGTGTATGAATGATTGTATGAGAGAGAGCATGTGCCAGTGAGAGCCTGTGTGTATGAATGATTGTATGAGAGAATGCATGTGCCAGTGAGAGCCTGTGTGTGTGTGAGAAAGAGAAATGCATGTGAGAATGAGAACCTGACTGTGTTTGAGGGAAGAAGATGGAGAGAAAAGAAACAGAAAAAAAGACAATATAAAAGGAATTGGCAAAAAATAAGAAAGGGAAGGTGGGGAAAAAAAGACAATATAAAAGAATTGGCAAAAAAATAAGAAAGGGAAGGTGGAAAAAAAAAGCCTGTGACCAACCAATTAGAAAACTAAGATCAGACAGCAAAGGCAAAAAAATAAATAAATTACTTTTTAGTGATTGGCACATGTAATCTTTGGGAATGTGCAAGAATAGCACTTTGTCTACGGATCTCACAATGTACGAGATCAGCATGGAGAAAGTGGAAGCCCATGGGGCCTGCACAGAGGAAGCAGCAGAATGGGCTTCAGTGCCAGTAGCAGCAATCGGCACCTCCCCAATAGCCATGTGGCAGCAGTGACAGTGGCAGCAGAGGAATGAGAGAGGTTCTGAGGTTGCTGGCAAAAGAAAGAGAGGGGGTCTGCCTTTAGTGTGTGCATGTGTATGAATGGGACTCTGCTTGGGGGTGTATGTGTGTGAATGCATGGGTGCCTGCCTGGGGGTCTGTGTGTGTGAGAATGAATGTGTGCATGCCTGGAGGATGGGGAGGGAGTGGTGTGAAAATGAATGGGAGCCAATAAAAGAAACCGACTGACAGATGAAGTTTGTAATGCTTGCTTGGACTTGAAGTGTACGAAATACCAACCTTCAATTGAAGATTTAGCCAATGAAATTCAGCAACAAAAAAGTCACTAAGCAGGTAAGGTAAAGAATTATTTGTTTTTGCTTTATTAATAAATACAGTACATATTAAAATTATAACTTTTTGTTATTGATTAGAGCTACAAATATCACAAAATTATGGATTTTTCTAGAAGTGACACACCACCCGAGTTATGCTCAGTTTTTTTAATGAATTTTGACACACTGAGCTCAAAAGGTTCGCCATCACTGCCCTAGCTTGTTACATCGCTTCTTTCTAATTTAAATTTATAAATGGGAACCAAATCAAAGACAATAAATCCTAAACACAAATAAAATAAACTTCCTAACAGCTGGGTTTTATAAATGTAATTTCAAAAATTACAACAAAAGAATCAAAATTATTAGAGCTGTCATGAATAAACAAAACATTTATTTTTTCACATCACTCAGTAAAGTTGTTTTCACTAACATTTCAATATATCAATTTTTCAATTTGCTTCCAAATTCACATATTAAACTTCAAATGAAGTTTTATTCTCATCTGCCACTTTGAAAAATGCCTTAGGAAAAAGGTAATATTGTCAAAAGCAACATGGGGACTTGGACGAGACGAGACGAGACTCATGGAGACTAGGGATGTGAATTGGGCTTCGGACAATTGAAAATATTGGACGATATTTTCAAAATCGTCAGAAATCGGGGGCTCCCCTGAAACGATAGGAAAACCCCACGATATTGTTCGTGGGTTTCTCTTATCGTTTTGGGGGAGGGCGGGAAAAACGGCACACAAAAATAACCCCTAAACCCACCCCGACCCTTTAAAACTAGTCCTTTAGCTTCCCCCACCCTCCCGACCCCCCAAAAACTTTTTACAGGTACCTGGTGGTCCAGTGGGGGTCCCGGGAGCGATCTCCCGTTCCCGGGCCGTAGGCTGCCACTAATCAAAATGGCGTCAATGGCCCTTTGCCCTTACCATGTGACAGGATATCCGTGCCATTGGCCGGCCCCTGTCACATGGTAGGAGCACTGGATGGCCCGTGCCATTTTTAAAGATGGCGCCGGCCATCCAGTGCTCTGTTAAGGCTCCCCCTTCCATCCCTCCAGTGGTGGGACGTGGGCAAGGTCCGTCTCAGGGTTCTCTGTCAGGAACGTGCCAGGGGCATGAATGCCGAGTAGCGCCAGGCGTCCGGATGCTGCTCACGCCAGATGTCCGCCAAACCGCCGCGCAGGACGGCCCCCCGAAGAAGGGTCGCCTGCACGCCGTAGGGCTCGCGTACACCCCCCCCCCCCGATTGAGCGGGCTGAGGGTGACGTTGAAGTCCCCTCCGAGCGCCACTTCCTCGTTGGGGTCCAGCGAGTCCAAGAGGTCGACAACTGACGAAAGAATACCGTTTGTTCGGCCAAGACGCAAGGGGCGTACACGTAGACACAATTCACCATGCAGCTCCCCTCTATCCGCAACCTCACATGCAGTATCTTGCCCGGCACGACAGCTTCAACGCTCAGCACCTCCGTCTGCGAGACCTGCGAAATCAAGATGGCCACCCCGCCAGCCACTCCCGAGCTGTGACTGAAGGCCATCTCGCCACCCCACTCCAGACGCCAGGCCGCTTCGCCCGCTCCACGTCCCCCTTCCCGACTGAGCCGTGAGCGCAGACCCGCCTCCATCGTGGAAGGGGTCAGAGCTGTCTGTGGGGGAGAACGGGGGCCGAGAAGCCAGCGTGTCCCGTGCCGACACGCAGCCCTCTTTCCTCGGCCACGCGCCCACTTACACTCATCCCTCTCGCCCTCCCCTCCTTGGTCCCAGTAGGGATCCCTCCCCTTCCTCGTTTTAGTCGGTGACCCCCCCCCCCTTTCCCTGCCCCAACCCCCGCCCCTTGTGGCGGTTTTTTTTTTTTTTTTGCGGGCCCCCTACCCTTGAGGTCGTCACCCCCCCCCCTTGCATAGGGTACGGCTGTCCTTCGCCGACAGGTGGTGTTGGTGAGGGCTGCCACCCTGTGTTCATCCCCCACCCCCCCAGCGGGAGTAGCCTGCCTGTCGGGCCGTGCGAGTGGCCACTTGATGGGGCGCTCGGGTGCAGGTAAGTCCGGGATCTCACCATCGAAGATAGGTCTGTCCGGGTTTTTCTAGGCCACAGGGGTTCCTGTGGCCTTTCTGTTAAGGCTCCCCCTTCCATCCCCTACAGTTTATATTAGTCTCAGGCGCCCTCTCTAGAGGGCGCCTGAGAAACGATGCCTTCCCATTTTGTTTTGGACTTCCTTTCTTTTGTTTTTCTTTTTTTTAGGGGGCGGAGTGGTCGTCGGCCACTCCCGCCTCCTCCCCAAGCCTTAAATAGTCCAAACCAGGAAGTCCATGCAGACCCAAGCAAGCCTCAGGCAGGCCCCAAGGACCTAGAGGCCTCCTAGGAGCACTACTAAGAGCCCCTGTCTCGGCTGCTGCCTCTTGCCTCCAGCCTGCTACTTCTTACCTGCTGCTTCCACCCAGCTGTCTCCAGGCTGCTGCTTCCAGCCCACTACCTCTCGGCTGCTACCTCCAGCCCTCAGCTCCAGGATGCCTTCCTGGTTCAAGGGCCAACCGGCTGCTGCTCCCGGGTTGTGGGCTTCCAGCCTCCCTCCACCTCATCCAGCCAGGCGAGCCTCCAGGCCTAACAGAGGCCTCAACCAGGACCGGCACCTTCCTCCCTTCCCTCCCTCCCCTCCACTCACATTCAAGTGCTGCAGCACTTTCCCTTCTGTTTCTTTTAGTTCTTTTGGTTGGTTCCTTTTCTCTTTCTTTTTCTCAAGTTAGTTTTTTACCCCTCTCCCTCCTTGGTTTTTGTTTTTTTTCCCCTAGGTGCTGCTCCTTTTCCTTTGGAGGCCCCTCTGCAAGTGAGGCAGAGGTTGCAGGCCCCTGCAGGCAGGCGCGCCGTCTGTGGCTCAGAGGTTAGGAGAGGAGTGGGTGAAGGGTCCGCTCTCCAGTAGACCCCTCTTTTCCCCTCCTCTCTTACAATGTCCTTCATTGTTTGGTTTTTACTTCTGTAGTTTGTTGTTTTTTTTTTTACTTCTGTGTTTCCTCCCCATTGCTTACTTACTGTTTTGGCTTATCCTCTGTGTTCAGTTCCTTGCCCTTCCCCCCCTTCCCTGCTGCTGGTTGCCTGCTGCCAACTAATTGGCTCCAGCTGCTTACTGCTTTCCTCCCTTCCTCCGCCCCGCCCTTGAGCTAGCTCTGTCCCCCTTAGTTAGCTTTTTTTTTTTCTTTTGGTTTCTTTGCCTCTGCTGGTTTTGGTTTCTTTTTAACCCCCTCCTCAGCATTTACAGTGCCTGAGGTTTTTCTTTTTTTTTTCCTTTTTTGTTATTTAGTACTCCCAGGACTGCAATCCACAGTCCTTGGCCTGCTGTTTTCTTTTTTATCTCCTCCCTCCCCCTGTGCCCACTGAGCCCTCAGGAGAGGCTCCTCTTTTCCCCCTCCACTGGGACTGCTATTTTAAAGTCCTCAGGGAGATAGCACCCCCTTTTTTTCTTTCTACCCCGGACTGCTTCTTGAAGGGTGGAATTACTCCCCCCCCCCCCCCCCCTTATCACAGCCCAGGACTTTAAGTCCCTGTATACGGGCTTTTTTGTTTCTCCATTCCCCCCCCCCCCCCCCCCCCCGGGACTGTGGTTTCAGTCCCCCAGCAGGGTGTTTTTTTCTTTTGCTCTCTCCTTCCCCCTCCCCTAGGGATAGTTTTTGCTCGTCCCCCTCCCCTTTCTTAGTTTCTCTTACCTTCTGTTTCTCTCTGCTCCCTTGGTCTTCTTCAACCCTTCAGTGATGGTCCCGTCCAAGGCCGCTGCATCGCCCTCCGTCCACCACCCCCTCTCTCTCCTTAGTGGGGAGGGGGATGCGCGCGACCCCCCATCTTACTACCTTCTGGACCGGAAGGGAACAGCCTTCCTGCCCCCTCCGCTCCGCCTCCGCCCACCCCCTTTTCGGGTGCTCGGGGCCCACCCCTCTACGGCGAAGGCCGCCGGCAGGAAGCCCGGCGGGAAGAGGACGAGGAACGCGAAGCACGTCGCCTCGCCCCCTCCCCCTCTTCCAGCGGCTCCCCGGCGGCCCCGCCCACCCCCTTCAAATTCCCCTCCTTCAGGGACCTGGTCGGGGAGGACGGGACCATCCTTGCCTTCCCCCCCTTGGGCGCAGGACAACCCGTCCTCCCTGCGGGCCGCGCCCGCCCCTCCTCCGCTGCCGCAGAGGGATGTCTCTCTCTTGCCAAGCTCCTCTGCCGCGGCCACCGTTACCATGACGACCTCTGGGGGCCCCGCGACGCCTCCACCCGCCACTCCCACTCCCCCCCCCTCCCCGTCCCGTGGCAGCGCAGGCGAGCTATGCCGCCGCGGCGGCTCAGGGAACGAGCGCCGGAGGACGGCCCGTCCCGTCGCTGGACCCCTACTCCTCGGCATCGGGCTCCTCCGGCCTCACCCTGCGGCACGGCCTGCGCTGCCAACTGCTGGCCACCGC
The DNA here is from genome assembly GCF_901001135.1 of Rhinatrema bivittatum. Taxonomy (NCBI): domain Eukaryota; kingdom Metazoa; phylum Chordata; class Amphibia; order Gymnophiona; family Rhinatrematidae; genus Rhinatrema; species Rhinatrema bivittatum. The sequence continues at coordinate 288,785,846 of NC_042617.1, read as the reverse complement.
CGACCCCCCCCCCCCCCCCCCCCCTCTGCTTCTCGGCTGCCCTGGCCAAGCTGGTCGGGCCCAGGGAGGTCGTGGCGGTGGGGAGGATGCACGGGAAGACCGTGCTATTCGTCCGGTCCCTCACCTCGGTTCAAAAGGCCGTGGTGGAGGGACTGGTCGTCGAGGGGGTGTTTCACGCGGTGGAGCCGATCGTGGGGCAAGGGACGCGGGTGGTGTCTTCCAACGTCCCGCCCCGCATTCCGGACGCCCTCCTAAAGTCGCATTTCGGTGGCCACCGAGAGCGCGAGCTGCAGCACGTGTCCTCCTACCGACGGCAGGCGTGGATACGTTTGCCGGCAGAGGGGGCACAGACTGAGGGGTGGCGTTTTGTCACCTACCAGGGGGTGCCGATTAAAATATTCTGGTCGGCGGAGGGGCTTCTGTGCCACCGCTGCCGCGGGCTGGGGCATTCTCTTAGGGAGTGCCCCGGCCTCCTCTCCCAGCTTCCAGGGCAGGAGAGAGCGGCGGCACAGCCCCTCCCCACCGCACCCCCTGGTGCTGCCACCCCTCCGGAGTCCGAGGCCGCAGCTCCCCCGAGGGCGTCCACCCGGGCAGGAGCAAGGCACCAGCATCTGCCCCCACCCAGGACCAGCAGAGCTCCACCGCCACCGCAGGACCCACCACCACCACCGCACCCCCTCAGCCGGCCGCCGCCGCTGCTCTCCCCGTCGCGAGTGATCCGCGATATGCCGGGCCTGACCCCGAGGCCCCTCCCCCCCCCCCCCCATGACTGCGCCGCTGTCCTCCAGGCAGTGGTGCAAGAGGGAGTGGGCGCCTGCCAGGGCCGAGAGGGTGGCTGCCCCTGGAGGGGGTCTTCTCGGATCATCTAGTGGCCAGCAGGGGGGTCGCCGACGCCCCTGCCCAAGCTGTTTCCACGGTCGCCCCTGGGCCGCGGCCCAATGATATTGTCCCGGAACCCCCTGTTGAGGGGAGCTCCGAGGCCCCGATCATCATCGTAGATCAGGGAGAGGACGAGGCGAGGGGGACGGGCCCCGTAGACAGGGACTTAGGGCCGGCCCTCGCCTTCGACGACTCACCGCCCCCCTCTCCCAGCTGTTTCGTGGAGGTGGGCGGCGGCGGGGACGACGAGGTGGCCTAGTCTCTCCCAGTGGTCAGCGAGGACTGCGTGGGCGCGCTGGAGGAGATGGGGGGCGTTGCCGTCGCCTCCTCTGCCCGCTCCGCAACCAGAGCGCGCCAGCCCCTCTGCTCTCTTGTCCAAGAAGCGGAGAAAGCTCACGCAGGGAGAGGCCCCGGGTGACGGTCCTCGGGCCGCCCCCTCCTCGGGCAAGGAGGGGCCCGGCCCGGGAGCAAAGCATGCCCTCTCCCTGTCACCCCCAGCGGTTAGCTCAGGGGAACCCCGCCCTGCCCGCGAGGTGCCCGAGGCACCCCCTCCTCCTCTCCCGAGTCCCTGCCGGCCGATGAAGCAGTCATCGCCGTGGGCGAGGAGGACGGGCCCTCGGAGCCTCGGCCCGGTCTTCCGGGTGGGGAGCCAGAGCCGGCCCCAGGGACTAGCCCCGAGGCCCCGGAAAGCGGGGACTCCCCAGATGGCGGGGAAAACACCGGGGACCTGTCGGGCAGGCTCCAGGTGGGATCCGAGGGTGAGGGACAGTTAGGATCACCCCCGCCCTCCCTCTTGGGAGGTGTTTCGTCTGCCTCCCCGGAGGTCTGCCTTCCCCCGTCCCTGGTGCAAAAGCCACCGCCACCACCCCCCCCCTCCTGACCAGAAGGAGGCGGGTGAGCCTCCACCGCTGTCGCCCCCGGCCGAGGAGTCCCCTCCGCTGACCCCCACCAAGCCTGTCGTCTCCATCGTGGTTCCTCCTCCCATCCAGACGGAGGGGGACAGTTCGGTGGGCGAGGTGGGAGAACCTCGGGCCGAGGAGGCATTGCTTCCCGAACCCCCTGCTACCCTTCCTGCCCCAGCTCCACAGGTAGCAGGTCCGGCTGGGCTTCCGCCTCCGGCCTGCCCCTGCTGGAGCTGCTTTCAGGGCTTCTCCAGCCCCTCCCTTCCACCCCCCCCCCTTCATCTTCCTCTCCCCCTCTCTCCGACCTGGAAGAGGGGGAGGTCCTCTCCCTTCTGCCTCCGTCCCCTTCTCCCCCTTCGGAGTGGGCGGCCATCGGCCCCTCTTCATTCTCTTCCGTCCCCAGACCCCACTCTGCCGTCCTCTCCCTCCCGCTCCCGCCCCTCTTGCCCCCCTTCTTTCTCCCATCCCCTCCTTCCTTTCTTTGGTTGGCCCGGCACCCGCTAGAGCGGGCCAGTGCCCTGCAGGGGGTGGGAGGGAGGGTGAGAGCGGTCGATTGTCCTCCTCCTAGAGGGACCGCCGGAGGAGCTCTCTATCCTGGAGAGCCCGCTCCGAGGTCCGCGGGAACAGGTCCTGGTCCCCTCCGAGGTCGGGACCTGGGGGTTCTACCGACGCAAGGAGGAGGGAGAGTGTGAGTGAGCGTGTGGCCGAGGAAAGAGGGCCGCACGTCGGCACGGGACACGCTGGTCTCTCGGTCCCCGCTCTCCCCCGCAGACAGCTCTGACCCCTTCTGCGATGCAGGTAGGTTTGCGCTCACGGCAGTCAGGGAGGGGGACGTGGAGCGGGCGACTGTCCTGCTCCCACGCCGTCTCCCGCCCCGGAGAGGAGAGACTTTCTATCGGTCACGACGCACCGTGCGCGCTCCGGCCGCTTCTGTGACGGGGCCAGTCATGCCCGTAATGCCTGAAACCCCCCTCTTGACAGAGAATGGCTTTCACGTTCTGCACCTTTAACGCCAACGGCTGCCAGACCGGGTTCCGCAGGCACTGGGTACTTTCCGCCCTCAAGCGCGGCAGGTACTCGGTGACCTTTTTACAGGAGACCCATACCACTCCGGACGCCGAAGCGACCTGGCGTCTGGAGTGGGGCGGTGAGATAGCCTTCAGTCACAACTCGGGGGTGGCTGGCAGGGTGGCCATCTTGATTTCGCAGGTCTCTCAGACGGAGGTGCTGAGCGTTGAGGCTGTTGTGCTGGGCAGGATGCTGCACGTGAGGCTGCAGCTGGAGGGGAGCTGCATGGTGAATTGCATCAACGTGTACGCCCCCTGCGTCACGGCCGAACAAACGGTATTTTTTTGTCAGTTGTCCGACCTCTTGGACTCGCTGGACCTCGACGAGGAAGTGGGGCTCGGGGGGGACTTCAACGTCACCCTCGGCCCGCTCAATTGGGGGGGGGTGTACATGAGCCCGAAGGCACGCAGGCGGCCCTTCTTCGGGGAGCCGTCCAGCGCGGCGGTTTGGCGGACGTCTGGCGTGAGCAGCACCCGGATGCCTGCTCCGGCTTCACCTTTGTATGGGTGGTAGGGGAGCGTGTGCATCGCTCCCGCATTGACCGGTGGTATCTGTCCCGTTTGCTGATGAACCGGGCCACGGAGTACGCGGTGGAGTTGGCCGCCCTCTCGGATCACCACCTTGTGATCCTGAGGGTCGTGCTCAGCCCCGCGCAGCCCACGTCAACCCACTGGCACTTCAACAACTCGCTTCTGCAGGACGAAGAGTTGGTGGCAGCGGTGCGGGAGTTCTGGGTGGACTGGCGTCGCCGGGAGGCAGACTTTGCTTCTCTCGCTCAGTGGTGGGACGTGAGCAAGGTCCGTCTCCGGGTTCTCTGTCAAGAACGCGCCAGGGGCGTGAACGCCGAGCAGCGCCGGACGCTGGAGTTGGAAGAGCGCCTCGGTGATGCTCAGGGACCGGGAGGCGAGCCGGCTGTGCTCCTCGAGTTCGAAGAGAAGAAGTTGGCCCTGCGCCACCTCGAAGAGCGGCGAGGATGTGGGGCCTACGTGAGGTTGCGCGTCCAGTTCCTGCAGGAGATGGACCGCGGCACACCCTTCTTCTAAGGGCTGGAGAGGCGGAGGGGCAACCGGAAGCAGATAGCGTGCCTGCTGGCTGCCGACGGGACCCCCTTCAACGAGCCGGGTAAGATCAGGGCAGAGGTCCGCGACTTCTACGCGGCTCTCTTCTCCCCGGACCCGATCGATTCGAACGCCTGTCAAACCCTATGGGAGGGGCTGCCGGCTCGACCTACCCTTGGGCCTGGGAAACCTCATCGAGGCTCTGGGCCGGTTGCCAAGAGGGAAGTCCCCGGGCATCGACGGGCTCACCGCCGAGTTCGTCGTCTCCTTTTTTGATGTCTTAGGGCCTGAACTCCTGCAGGTCCTAAACGAAGCCCTTGAGACGGGATGCCTGCCCCTCTCTTGTAGGCGCGCGGTGCTCACCCTCCTGCCCAAGGCGGGGGACCCACGCTGCCTCAAGAACTGGCGCCCCATCTCTCTGCTCTGCACGGATTATAAGATTCTGGCCAAGGCGTTCTCCCTGCAGCTGGCTTCCGTGCTAGCGGAGGTGATCCACCTTGGCCAGACCTACATGATCCCCGGTTGCACCATTTTCGATAACATCTTTTTGGTCCGGGATCTCATCCATCACGCCCGCAGGTCCGGTCTGTCAGCGGCCTTTTTGTCCCTCGATCAGGAGAAGGCCTTTGACAGGGTGAATCACGACTATCTCATGGGCACTTTGCGGGCGTTCGGCTTCGGACCCGGGTTCTTGGGGCAACTCTGCCTCTTGTACTCGAGGGCGGAGTTTCTCGTCAAAGTCAACTGGTCCCTGGCGGCGCCTCTGGCGTTCGAGCAGGGGAGTGCATCAGGGGTGCGCCCTCTCGGGCCAGCTCTACGCCCTGGCCATCGAGCCGTTCCTGTGCCTCTTGTGCAGGCGGCTCGTCGGTCTGGTGCTGCAAGAGCCCGAGCTGCGGGTCACCCTTTCGGCCTACGCTGACGACGTGCTCCTGGCGGTTCAGGACCCGCTTGATCTGCAGAGGGTGCGGGACTGCCAGCAGGTCTATTCCGCCGCCTCCTCTGCCAAGGTCAACTGGGCCAAGAGCTGCGGCCTCCTGGTAGGGCCGCAGGGGGTGGATGCCAATCTCCCTGACCTGTCGTGGGGCAGGGAGACCCTTAAGTATTTCGGCGTCCACCTGGCCGTCGCGGACGCTACCGCCTCCGTTAACTGGAGCGAGTTCGGAGAGAAGCTTGAAGCTCGCCTTGGGGCGTGGAAGGGTCTGCTGTGACTGGTGTCCCTCCACGGTCGGGCCTTGGTGGTGAACCAGCTGCTGGCGAGCATGCTGTACCACCGCCTCACCACCTTGAGCCTGACTTTGGAATTCCTTGCCCGCACTCAGAAGAAGCTGCTGGACTTCTTTTGGGGCGGTGGGAAGCACTGGGTCTCCGCGGGGGTCCTGGCTCTCCCGTTGGGAGAGGGCGGTCACTGGCTCGTGTGCCTGAGGAGTCAGGTGCACACCTTCCGTCTACAGGCCCTGCAGAGATATCTGTATGCAGACCCTGCTCCGCGATGGCGCCTGCTGGCAACTCATTTTTTACCCCAAGCGGGCAACCTGCGGTACGACTGGCAGCTGTTGGTCCTCGACCCGAGCGGCGTCACCCCCAAGAGGCTCTCGCAGCTGCCGGGATTCTACCGCGAGATGCTGAAAGCTTGGATGCTGCTGGGACTGACCAGGGGGTTGCCGAGCAGGCCGGGTGACCTCCTGGGGGAGCCCCTCCTGCACAACCGTGCTCTCGGTTTGGCGGGGCTGGAGGAAAACACCAGCCTGCGATGCTACCTGGTCTGTGCCCGGGTGACCAGGGTCGTGGACATGCTAAACGCCCCACCCCAATTCGTCGGCCACATCCTGAAGTTTGTGCCCGAAGTTCTCCGCATTCTAACAAGAGTCGTGAGCGAGGCGGGCCAGCTGCAGCCTGGGGCTCCCTGCCCGACTGCACCCCCAGCCCCCCTGCGCTGATCATAGGGCCCAGGTTTGCCGAGGAGGGCAGGCCCCCTCGCAGAGCTGACGCTCCTCCTTGCGCCCACAGTCTTAGCAGGCTGTGGGAACTGCCCGTAGCGGACTTCCGGACCGTGTCCCAGAAAGTCCTGGGCCGGCTGGTGGTACATACCGTGCATTGCCTCGCCCCGAAGCCCGACACTCCCTGGCAGGAGGTGTTGCTGCTGAAGGGTGGGGACGGGAGTGGGCCCCGCTGGGGGTCGTTCTATTCCGAGCTGATCCCCCAGCTATGAAGGGGACCGCTCCTGGAGGTTGGTGCACGGGGCCGTGGCCACCGGCCGGTTCAAGGCACGGGCACTCCGGGAGGATCCCTCCTGTCCGTTTGGTTGCGGGCAGGAGGAGGACCTCTTCCACCTGGGGCTTCAGTGTCCCAGGCTTACTCCCTTCCTGTCCTTTTTTGAGGGGTTTGTTTTTTGGTTACATTTCACCCCCCACCACCTCATTTACGGGCGTGCATTTAGGAAGGGGCCCCTGCGCCAGAGGGACCTCTTGGTCAACTATCTCCTGTCCACCGCCAGATCCTCAGTCTGGCGGTCGCGGCAGGAGATGTTGGCCGAGGGCTGGTCCCTTGGGTGCGAGGTCCTCTTCCGCTCGACGGTGCACTCCCCGCTGAAGGCAGAGCACTTCTGCACGCTGTCCGCTGGGCGGGTGGAGGAGTTTACCCGCCGGTGGGCAGTGGACAGGGTGCTCTGCTCCCCTCCCCTCCCCTCCCTCCCCTTTTTGAGTTAATCCCTCTGATTTGAGTTCTTTGTGTTGTAGTTTTGATTTCTTTTTGTGCACTTTTTGGGCGTCCCTTTCCTTTCCCCTCACCCCCCGCTAAGGATCAAAGCGAAGGGAGTGAGGGGACCCTTCCCCCCCCCTCCCTGGTCCCGATAGGGATCCCTCCCTTTCCCTCTTTTTTTTTTTTTGTTGGCGACGCCCCCTACCCTTGAGGTCATCGTCTCCCCCCCTTACATGGGGTATGGCGGTCCTTGGCCGGCTGACGGCGCTGGTGTTGGATGCCGCCCTGTGTTCCCCCCCCCCCCCTCCCCCCAGCATGATAGTGGAGTGGGCAGGAGTGGCCTGCCCGTCGAGCCTTGCCGGTGGGAGCTCTTGAGGGCGCCCGGGAGCAGGTAAGTAAATACACACTGCAGGAATGGAGGTAGGTGAGTCTGGTGTCCTAGGCCACAGGGTTTCCTGTGGCCTTTTTGTTAAGGCTCCCCCTTCCCTTCCTTACAGTTTCTATTAGTCTCAGGTGCCCTCTCTAGGGGGCGCCTGAGAAACAGTACATTTCCCCCCCCTTCTTTGCTTTGGATTCCTTCTTTTGTTTTTCTCTTTTCTGGGGGGCGGAGCGGCCTTCGGCCACTCCCGCCTGCTCCCCAAGCCTTAAATAGTCCCAAAGACATCGAGGCCTCCCAGGCCCTGGAGCAAATCCTGGACAGTTCGTAGGCGAGACCCCGGCTTCGGAGCGGCCTCCAGGAAAGAGGTAAGAAGCCTCTCGTAGCACAGCTACAAGTGGATTCATAACAGTAACAGGGTGGGCAGCTAGGCAGGAGTAGAAAACATGAGGAGGGATCTAGTGAAGCTCGAGGAATGGTCTAAGGTCTGGCAGCTAAGATTTAATGCTTAAAAAGTGCAGAGTAATGCTTTTAGGATGCAAAAATCCAAGGGAAAGGCACAGTATTGGAGGTGATTTTCATCTAAGCACAAAAGAAGAGTGGGATCTGGGGGTGATTGTATCTGATCTTAAGGTGGCCAAACAGGTGAATAAAGGGACGGTAAAAGCCAGAAAGATCCTTAGCTGCATAGGGAGAGGAATGGTCAGCAGGAAAAAGGAAGGTGATATTGCCCCTGTAGAGATCCCTGGGAGAGACCTCACTTGGGAATATTGGGTACAGTTCTGGAGACCGCAGCTTCAGAAGGATACAAACAGGATGGAGTCTCTTTAAATGGCTCCTGTTGTACACCCTCCCTGTCTTCTGCATACATCTCCTTGACCTTTGCTGTTTAAACTCTTCAGCATCTATTATACCTGGAAGACTTTGGATACCTAGGGAAACATTGGCTAAAGGTTTCTTTTCACCAGCTACCTTTAGGTTTTTTCGGTGTCTGTTTGATGTCCTCTTTAATCCCCTTCCAAAACAACTTTTTTTTTTTTTATGGGAATGTTTAGCCTAAGGGCAGCTCTGGCTCTTCTGTCAAACCGTATTGTTTTAAACTTCACATTTAATTTATTACACTTAATTCGATCACACTTCACTTTCTATGAGCTGTTCCATGGTTTCCATACAATTTTTTTTTTTTTTTTTGCCCCTCTCCTTCCCCCAACGATATCTGTTCTTATCTCTGTTTACTTCTGCCACCACTTTAAACTGTTTACTCCTTTCTGGCTTCTAGGCACACTAAAGACGTGTGTAAGTAGCTTCCCACCCTTCGACAGCCTTGCTAATCTTGTTTAACTTTATTCTTTCAGCCGCACCCACCCCGCGCTCCTTCTGCACTAGTCATTCCAGCTCCTGCTGGTTAAGTGTTTAACCCTTTGCCACTACAGAGGTCATTTTGTAAACTCCTTTTGCCTTTGTTCACCCGCTTACAATATCATTTGTTTACAGTTCACCTTATTTGGGCATCAACGGACCCTTCCAAGGGTTCGTGATTCTTCTGCTGATCATTGTTCTCCATTTGATCACAATTTCCCCCCGCCCCCCCCCCCCCCCCTTTTTTTTAGCTTATGTTATCATATAGCCTACTTCATCATTCTCCTGCCGGTTGGAAACTCTTATGAACTGTAAGTAGGATATTCTGGTATTTATTTTATTCATACACATTTTCCCTTTTGAGCATTTCTCTTCCTTTTTCTTTTTTTTTTTTTTTATTTCTCATATTTCCATTGTGAGTACTATGATTTTTTGGGACTCAGTACTTCAGTCAAATATTTATTTATGGTTTTCTTTTGCTGCATTAATACTGGATTCACAAGCATGTGCTATATACATTTCCCTCTTCCTCAACCAGGTGAATTGCAACCATCTTCCATTGTGAAGGATTGTTCTCTAATAAAGGTACATTCTGCTTGTGTGGCCTCATTATCAAAATCTGCAGTTGTTTCAGTGGTGACATTTATTTATCTTTGTATGTACTTTTTCAGACTCTTCCATGCTCATCTCAAATTGTTATGACAGTTGTATAACCGATTGGGTAGGTGGCTCTCTCTGCTAATTTGCCACATTGTTTCTATGGTCCTATTACTATTATTAACATTGTAAATTCTTGTTTGGTTGTTGGGGTTTTTTGGTTTTTTTTTACCAGCCGCAGACATCTACTTTGTTTACATGTGGGGTTGTTCCTCCCAATGCAACCTACGCGAATCTCGGTTCCGTGTCGGGGGACAGATTTCTTGTTAATAGTATAATAACTCTTCTGTTGTACTAACTAGGGAATTGCTCACAATAAATATGGTGTCGAACTATTTGGTGTTTTATAAACATTTTGTGTTATAGAAATCGGTTGCAACAAATTATTTGTTAAAATTAGTTTTTTTGGGACCATTTGAACACCTTAATTACAACACACTTGCATTCCTGATTTACAGGCCGATACAGAAAGAAACGTGGGCGAGTGCCACTCTTCCAGTACGCGCACAGGCCAGTGTCCTGTGCGCGCGATCCAGTAAATAAAAATGCTAATTATGTCCCTAGTGCCTCCTTTTTTACAGGAGCGGTGGCTGTCAGCGGGTTTGACAACTGACACTTAATTTTTCCGGCGTCTGTTCTCAAGCACGTTGACAGCCATGGGTTCGGAAACCAGACGCCGGCAAAATTGAGCGTCCGGTTTTCAACCTGCGAGCCACGGGCTGATTTTAAATTTTTAATTATTTTTTACTTTTGGGACCGCTGACTTAATATTGCCATGATATTAAGTCGGAGGGTGTACAGAAAAGCAGTTTTTACTGTTTTTCTGTGCACTGTCCTGGTACCTAGAGAAATTAACGCCTACCTTTGGGTAGGCGCTAATTTCTGAAAGTAAAATGTGCGGCTTGGCTGCACATTTTACTTAGTGAATCGCCCGGGAATAACTAATAGGGCCATCAACATGCATTTGCATGTTGCGTGCGCAATTAATTTTGGGGTTGGACGTGTGTCCAACCGCGGGTTAACAGTGCGCTCCACCGGAGCCTGATAATTATTTTGTGTGTTGGTTCGTCATTTCATATATTTGGTGGTTTTATTCCTGCTTATCGTGCCATCATCCCAGGCCCTGCTGCCTCGTCTGCTGGTGGACCAACAAAGCAACAAGGAAGGCTATCTAAGAAAGCCATGAGGGCAACAAAGTGGATTAGAAGCCAAAAAATGTCCAATCAGAAACCTTTATTCTATGGAGACGTATTTCTTCTTGAGAAGCCCGACTCTGGCCCAGTTTTGCCCCCTACATTGGGGCTGCTTCAGGGGATTAATTCAGTGCTACCGTGGCAAACAAATACAGTAGGGGGCGAAACTCGTCTGCTGGTGACCACTCTGGTGAGGGTGACAGGGCCAAAACAGTGAATGAAGGGATGTGGGGGGAGGCAGGGAATGGGAAGGGATTGGAGGGTGGGGAATGGGATGTGGGAGGGCAAAAGAGTTAGGTGAAGGGATCGGAAAGGCTGTGGGTTATGTGGGGGAGAGGGGGAAAGAGCGAGTCAGGGGATCAAACATGCTGAACGGTGTGAGTGAAGGGATTGGAGTAGATGTGGCTAAGATGATCAGACTGCAGGGGGCAGTCTGTGTGGAGTGGGTGGAGAAAGGATTGGATGTGATAGAGAGGAGAGTGAGTGAAGAGATCATGTAGCATGCCTCCCTTCCTTCCCAAGGAGGCAAAGAGCCGGCGGTGATGCTTTTGAATTGCAAGGAGACTGAGGACAGCGGACAGAGCACATCCGCCTTCTCCTGCTGCCCCACGGCAGAGGCCCAGCCAGCTGCTTCTGGCTTGGAAGAGGAACCTGCTCTACCGGCCAAGGAGGAGAGTGACTGGAGGGGGGTGATTTTCCAGGGAGAGGAGGGGTATGAGGATAACCAGGGATAGGGGAATAGGAGCTTTAGGACCACTGAGGAAATTATGGGGGCGGGCTGTGGATGGTGGATCAAGAGCACCCGGCCAGAGAGGAGGAGAAGTGTGAGAAAGAGAGCCCCACTCTTCTCTTTCTGCCTTTTCCTCCTTACCCCAGTGATCCTGCATTCCCAGCTCCAGGCCATCTTTCCTTTACCACTGCTCCTGGAGCATGTTAAGAGAGTGAATAATGCATTGGGGTAGGTGGGAGTGAGAGTTCACACCCTGTCCTGGTCCCCTCCCCTTTGCACAGGTCACACCTGGCCTCCACCCCAGCCACTTCATTCCTTTCACAGTTTCACTTCCTTTTGGTCTACAAATTAAGCCAAGCCCAGTAACATGTACTCACTCCCATCCCCTTTTATGCCATGTATGCCCTTGTTCCCCCTCCCCCCAATATGTTCCAGTAACGCCCAGTATAAGCTGGGATGTCCCAGTCACTCCCCAGTAGGTCACAGACTGTCCCAAGTACTCCCACTCGCCCCTCAGCCTGCTACTGTGTCCACGCCCCCGGAGAAACTAATCCACTAGAAGCCAAGTCCAAAATCGAAATGAAAATTTGCATCTGTGTGTGCAAATGAGCAGTGGTAAAAGAACACGGGTAGGTGACCCCTTTTTTTTTAAAAATACGGATTGTGTGCTCTCGGGCCCATACATCTACGAATAACTGCACGGAGTGGCAGTTACTACATAAGAAGCTTGCTGGGCAGACTGAGTGGACCAGTTGGTCCTTTTCTGTTGTCATTACTATGTTACAAGTATATCTGGCCTTTTTTTTTTTTTTTGCACGAATAAGCCTTTGAAAATGAACTTTTAATTGTGGGGAAGTTTTCCAGAAATAAGCAGCAATGGTCAGTCTTGCATCATTTATTTATTTATTATTTTTATATACTGACATTCGATCAGAGATATCACATCGGTTTACATTCAGGTACTGTGGGTATTTTCCTATCCCCAGAGGGCTTTATGATCTAAGCTTTGTACCTGAGGCGATGGAGGGTAAAGTGACTTGCCCGAGGTCAATAAGGGCCATATTAAGTTGGTTACTTAGAGGGAGAGGGAGGTTAGGCGATAACTTTGCAATAACTTTGTCTAAACACTGATTTGCAAGTCACCATATTCTGACTGCATGAGAAATTATGAGGTGGTTGTTTCTTGGTGGGCAAAAAAACACTGCCACCAGACTATGATCATTCACCGGGGAACTTTCTAAATCACACTCGGGCTGATACAGTATGGTGCGCTCAGGCCGAGCGCACCATTAGCCCCCATCTAGATGCGCGTTTTCGATGCACTATTATTACCCCTTATACAATAAGGGGTAATAATAGCGTGAGGAAAATGTGTGTCCAACCCCCCAAAAACTAATAGCGCCCGCAACATGCAAATGCATGTTGATGGGCCTATTGGTTATTCCCGCACCATACAGAAAGTAAAATATGCAGCCAAGCTGTACATTTTACTCTCAGAAATTAACGCCTGTCCGAAGGCAGGAGTTAATTTCGGCCAGCACCGGGAAAGTGTACAGAAAAGCAGAAAAAACTGCTTTTCTGTAACCCTCCGACTTAATACCATAGCGATATTAAGTCGGAGGCCCCCCGCAAAAAAAAAAAAATCAGCCCGCAGCTCGCGGGTTGGAAGACAGACGCTCAATTTTGCCGGCGTCCGATTTCCGAACCTGTGGCTGTCAGCGGGTTCGACAACCAATGCCAGTAAAATTACGCGTCTGCTGTCAAACCCGCTGACAGCCGCCGCTTCTGCCAATAAGGAGGATTTAAATACAAAATCGCGTGCCCAGGAGAGTGGCCTGGGCGTGCGTCGGGAGAGCGGGCGCTTGCCTCAGAGCGCCAGCTCTCCCGCGCACTTTACTGTATCGGCCCGACTATCTCTGATTTGTTTTCCTCACGCCCAATTAGCCCCCTAATGAAACCAGTCTAGCTGCCAAGTAATAATGATACAAGTTGGGAACACTGAGTCCCCCACAGTCTCTTTGCAGCTGTAATGTAGTACACTTAATATGTGTGGTAGTTTTTTTATGCTATAATAAAGAAAAAAATGTATCCCTTTTCCATATTAAACACCTGTTTGGGCACACTACAGGGAGCCTGCTGAAATGAATACGCAAACTTTGGAAGAACCATCTTCTTTGCTAAAAGAAACCTGCCCCAACAGAGATATTGACAACGATGGCCCCCTAACTAGAACTTGCTTACATTTTTTTTTAATTTTATTTATTCAGTACGACATCAATACAAAATTTAAAAAAAAAACTCAACACTAGGGAAATGGTTATCAAAATAAAGATTAATATGACTTATTCTGTAATCAGCAGATGTCATGCTGTAAAACATTTTTAAATGTGATGAAAGAAACCAGTTTCTACCTCCTCCTCCCGGGTGTATATACTACCCCACAACATTGATTCATGGCAGAAGGACCCCCCCCCCCTCCCCTTTAAAAAAAACAAAGAGGTCCATGTTCAGCTGCTGTGTGGCTTTGCTAGTTAGCCAATCATAAATAAACCGGCTAACCAGCAGGGTATATTCAGCAGCGAGGTCATGCTGCTGGAAATACCCGACTATCTTAAAGTTAAATATCTGTGAAGTATCATCAGTGTCGGCATGAAGACATCCTTCTTTATCCTGAATGCGCATTGTAAAACCGCTCTAAGTTTATCATCTCTAACCAGCCTTGCTGCTAAAAGTTTGGAGGCTGGGGGGCGCTGTTCGCATTTCATGTGACAGGACGCACATTGGCTGAGCTCCGCTCCTCCCGAGCCCTAAAACCTCGCTCAAAGCAAGTTTTGTTTGTTCTTCTTTGCCCATATATCTTTTGAGGCACCTGGGACCCTGTATCATCTTACCACCATGGCTAGTAAACGCCGAACGACCGATTTAAAACAATTTTCCTACGGGAAGTCCGCTGCGGACCCGGGACAAGATGGCGACGAGCCCCGGGCCGAGGAAGGCCCCGCAGCCGGCGAGCATGATGGCGGATTAGCAGATCCGGATGACGCAGGAACCTCACAGCCTGCTGCTTTGCTCACCCGAGAGGAAGCTCGCCGCTGGTTTATGGATCTTCGAGCGGACATGCGACAATATAAGGCAGATATCATGGAGTCGGTGGCAGATCTCAAAAGCGACCTTGCAGCTCTAGGTAACCGGGTAGACGAGGCAGAGAACCGTATCGACGGTCACGGTGATATGCTTAACACCTTAGAATCTCAGCAAGCCACAACATCCACAGAAGTAAAACTCCTGCAGGATAAAATTGAGGATTTGGACAATCGGGGTAGGAGGAACAACCTGAGGATTCGTGGAGTATCAGACACGCCTGAATTCGCAGATGTGGCGCAGACTGCGCTCCAGGTCTGTCAGTTTATTCTGCGGGACGGAGCGGAGCCCTCGACGGAGGTAGGGGCCTCCCCGCCCGAGATTAGTTTCGAACGCGCTCATAGAGCCTTGGGCCCTCGTAGAGATCAACTTCCACGAGACATCGTTCTCTGCCTGACCAGTTTCCCCATGAAAGAGCGCATTCTATCAGCGGCACGTCGGATGAAAGCTATCAATTGGCAAAATTGCCAGATTTCCGTCTACCAGGACTTAGCCCCCACGACCCTCAAAAAGAGATTCGACCTTCGAGACGTAACGGCGGCCTTGAGAGAACGCAATGTTCGATATAGGTGGACCTACCCGTTCGGCCTTTCTTTTCAGCATCAGGGGACAACATATAGAGTGGCTAACGTGGAGGAGGCGAGAGCGGCTTTTTCTGAGGCCCAGTGGCCGGCCTCGTTCCCAGTTTCTAAAATGGCGGCGACCGCTCCACCTAGGGACTCAGCGCCACGGTGGCAGCGGGCGGGGAAGGATGGCAAGCGCCTCAAACGGCAATCGACGGATATGCGGAAGCCTACTTCAGACAAAGGCTGAGGAGCTTATGCTGGCATTGCACTTCTCATAAATGATGTGGTTGCCGTATGGTACTGATTAACCGTGGCACGCATAAATAGGAACATTGCATTGCCGGATGGATGAGTATATTGAGCTGATTTCTCACTGTACAGACTGTTTGGTTTCACTGTTATGGTTCCAGAATGTTGTCTTTATTCTGTATCTGTTTTACATGCGAGGGTTTATTATGTTCCAAAGCTTTCTGTTATTGCTGTTGGGCTCGGGGGGGGGGTGGGGGGAGGGTAATCAACCGCTGGCGCTGCTGCACGTGATGGCGCGGGCCCTCCGATGGCGAGTGTCCCATAGCAGGTCTTGGGACACTTTAGGATCGTTTAGCCTCAGGATCAGATATGGTATTATGACACAGCCTAGGAGTGGTTGGAGCGTGCAGGGTGGATGCTTTAATTATGCTATAGTATGTACGGGGATCTTGGAGTTGATAGCTAGCAAGCTTGGGGTGCAGGTGTCAGGCAGCCTGGTCAGACGATATGCCCCTAATGGCGGTTAAACTGTTATCCCTTAATGTTAAAGGGTTAAATTCCCCTTACAAACGCCAGCTGCTCCGGAGAGAATTAGGCAGGCAAAATGCAGAGATCATATTTCTACAGGAGACGCACGTTAGGAAGCCTCATGAGAAATTGTTAGGTATGGCTAATTATCCTGTCACAATTTGGGCAGCCGCCACTACAGGACACCGATACGCGGGGGTGGGGATCCTGTATGCCTCCTCCTTTATACACGAACAGTTATTGACGGTGCTTGACCCGGAGGGCAGATTTATTCTAAATAAAATTAAAATAGACAAACGTGTTTATACGCTCCTTAACGTTTATTTTCCCACCCATCGTCAGGTGTCCTTCATAAAGCGCATTCAAAGGTTACTTCTGGACCATGCAGAGGGGGAGTTAATAGTGGGCGGCGACTTCAATTTTGTTATGGACCCTCACAGGGACTCTAGCTCCGGCAGGGTCTCACATGGAGAGGCTAGGGCTGCTTGGACACGGGTGTTGGGACAATGGGGGCTGGTAGACATATGGCGCAGCAGACACGAACATTCTCGCTCCTATACTTTTTATTCTTGCCCCCACTCCACATATACCCGAATTGATTATTTTTTTTTATCCAATACCTTACAATCCCGGGTGGTTAAAACCGACATTGATAGCATTACCTGGTCGGACCATGCTTCGATTTGGCTAACTTGCAAAATGGGGGAGACGGGGGGGGGCCTACGTACGTGGAGACTTAATGACAGTCTGCTTAAGGATTCTTCTTTTACAGCGACGCTTAATCAACGCATTAAAGCTTATTTTTCTGACAATGACTCGGATGGCCTTTCCCCCTTAACAGTATGGGAGTGCTCCAAGGCAGTCATTAGGGGCGAGTGCATAGCTCGGGCGTCATGGTGCAATAGGGAGCGTGAGGCTAAAAGAGCGCGGCTTCTCTTGGAACTTGCGGATCTAACACGATGCCACAGCACCTCTCAATCAGTTCGGATCTATCGGAAAATAACGTTGGTGCGGGCCCAGCTTAGGGCCTTAGATGATGCGGCCATAAGCCACTCCCTAACTCTTCTGAAGCACCAACACTTTGAGGGGGGCAATAAGGCGGGTAAGCTCCTGGCACGGCAGCTTAGAACAGCCCAGGCTCAAACTATAGTAGATAAGGTTTTAAATAGCCAAGGACAAATAGTTACTTCTGCTGAAGACATTAGACATTCCTTTACGGACTTCTACTCCCACCTATACTCTCGGGACCCCGCCATATCTTCCAGTTCTATTGGGACCTACTTGCAGCAAATAGACTTGCCCCAGCTCACCCAGCTGCAACAGCTCAAGTTAGATCAGCCCATTTCAGAACAGGAGGTACTAGCTGCCATTAAGAAGTTAAAGCCGGGCAAGGCCCCTGGACTGGATGGCTTCACCGGTGCCTACTATCGGAAATTTGCATCTGTCCTCACACCAGGCCTCACGCATGCCTTTAACTCCTTGTTAGAGGGTTCTGATTTCACCGGTGACGCCAACACGGCGGGCATTACAGTGCTGGCAAAGCCAGGCCGGGACCCGATTCACTGCAGCTCATACCGGCCTATATCTTTAATTAATATAGACCTTAAAATTTTGGCCAGGATTTTGGCTGCACGCCTGAATGGTGTACTGCCGGGGCTCATACATAACGACCAGGTGGGCTTTGTACCAGGTCGGTTGGCGGCCGACAATGTTCGGCGCATAGTTGATCTCATTGACCAGGTGCATGTGGACAAATTGTCAGCTATCCTTCTTGCACTGGATGCTGAAAAGGCCTTTGACCTGGTGCACTGGGACTTCCTCTTCCAAACTCTGAGAGCCATGGGGTTCGGCACATCCTTTCTTAACTGGGTCTCTAAGCTTTATGCAAACCCCGCCGCACGGGTCAAAGTTAATGGGAGTTATGGCCCTTCGTTCCCCATCCAAAGAGGTACTAGGCAGGGTTGCCCATTATCCCCCTTGCTATTTGCAATTTTTTTGGAACCCTTTGCGATCCGAGTTCGCACCAACGATACTATTCGAGGTATAGGCAAATGTATGTCCCAATTCAAAATATCCCTATTTGCGGACGACATTATGCTTACTCTTACAGAGCCGGCACGCTCTTTACAGGGGGTTATGGAGGAGCTGGGACAATTTGCTGCGCAGTCAGGGTTGAAAATTAATTATGACAAATCCGAAATTCTCAATCTTAGTTTACCCACCTCAACAACTGACGAACTTCAACAACAGTTTCCCTTCAAGTGGGCGCACACATCCCTAAAATATCTGGGTGTTCGCCTAGGGCCCCACAACGGTCAATTATATGAACTCAACTACAAACCCCTTGTTGATAAAGTCATGGGGGACTTGGACAAATGGTCAGACTACTCCCATTCTTGGTTGGGCCGTATGGCAATTGTCAAAATGAACGTGTTACCAAGGTTTTTATATTTTTTCACAACTATACCTATTTACCTCTCTCCCACGCTATTGCGTAACTGGCAAAAGATACTGGGTCACTTCATTTGGAGACGCCGGCCTCCACGGATAGCTCGGGATACCCTATTTCAGTCTAAACTATATGGCGGCCTGCAGATGCCAAATTTATTGTGGTATTATGGCGCCGCGCAGCTACGGGCTTTGGTGGCCCTTCATAGTGGTACTGATATTCCTCAGTGGGTCCACTTAGAGCAGGAGCGATTGGGACCTCTGGCCATTTCTGCTTTACCCTGGCAGCCATATTCATGTAAAGCGGATAAGTTGCAGGTAGCCTTTGCCCTCCAAACGACGCTGAAAGTTTGGAATTTGTGGAGACGGGTGTTGGTGGGACAGGAGCACCTCTCTATGATGACCCATATATTTTCTCCTGGGGTGGCACCTGACCAGATAGGCACTGTAACTCACCGACAGTGGTATCGCAAAGGCATATTTATGTTGGGTCACCTGTATCAACGGGATGCCATGCTCACCCGGGAAACGTTGTGTGAAAAGTATAACCTAGACACTGTCGATTTTTTATTTTATGCTAAGATCTATCATATTGTGTGTAGGGGGCTGCGGGAGGGGACGTTGCGTATCAAGGGCACTCTATTCGAATCCTATTGTAAACATGCTGCAAACATGAAAGGTGTGATCTCTAAAATTTATGCTTTACTACAAGCTAACCAAAGGAGGCCTCCCAGACATCGCTTATTATGGGAGTCGGACTTTCAGTGCACTTTGGACGACAAGGATTGGGAGAGGATATATGTGGCCGCATCTAAATGCTCCATTTCCACAGGATTACAGGAAAACTGCCACAAACTTATCCATCGCTGGCACTACTCTCCGGAGCGACTGCACAGGTTTGCTCCTAATGTTCCCGATACTTGCTGGAGAGGGTGCGGGGATAAAGGCACCTACTATCATGTTTGGTGGCTGTGCCCAAAGATCTCTCAATGCTGGCGCGGGGTCCTGGATTGGGCAGAACATATTCTACACGCCCGGTTCACGGTTGAGCCATGGCATGCCCTACTGGGTCTGCCTATGTCGGAGCTACCTCATAACGTCCAGAAACTACTCCTTCAATTCTTCATTGCCACTAGAGCGGAGATTGCCCTTCATTGGAAACGGGACGCAGCACCATCTCTGGCAAATATTCAACACCGCATTCATTCATATTACCAATTAAATAAACTTACAGCTTTACATCAAGATCGCATGTCTACCTTTCAAAAGGTATGGGAACCTTATAGTATATGGCTGCTTCACCAGACGACCTCGTAACACAGCAACTCAGACTCTGTTGTGAATAGCTGTTTCTCTTAATCCACACGCGCGGTTGGGGAGACGTGTGGGGGAAGTACTCTGCCTGGACCTGAGATGGGCTTGGTGCCTACTCATGACTATTTGTGTTGCTACATTGGCTTTTGCACACTCCTGTGCTACTTCTGGAAGTCTACTCCCTATCCACGCGGCTGGGTTCGGATTTGTTCACACGTTCACCTTTTGGCCAGGGCCTTCTCCATGTACTTTGTTGCATTTGGCTCGGCTGCTAGCCCATATTCTGGCCAAGGTTGGCTTGGACACTATGCCTACTGCTCTTATGGTTGAGTAGATCCCGTACCCATTGCTTGCATGAACATCTCACTGTATGCTTTTATTATTGCCTGTGTACATATATAGCTATCCCGTTCTGATCCTGAAGGGGGGGGAGGGGAGGGGGGGGAATTGCTGGTTATATCAAAAAGTATTGGTATCCATAGTAGGAGTATCTTTGATCTGTTATGCTTCTTGAATGATGTTATACTTCTTGTGTAGTTCTCTGTTTGCATTATTACCAATAAAAATGTTTAAATACAAAAAAAAAAAAGTTTGGAGGCTTTATTGCCAAATCTATAGTAATGATATTGATGAAAACACGTAGACTGAATTCACCTTTTGAAGTAACAAGGGATTCACAGTTGATTGGACTGTATTGTAAAGGATAGTGGACCCTTGTGCTGTGCCATGGTTGAAGCAGCACATGCTGACAGCTGGCGAACGCGCTCCCCCCACTCCTCCCTGGGCTGGCTGAGACCAGGCTGGAGCTTCGCTTATACCAGCCCTGTTCCCTTACGGGTTGAGCCTTTGGGTTCCAGGGGCCGGCAGGCCTTAGGCGAGAGTCCCACAGGGTATACACAGGATGAGAGAGTCAAAGGGCTGGGCCAAGGTCAGAACAGGCAATGGTCAGACAATTACCAGGCGCAAGCCCTAGGTTGAGGTGGTTGGCAAGGAAGACCTAGACAAAGTCAGAAGCAGAGGTCAGTGGCAAGTGAGTAGTCCAGGTCCATAGCAGAGGTCAGTACCAGGCAGACAGCAGTGAGAGGCGGGACGGAGCAGGGCAGATTGGAAGGAGCAGGGTAAGCTGGATGAGGCAGAGGAAGCTGGGCAAGGCAGGGAAGGCTGGATGAGGTAAGGCAGGCTGGATCAGGATTCAGGAATGCTGGAAAAAGGCAAGGTCCTGTTGCTGAGGCAAGTTGTCAGTGGCGCGGCGGGGTTTAAATACCCAGCTGCGTGATGTCAACATCATGTACTGGTGTTTGGGCTTTTTTTGCTGCGGTTGGCATGCGGTGTGAACACACCTAGAAGGCGGCTCAGTGTCAGCAAGCACGATGGTGGCATTTACACTGCAGAGAGGAAGCAGAGGTCTTTGGCTGTGGTCCTGGGGAGTGTGGCCGTTTGTAGGACCACACTGTGACCGGCCAAACATAACAGCCGCTGAATGTACCCTGCTAATTAGCGGGTTATATATAACTGGCTAATTAGCAAAGCCACTTTGTTTTTTTTTAAAGGGGTCCCCCTGCCATGAATGTTGTTGGGTGGTATATACAGGGGGCAGGAGGGGGCTGGATTTCTTTCGCCTTGTTTAAAAATGTTTATAGCATTACAGCTGCTGATTACAGAATGAGTCATATCCATCTTTATTTTGACAACTCTCATATGTTGTTGAGGGTTTTTTTGTATTGATGTTGTGCTAAATAAATAAAATAAAAAAAAAGCCAACAACAATTAAACAGGATCTAGTTACCCCACCTTCTAAGCACTCTTCGCTCAGGTTTCTAGGGGAAGCATCTGTGGAATTCCATCATCATTTGAGGGCTTGGAGGTTGGTTCCCACTAATTCTCCTCTAGTCCAAACCCCTTCCAAGATATGAGATATTCAAGCCAATTTCAACATTTCCTGGAGTCTAGGATTTCCTGGACATGGAATTCTGTATCAGTTTCAGGTACTGCTTCAGTTGGACTGGGCGGATGACGTGAAGGCCAGGATAGAAGCAGAGGTTTCAAGAAGGAAATGTGGAATACGTTGTGAATTTTCAACGTGGGTGGAAGTTTTAGCAGGTAGGCGACCGCCCCTATTTCTTACAGGATGGGGAAAGGTTCAATCAATCTGATTGCAAATTTGATTGAGAGCACCGTGAGAGCCCTCCCAGTCTGAATTGTGGTGCTGATCAGCGCTTTTTTTTTTTTTAAACTTTCTATTTATTGAACATTTTCAAATATTAACAAAGAATACAACTTTGCTCAGAAACCTAGAGAAGGGCTAATACAGAAATATACATTTTAAATACAACAGTAAGAAATAACAAAAAAGTAAAACTTCCCTTCTCAAGAAAACCACCAATAAAAAAATAGAGGGGTTGGGGGCAGGAAATAACAAAGGAGATATACAAAACCAGTAATACAAGAATTTATGTAAGAACCATCCACCCCTAAAAATACTATGGATCAAGCTTAGGAAGCTTGATGAATAGGAGAAACAGTCGCAACCCCTCCTGTTCAAAACTTTTCTCAACTGTTCAGGCATAAAAAAAAAAAAAAATTAGGTATTAGCATTCCATTTAAGGATACATTTTCAAGGATATTGGAGAAGGAACAAAGCACCAAGGGAAATAACCTCTTGGCGCATAGCAAGCAAACATTTACATCGCACTTGTGCTACCTTAGCTAAATCTGTATAAATCCTGACTGGACTGCCAAGAAAATTTACATTTAGATTTTTAAAATAACACTTCATCACAAAACGTAAATCATGCTCATTTGAAAGGGAAACAACGAGAGTTAATCTTGCAGTAACTTCAACTGAAGAATTTTCAAGATATCCAGATCGAGACGATAAATCAGCAAAGGTTTGAGGATGTTCCACCAAATTGGAACTCTGTTTAGACAGAATTTAAAAAAGACTCTATTTATAAAAGGAATCTGCTCAGAGATCATCTTTAAAACCTCAAGACAAAGCTTCCTTAACTTGAGCCTGGTTATCTCACCCAGCACCTTTGGGAAGTTTGTTAGTCTTAGATTCAAATGTCTGAGCTGATTTTCCATGGTTTCCATCCTTTTAGATAGAAATCCACGTTCACTACTTGGACAACGTTAAGATCTTCTCCCAGAGACTGTAATTTTTCAGAATGCTCCTGTAAAACTCTTTGATGGTCCTGAGCAACTGTGTCCAATTTGTGTGAGATGACCTCAATACAAAGAGAATGGATGCTAGCTACCAAATCCCACGAGGCTTCCAAAGTCACTACCGATGGTTTGACCAATGCTGGGGAGACCCAAGGAGCAATAAGCTCACCTGAAGCAACAGCAGACAAATTCTCCCCTGAAGCAAACTCCCAAAGAAATTCTCCACCTCTACTAAATGCCTCTCCACCACAGAAAATCTGTGGAGGTAACAAAGAACTTGTCTCCAAAATGGGTAAAACGCCACTTGCTGCCTCGATGCAGATGACATCATTGAGGTCATCTGTGAGTACCCACTCTTAATCAGCATTTCCCAGTGAGGCTGCAGGCACCAGAGATCTAGTATCCAACAGGCTGACAGAAACTTCCCCAGGTGGCGATAGAGAGAGGAGCCCTATCTCACCAACAGGACTCAAAATCCTCAAAGCTGAAGTGGGAGCCATGAATTCAGTGATGGTTCGCTAATCTGAAGGAAGTGGGGATTCAGAGGGAAAACCCCTCATTTTACCCTTCCTCTTGGGTGGCATGTTCAAGGAAACAAAGTCAGGTAGGCGATTGACACAGAGCTACTGAACACATGTCTGCTTACGTTGCCATCTTGCTCCCCGCTGGTTGGCGCTTCTTGTCAGCTTGTTTTTTGAAGTGACTGGCTACCATGGTAAGTAGTTGATGTATTCTGTGCCATAGATCCTTGAGATTGCGATTCATGTTATTAGCCACTGGACAGGAAATGGAGAGTGGTACTGGAGTGGTACCCACAGGTGGCGACCAAAGACTATCTGAAAGAGAGAGGGTCCTGTAGAACTCCTTGTTGTGGCTGAACTCTGCCAGTGGGATGAGGGAAGTGCAATCATCTTGGTGCTCATTGACATATGCCCTTAGGAAACTTTTGAGGGTTTTATTGACCCTGTTTGTGGATGATATGCAAAAATGAAGTGCTGGGTGATGCCAGACTTCTTACAAAGACCTTTCCAGAACCATACAGTGAACTGGACACCTCGGTCTGAGAGAATATGAGTAGGAAGTCTGTGTAAACGGAAGACATATTGCACAAATATATGGGCCAACTCTGGTGCAGCCTGCAGGCCAGGAAGCAGAATGAAGTGAGTCATCTTGGAAAAGTGATTCAACATATAGTGTTGTGGCCATTTGAGAGGGGAAGATCAGTGACAAGTCAGTAGCCAAGTGGATCCAGGGTTCCTTGGGGGTTGGCAAGGGCTGTAACAGCCACCAAGGGCAAGCCCAAGAGCTCTTATGCCTCACACAGATGGCCAGGATTCCACATAATGTTTCATGTCTTGCTTCACATTATACCACCAATAGTGGCAACTGGTGACCCTGGGATGTCCTGCCAGATGGGAATCATGAGCCTATTTAAATATCTTCTTCCTGAGACATTTATGGATGTCTGTTTTCCTGGGTGGTATAGGTATGGCAGTGGCTGCCACAGTTCTTGCTAGGTCTATGATGTGGCGAAGGACTTCCAGGGCATCTTCGGTCTTAAATGATCATAAGAGAGCATCTGCTCATTGATTCTTCTCTGCAGGACAGAAGTTAATTCAAAATCAACGTTAGTTTAATTGCTAGGAGTTCATGATCCCCAACTGTGTAGTTTTTCTCTGCTAGGCTGAATTTTGTAGAAAAGTAAGAGCATGGAACGAGAGTCCCGTGTTCATTAAGTTGAGTGAGGACAGCTCCTACTCAGATGGTAGAAGCATCTACTTCCAAGACAAAGGGTCTTTTGGTAGAAGGGTCTACCTCTTCCAGTCAATGTCTGGTGTCCGTGGCCTTTTTTGTGAGGGTGGTGAGAGGAGCCGCCAATATTGAGTATCCAGGGATCAACTGTCTGTAGTAATTGGGAAAAGTCCAGAAAGCATTGTTAGGCCTTAAGTCCCACAGGCTGGGACCAGTCCAAAATGGCCTTCTGCTTTTCAGGGTCCATGCAAACTCCATGCCGGGAGATGATGTAATCAAGAAATGGCAATTCCTCTTGTTTGAAAGTGCATTTTTCTAACTTGGCATATAGATGGTGCTCCCAAAGTCTCTGCAGGATTTGCTTTACATGCTGCCGGTGTTGTGCCAGGGGATTGAGAGAAGACGAGGATATCATCTTGTGGTGACTGACCCAGTGGTAAGTCTCTGCCCTGTAAAGTTTTAGATAGATAGAAACATAGAAATGACGGCAGAAGAAGACCAAACGGCCCATCCAGTCTGCCCAGCAAGCCTCACACATTTTTTCTCTCATACTTATCTGTTTCTCTTAGCTCTTGGTTCTATTTCCCTTCCACCCCCACCATTAATATAGCGAGCAGTGATGGAGCTGCATCCAAGTGAAATGTCTAGCTTGATTAGTTAGGGGTAGTAACCGCCGCAATAAGCAAGCTACACCCATGCTTATTTGTTTTACCCAGACTATGTTATACAGCCCTTATTGGTTGTTTTTCTTTTCCCCTGCCGTTGAAGCAGAGGGCTATGCTGGAAATGCGTGATGTATCGGTCTTTCTCCCATGCCGTTGAAGCAGAGAGCCATGCTGGATATGCATCGAAAGTGAAGTATCAGGCACATTTGGTTTGGGGTAGTAACCGCCGTAACAAGCCAGCTACTCCCCGCTTTGTGAGTGTGAACCCTTTTTTCTTCTCCCCTGCCGTTGAAGCAGAGAACTATGCTGGATATGCATTGAAAGTGAAGTATCAGGCTTATTTGGTTTGGGGTAGTAACCGCCGTAACAAGCCAGCTACTCCCCTCTTTGTGAGTGCAAATCCTTTTTTCCATATTTCCTCTTGCTGTTGAAGCTTAGAGTGATGTTGGAGTCACAGTAACCATGTATATGTTTATTGAATAAGGGTATTGTCTCCAGGCAGTAGCCATCATTCTGGCGAGTCCCCCACTCTTCATTGGCGGCCTCTTGAATTTATGGATCCACAGTGTTTATCCCACGCCCCTTTGAAGTCCTTCACAGTTCTGGTCTTCACCACTTCCTCCGGAAGGGCATTCCAGGCATCCACCACCCTCTCCGTGAAGAAATACTTCCTGACGTTGGTTCTGAATCTTCCTCCCTGGAGCTTCAATTCGTGACCCCTGGTTCTGCTGATTTTTTTCCTACGGAAAAGGTTTGTCGTTGTCTTTGGATCATTAAAACCTTTCAAGTATCTGAAAGTCGGTAACATATCACCTCTGCTCCTCCTTTCCTCCAGGGTGTACATATTTAGATTCTTCAATCTCTCCTCGTACGTCATCCGATGAAGATCCTCCACCTTCCTGGTCGCCCTTCTCTGTACCGTTTCCATCTTGTCTTTGTCTTTTTGTAGATACGGTCTCCAGAACTGAACACAGTACTCCAGGTGAGGCCTCACCAAGGACCTGTACAAGGGAATGTTTTCTTTTTTTCCTTCAGGTATGAAGGTTCCTTTGCAGGAAGTAAAGGGAAACTACATTTCTCAAATGCCCTGGTAGTCAGCCCCTGGAAGCGCTGGGGGCAGGGAAACAAAGGGGTGGTGTCTTCTTAGGGAGGAGTAGGCTAAACCATATAAAGCAGGGGGGGGGAGCCCTCCAGAAGGTAAAGGGGGAGAGGAGGAGGCAGCAGGCAATCCGGCAGAGCTCAATGGAAGGTAAGGACTAAGGAGGATGGAGAGGCAGAAGGAGAACAGTGCCCAGGCAGACCTTTATTCTAAAGCTAAGTCACCCCTAAGATTATCTCTCTTTCTTTCCCTTCCATTTCTTTGCAGCAGCCTGTTGGGTAAGAGTCTCTAGCACTGTTATGGGTTAATTAGAGTTGTTTCTGAATAAGCAAAGTTAGAAAGTTTTCTTTTAAATGCGAAGAGCACTTATTTTTGTTGTCTGGAACCAAGTAGGAATTACTATGCAGAAAAAGAAATGTTTTAGCGGTTAAACAGTAACTACGAGCTAGTAGCTGTGTAAAAATATTAAAGTTTGCTGTTACAGCCTAGGAAGAAAAAGTCTGTAAATCTTGAAATACCTTTTCAGCTTCCATTTTTGTCTCTGTTAAACTTAAAGCACAGCCTTGAAAGTTAAGTTGTTAATCCTGGGATAATTTACCCTGGCAGGGAGCTCTCCTAGGAAAGTTTGTAAAAGGGTTATTGGTATTAAACTATTAAAGCTGTTGAGAATTATAATTAAGGCTGACCTAGTGAGCCCTTTTCAATGTGGTTTTTACTAACACTACTTTATACCTGGAAGGATTAAGAGTGACACCATTGTAATAAACCTGCATTGTCCATATGCATGTGGTTAGAAAGAGAAAGAAGCTTGTTTTATTTTAATGAATATAGTGATTATAATCACTGGGACAAAAGATAGGAAGTCAAAGCTCATATTAAGTAGTTACAATTGTGTTTTGGCAATACTTTATTGTTGTGTGTAACCTCACCTATGTGAAGTTAGCTTAAATAAACTCCAGCGTACTATATATATTCTTTTTGTTTAAATCTTTTTATTAGGAAATGGCAAACAGTTATCCATACATTAAAGAATATGAACAATATTACAATATCATACTTACAATGAAATACTATGGCATTATTACAGAGCCATTCCAAATTTAAAATAATGCGACAAGACAGAAGAAAAGATAGGAGAAGAGAAAAAAAAAAAAAGGGGGGGGGGGGAGGAAGGTGGCACAGATTAGACAAAGCAAGGTGACCTCAATATGCATTGACACAATGACACAGATCCAGCATAGCCATACAAAAGCATCTTAATAGAATATTATGGCTATAATGATTCCACATTGTCGTCAAGGGGGCTTTCAAATTTGGGCCCAGGTGGATGCTCGCCGATATTTAATCGCCATAGCTTGCTCACATTTACCAGAAGTGAACAGAGAGCATATCACTAGGCTTCCAGTTAGCCAGAATAATGTGCATTGCCACCCCTAGTAAAAAGTCTAATAATTTCCTGTATGGGGGAATAAGGTGTAGGGACCAGTCGGCCCCTTGAACGTTGACAGAATGATATGTTAAAGGATCAGTCAAATGAGGAATTTTAGAAGTCGTCACCCAAATTTGTTGCCAAAAGAGGATATCACTGGGCAATAATAGATCATATGTGATATTAGGCATGGAGCAAGACCAACATGCATGAGATGGGTTTAAGCCTGCATGAAAGAGTTTCCAAGGAGTCCAGCCTGCCCTATGGAAGACAAAAAAAAAAAGGTTTGAGTTAGACTGGAAGATAGCGAGACATGTAAAGTTCCTATCCAAAATCATATCCATGAATGTTGTCCGACATTTGGTCCGATTCCGGACGTCCATAAAGCTTGCAAACCAGCTAATGGATGAGGGAGAGAGACCTTCAGAAGTTTGTATAGTCTAGAGGCTAAGTGGCCCCTCGGTCCATATTCGCAATAAACAGAATATATAGCAGGTAATTCCGCTGTGCGAAAGCATGAGAGAGGAGAAGCATTGAGCGCATGCTGAAGCTGTAACCAGGCAGAAAACTCTGCCTTTAATTCAGAAAAGGTGAGTAAGGAATCCTCTCGCAAAACAGAGGAGAGGAACCATTTGCCTTTGCGTTGCCAACTATGCTGATTAAGCGGATGACCACCAATCAATATTAGTGAATTATGCCATATGGGAGTGTATTTAGAAAGCTTCCAAGTGGGGTTTCAGGAGGCGTATCTCTGTTTGAATTCTGTAATTCTTTGGTGGAAAGAGCATAATATGAGATTGGAATTTAGGGATGCTGGAGAGGTAACACCTGGAAAGCCTTCCAAAGGAAAGGGAGATAATAGGGACCGTTCGATGGAGTATCAGTAGTAGTAAAAGGGTGGGAAAACCAGTGGTACTGCTGTTGTAATATAAATGCCATGTGATAGAGATAAAAATTGGGAACATTAACTTCCCCCCCTACTTTTATCTGCTTTTAGTTTAGTTAAAGCAATACGGGGCGCTTTGTTATGCCATAAGAACTGTGAAAGGAGGCAATCCACTTGTCGATAAAAATCTTTAGAAAAATAGACCGGTATCATGGAAAGTATGAAATGTATGCAAGAACCATTTTTATGGTATCTAGTCATCCCCACCAGGTCGAATGTAATGGAGACCATTGTAGGATGGCATCACGGAGCCTTTGTAATACAGAGCATTCACTATGCAGTATGGTAGTGTACAGAGTCATAAAAATTGACCCCCAAATATTTGAGTCCTTGAGGAACCTTCCGGATTGAATATTCTGAAAGGTCCAACACAGCCCCATGGATATTCAAAGGAAGCATCTCAGTTTTATGCCAATTTATTTTATATATAGACATAGTGGAGTAAAATGAAATGAGATCCAGTAGTGGAGGGAGAGACATAATAGGGTTTGTTAAATATAATAAGACATCATCAGCATAAGTAGATAATTTGTAAGATACATCATCACCGGTACGATAAGACACTAGTCTTGAGTATCGGTATATCAAAAGTATTTTAAATAAAATAAATAAATCAATAATGACCCCCATGATGTTAGTGTCCTGCCGAATCGTCAGTAACAGTGGTTCCAAAGCCAGGTTGAAAAGGAGGGGGAAAGAGGACAGCCTTCTCGAGTGCCTCTGTGTAAGGAAAAGGATGAAGTGGCGTGATTGTTAATATAAAGAAATGCTGTCGGGGAGTCATATAGAAATCTGATCCAGGAGATAAATGAGCAACCCAGACCAAACAAACTAAGTGTTTCAAATAAAAATTTCCATTCTATACGATCAAAGGCCTTTTCGGCATCTAGAGATAAGGCCACAATTGGGGAGGTAGAAAGAGATGAGTGCTCCTGTATGTGAAAGAAAAGGCAACTGTTGTTGGAAATCAGTCTGTTCTTGATAAAAACTGATTGATCTGGGTGAATTAAAAAACCCATCATAGTAGCTAGCTGCATTGCTAAGATTTTAGCAAAAATCTTATAATCAGTATTTAACAAGGAAATGGGCCTATAATTAGAGATGTGTTGTGGGTCTCTTCTTGGCTTTGGGAGCACTACAATATGGGCTTCCAAAAAGAAGGAAGCAGCTGGTACGTGAGATATCATACAGGAAAAAAAGGTGTGTAAATATGGAGCTAAGTCCTTTAGGAAATTTTGATAGAAGTCTACAATGAATCCGTTGGGACTGGGTGCTTTCCCTTTAGAGAGATGAGATATAGCTTCTGCCACCTCTTTACAAGTAATAGGGCTATCTAATACTTCTTTCTGGTCATCCGTAAGCGAGGGATGGGAGAGTCTGGAAAGAAATTGGTGAATCGTTGAATCAGATGCAACAGAATCTGATCTGTAAGCGATGTAAGCGATGATCCAGTAGATGAAATTATATTGGAGGTACGTTTTTTTATCCTTCTGATGCTTGAGGGATGAAGCTAGCAAGTGGCCACATTTATTGTTCTTAGCATAATAATATGCTTGCTGATTGAATAAGGTTAAATTCACCTGGGAGCTCAACAGCTTGTTGTATGCATATTTGGTCTTCAACAATAGATTCCAGGTAGCAGGTGGTAGAAAAGCTACATGCGATTTTTCCAGAATGGATACTTCCTTCTGTAAGGAGTTAAGGGCAGCTTTTTGTGTCTTTTTTTGTCGAATACTGTAGCCCATGATATCTCCCCTGATGGGAGCTTTGAAAGCAGCCCAACTGGATGAGAATGAGACATCTGGAGTGATGTCATGCGTAAAATATTCTGAAATCTAATCCTTTAGAAAGACCAAGAAGGATTTGTCTGCCAATAATGTTGTTGAATCTCCACTGAGGGTCTTCTATTATAGGAGAGGATAGTGCAAAGTTAATGTTACAAGAATAGGGTGTATCTGTGTAGATTGAATGCAAGGCAGCATAGATCTGGAAATTTAAAAAATAATCAGTGAGTATGACGAATGTGGAGGAGAGAAGTAAGTGAAGTCCTTATCTGTAGGGTGTAACAAGAGCCAAGGGTCAGATAACCCATAAGAATCCATGAGACTTTGTAAGGCCTTACCAACCTTTGAACAAGAGATTTTGACTGTTTGCTTATCAAGTCACCATGTGCTGCGAGCTTTCCAGCGATGAAAGGAAGGCATTTAAGTTTTCAGGAAGATTAAATAGTTTGGTTTGATTATGACACATAACTTTCATTGTGGCTGGGTAAAGTAATCTATATCTGTCTCCTGAAGGCTAGGCCATAGAGCTAGGAAGGCCTTGTGCCTGCCAGCTGTAGTTTTAGCGAGATCCGGAATGAATAATATGGAATTACCTTGAAAAGTTATCGGCACTTTGGAATGCGTTGTCGCTAAGCCAGTAAGTACTTGCGGGTAGCATAGGATTTTAAGGATGATGGGCCTTGGATATTTAGAGTTCCGAAGAGGCCTTGAAGGTATCCTGTGCGCTTGTTCAATCTTGAATAGGTGATCAAAAATGATGTGCAAGGAAGATGGAATCAGGTTCATTAGGAAGTTCAATATATCCAACCCCTTGGCACCCTCTGGTACACACAAAATTCTGATATTGTTGTGACGTTTCGATTTGAGAGATCTTCATACTCTTGCTGCAGTTGCTCTAACATTTGCGTGATCTGAGGGAGGGGTGCCGTAATGACAAGTAATGAAGCAGTTTGAGATTTCACATCTTCTATGCGCGACTGAAAAGAAGACATTTGTTGAGACATAGATTGTAAATCTCCTCGAATCACAGCAGTCACGTGAATATTTAGTTGAATCATCTCCTTGAGATGCTTCAGCTCAGTGAGCACCAAATCTGCTGACGCCATTGCTTTTGTCGGTGTTGATTTCTCTGGCGTTGGCGAATTTTGCTTCACTCATTTGGAGCCTGAAATGGCCACAAAAGCGGCTTTAATCTTCCCCGCTAGAGTTAGACATCGTGAGCGCAGTGAAGTTCAATAGAAATGTATTCTGTGTGATGAAATGTGGGTTTAGCACCTTTTTATCATAGGATTTTGCTAAGCAACGGTCTCAAGCAGCCATCTTGGTCGCTGCTCAAGAGCACCCCCCCCCCCCCCTCCCGAGCATTATATTAAGCTACTTCCTTGGTGTGCAATATGTCATTTTAAGTTAAGGCCAAAAGGCCACATGATTGGAAGATGAATCTTACTTTTGGCACAGGAGAGGGAATGAGTATAGAACTGCCTCAACCTCCTATCTTAATGAGAGTCACCCAGTCTAAGTAACTTTAAACAATAGCCTCCTTGCCTAAAAAGTTCGAGTGTCAGCATCACCTCCAGGGGAAGCCTCAGCACTGCCACCGCTACAAAGAAACCTGCTACAGCAGTGATTGAAGATAAGTTTGTTAGATCCAGACAAGAAGTCACCCTAAAGACATGCCACTAGGGGGCACCACACCACACACCTATATGCACCACCACATGTGAGTATAATGACTAGTATGTGTGAACCTTTTTGTCAGAATCCAGCCGCCTTCCCAGAATCCCTGGCTTCGGATGCTCACTGCACAGCAGAGAACCACCAGTAGGCATTCTGACACATATGTTACTAAGACTCAGTGGAGGGATGCACAGGTGCATGTGCGCATCGGCATGCATGATTTTGCGCACATTGGAGGGAGAGCTGGACACTCACCCTGATCATGATGTCATATGCTCCAAACTATTTAGCCAGTCTGAACTGAGCCCCCCTTGTTTCAGCAACAGGTTCTATCAATCTGTTCCTGGGCTCTGCCTTGCTTGCTGTGCTGGTTCTAGCTAATCCTGCCTGCCTATTTGGACCCCATGCTGTTCTGGTTTCTGTCTACTTGCTTCTGCCTGAACCCCAGACTGTTTTGGTTTCTGTCTGCCTGCTGCCTGCCTGGACTAGATTCTGTTTGCTTGCTGCCTGTCTTGATCCTGGACTGTCTGTTGGACTTCGCTGGTTGACCTGACATATGCTAGTACCTGTCTCCCTCCGTTTACCTGCTTGGGGATCTGTCTGGACCATCTGCATTTATGCCTTCTCTGCTGGAACAATAATGGAGTAGCTGTAGTGATCACTGGTGCCTTCCTGGTAATTCTGCCCATGGTCAGCGTAGCCTCCTGGGTTTGCCAATGCGGCATCTTACGTTATCTCACCACACAGGGGTCCATGTCATCAAAGCCAGTCTGAAAGCACTTTGGAGTGGCCGGAGGGCTGCCCCCTACCATCAGCAAGAGCTGCTCTCCTAACACGTTTATGTTGTGGTGTAGTTAATACAGTCTCGTAGGTTCACCTACGAGGCCTATGTGGACAGCTGGAAAATGCACCTTGATGTGGGACAGGCTGGAACTTCTCCTACACCAGCCACCTCCCCCAGAGTTTGAGCCCTTGGATTCTGGCAGCTAGCAGGACTTAGGTGGGTCTCAAAGGCAATATAGAAAGCAAGAGTCCAAGGGTATGCTGGGGTCAGGACAGGCAGCAGGCTGGAGATACCAGTACATGACAAGGGTCAGGGCAGGTGCCAAGCAAGCATAGTTAGATGCAAGACCAGAGGTGACTGGAGGCAGGACATGAGCAAGGCAGTTCCTCATGCAGGTAGGGCTCCAAACAGGCAATTTGCAGCATGTCCCAATCTATGACTGGCTGGTGAAGGTGGAGCCGGGGCAGCCCGCAACTAACAGAACTGACTGCCTTGAGCTGCACATAGAAGCAAATATATTCATTGTGAAGTAGGCCTATCTGCATCATAAGGGGTGCAGTGACCACTGTTAGGTAACCAGACAGAATATCTCCATAGACAGACGAGATAATGAGGGCACTTTCAAAGTTGGGTGTGGGCAGGTTATGTTGCCAAAATAGTAGTGCCTCTTCGATAAAGTTTCCTCCTGCCCCGGAGTCAAAGAAGGCCTCTGTGTGGATCATGGTCTACCAGATGGTGAGGCAAACAGGGACCACTAGTGGTGGAGAGTGAGGGACTTGGCCAAGGGTTGCCTCTTCAATCAGCCCTAGGAATGCAAGTTTCCTGACTTCAAAGTGCCCTTGGCAGGCACAATACAGGCAGAGATTTAATTGTTTCCGTGTACGCTTTTCCTCCTCGGTAAGGCTAGAGCAACCCGCTGCATAGGTTCCTCTGCTGGGGTGGTCTGCACGAGGATTCCACGGGCTGCTAGAACCGAGGAGCCTGACTAATGGCATGGCAGGAAACTGTTTTCTTGTGCAATTTCCTGAAACCAGAAATCCATGCTGATGGCTAGGGCAATCAAGCCTTCTAGTGTGGGCTGGATATCACAACCTGCTAATTCATCTTTGAATCTCCTAGACAATCCCTGCCAAACGATGGTCCTCTGATTATCTCTCTCCCTAGCCTAGCTCTGAAGCCAAAGTTCGGAATTGCACTGCATACTCGCCTGTGGTGCGAGTCCTTTGACGGATCTTCAGCAGTTCAGTGGTGGCAGATGTAACGTGACCTGGTTCGTCAAACACCAACCAAACTGCTGTAGGAAGAGATCTAAATTTTGAAGCAGCAGATCTTCTCGCTCCCATAGTAGAGAAGCCCAAGCAAGGGCAGAGCCTTCCAAGGGAGATAACAACATGTGTGATCACCACAGCCAAAAAACCATATATACCAACTTATTCCCAAACAGAACAGTGACCAAGCCTCAAGGAACCGCCATCCTCCAGCTGGAAGGTCCATTTTTCGTCTTATCTGGCCTCTAAAAGATGGGCCCATGGGGGCTCCTCCTGCAAATGACAATAGAATTCAATTCCAAACCAAAATATTTGTGTAAAAGGAGCAGGAAAAGAAAAAAAAGACGACTTTGGCAGTCTTGGCTGCTATTCATTATAAACTATAGATGTTATGAAGAGCTACAATAAAAGCAGCATATATTCATCATGTCCTCTTCATTTTTTCAGCAAAATAGTACTTAGTCCTGCTCTCACATCTTGCGTGTCAGCCACATATGCACTGTTTAATCAGCAATTGTATGCATAGTTGCTCCAGACTGAGTACTTATTAACAGATGTCATCATTAAGCAATCAATATATGCCCCACTGCATCTTCAGCGCTATCAAAAACCCAGATATAGGCAAAAGCATTACTGCATCTGGCAAAGACAGAAAGCAACTCGAACATGTTGATGTAATCATTAAGAAAAATGGGTGTAGAGGAAGAAATCACAGCAACCCACTGTTTTGGGCTCAGAGTATGCATATTGGCATTCTTCCCATAGGCTCTAACCCAGGTCGACACCAAGGGGCTTGACACCTGCATACACAGACGACTGCCCTGGGGGCTTACTCAGTGTAAACACACACACAATTACTGGGATTATACCTGGGGCTTGAACTCGGGAACTTTATTCTACACCCATGCCCACTCTAACTCAGTATGTCCTGGTTCCAGGTATTTTTGGTAGGTTTATTGGAGCAATAAGAGGACAGAACAGAGAATAAATAAAATCAGATAATATAGAACAGTTATAGAAAGCTTACATTTTCAAGAAATCAGTCTGCTTTATCGTGTCCAGAAGCAAACTCTCTCTCCTCTTATTATTCAATTCAGTTCTTATACACTAAAAACTGGCAATTTGCTTGGGATAGAAGCAATGTCTCCTCCCTCGCTGCATACTCTATCAGTTCCAAGAACAACTGTGAGTGTTCGGTATATCATCCCTCTCTCAGACTAAGCTAATTGTTTACTTTATCACCGTAGAACTACTGGCATAACTACAGTTCACAGATTCTAGTCTGTTCATAAGCATTTTTAGCATTTCACAGTGCAAAACAGTAAATATGAGTTTACTGAGAGGTTGGTCTGTGGCCTTCAAACTAATATGTGTCTGTGTGAGAAATCCGTATCCACTATAGCCTAACTTCTAAATGCATTCTCAGCTAGAATAGTCAGAAGTAATTCCATTACATTCCACTCCCTGGATTCAGAGGATTCACACAGACATTTCCTGGATGAAGAGTTTCCTAATGTATGGTTATATTGTCAGCACTATTCAGAACAATGTCTATTACTTGTTGGTTATATAAATGCATTAAACACTGGGCCCCTTTGCACTTGCAAATATAGAAGACCAGGGCTACAACCATATTTGCAAGAAAAGCAATTTTCATTAGCTCATTGTGCACTCTATGAAACAAGTCAGATGAACCTCATCGGGAATACCTTGGAGTTTATCCAAGAGTTCAGAGATTAGCAGTAGGGGATTTCTTCAGC
The DNA here is from genome assembly GCF_901001135.1 of Rhinatrema bivittatum. Lineage (NCBI taxonomy): Eukaryota > Metazoa > Chordata > Amphibia > Gymnophiona > Rhinatrematidae > Rhinatrema > Rhinatrema bivittatum. Next base: position 288,750,352 of record NC_042617.1, on the reverse strand, counting down.
GGGACGGGACCGTGCGAGGCCTGCGCAGCCGGCGCCGAGACCCACCGGGGTAAGGCCCTCAATCGCACCCTCACCCCGGCAGACCCCCGCGCCGACCACGAGGCGCCGTCCCCGGACCACGGGCTCCTCGTTCAGCCCTCCCCCCGGCCGGCAGCCACTAAAAAGCAGCGCAGCACCGCCAATGAGAGCAGGGCCAGGAGGCCTTTAAATTACCCGCGGCGACGAAAACTCACCTCTTCAGCGATTTCTTCAGCGGGACGGGACCGTGCGAGGCCTGCGCAGCCGGCGCCGAGACCCACCGGGGTAAGGCCCTCAATCGCACCCTCACCCCGGCAGACCCCCGCGCCGACCACGAGGCGCCGTCCCCGGACCACGGGCTCCTCCTTCAGCCCTCCCCCCGGCCGGCAGCCACTAAAAAGCAGCGCAGCACCGCCAATGAGAGCAGGGCCAGGAGGACTTTAAATTACCCGCGACATCTTGGCGTCGCACGCCGGGCGTCGCACGCCTAAGGAGCACGACAAAGGGGCCTGCCCCTTTGTCTCGCCCCTTCGTCTCGGCCCCGAGAAAGCCACGAACCTTATCCACAGACGAAACTACAGCACAAACAAATGCCAATCAGCCATGGACAAACGGATGTTTCTGACCGGATAAAGCCATAACGCACCGACCACTTTCAAACACCTAAACCAATCCTTTCCAGCTACAATACAACACACCCTTCACAATCTCGCCAGCGTCCATCAACTAAAATCAAATGTCTAACTAGCCCTCACAGAATCCACTCCAGCAGTTCCAGCAGCCACTCCAGCTGTGCCAGCATCCACTCCAGCAGTTCCAGCAGCCACTCCAGCTGTGCCAGCATCCACTCCAGCAGTTCCAGCAGCCACTCCAGCTGTGCCAGCATCCACTCCAGCAGTTCCAGCAGCCACTCCAGCTGTGCCAGCATCCACTCCAGCAGTTCCAGCAGCCACTCCAGCTGTGCCAGCATCCATCCTAGCAGATTCCGCACGTATCCGGTCACCTCTAGCAAACCAGCATATAATGACACACAGCCATTCCATCCCCATACTCAAGAGAAAACCCAGAAATAACCCTCCACCAGACCCCATTCAGACACCCAGACAACAAAGACTCATCAACATCATGACATCTCCCATTACACAACTCCTCGGCCTTTCATTATTCACTTTAACCTTATTCAATGCACAGTCACTGTCCAAAAAAATGCACCTTCTAAATGATTACCTAATTGACAACAACCCTGACATATGTGCAATAACTGAAACATGGCTAAAACCCACGGACATATCATTAACAAACCAACTACCTACACAATCCTTCGACCTCTTCTCAATACCTAGACCGAAAAAGAAAGGAGGAGGAATTCTACTTGCTGCAAAAAAACAATTGGGGATAACACTACAACAATCATACTCCACCTCAAAACTTGAATGCTCCATATTCAAATCGCAACATCTACAAATATTCCTCATCTACGCCACACCAGGAACGCTAGAGGCTAACCCCTCCCCTCTAATAGAGATGATAGCCAAACATCTAAATTCAGACAAACCAACCATCATACTGGGAGACTTCAACATTCACGTAGACTCCACCCCTCAATCCACTAACTGCGAAACCTTCCTTACCTCCCTCAGTCACCTTGGATTCACACAAATAATCAGCGGGCCCACTCACAAAGCAGGTCATACATTAGACCTCATATTTATCAACGAGAGCTGGTCCATCCATACAAATCCCACCTGCACGCCTATCCCATGGTCAGACCACCAGCTCATAGACACAACCCTCAAAATGAAAAACACACCTCCTCCAAACATCTCCAAAACCACCATTCATTTCAGGAAACCATGCGCACTGGAGTCACTCAACAAACAATGCTCCAAAGACCTCAAACAAATTGACTTCTCAGACGCCAACACAGCCACCACTTCATGGATCAAACTCACGAACAAAATAGCTGATCAACTCTGCCCAACCTCCTCAAAAGAAATCCAACCGACACGAGACAACAGAAAACCATGGTTCACCCCAGAACTCAAAACCCTGAAACAGAAATTACGAAACAAAGAACAAAGCTGGAGAAACAACCCTTCTCCCACATCCAGACTTGACTACAAAGCCACCCTCAACACCTACAGAAACGCCATACACAAAACAAAAAAGGACTTCTATGCAAAAAGAATTCATAACTTCATCTTCGACTCGAAGGCTTTATTCTCCTACGTCTCATCACTCACCAAACCAACACCACCATCCATTCCAGACCACCTAGCGCTCAGTAAGGCCAACGAACTAGCCACCTACTTCAAAACAAAAATCTCAAACCTCACCCTCTCCCTTACAACCCACCAAACGCTTCCAACACCTCATAGCACATACCAACTCACTCTGAATTCTAGACTAGAGTCATTCGAGCCCACATCAGCCATGGAGATTGAAAACTTACTTAAAAAAATTAAACCATCGGCACATCCCTCGGACCCACTCCCTACTAATTTGCTCACTGCCATCTCTAGCACCGTCGCAAAACCTATTGCAGAAATCATCAATACCTCCTTAGCCATGGGCACAGTTCCTAATCAGCTAAAACTTGCAATCCTCAAACCCCTACTGAAAAAACCAACTGCATCACCCATGGACCCAGCCAACTACAGACCCATTGCAAACCTGCCCCTGATCTCCAAACTGATGGAAAAAGCGGTAAATAAACAACTTTCCGAATACCTCGAGGAGCACAACATTCTTTCCCCGGCACAATATGGATTTCGCAAATCTCGAAGCACAGAGTCCCTTCTGCTTTCCCTCACTGATAATTTACTTTTGAACCTGGAGAAAAAACAGTCATTCTTACTGGTCCTACTAGACCTATCTTCAGCGTTCGACACGGTAAATCACTCACATCTCCTAGAACAACTATCAAACATAGGAATCAAAGGCACAGCCCTCTGTTGGTTCCAATCGTTCCTATCCAACAGGTTTTACAAGGTCAGAATCAACAACAAGGAATCTGACCCCATCCTATCAGACCAAGGCGTACCACAAGGTTCATCCCTCTCCCCTACCCTGTTCAACATTTACCTCCTCCCCCTCTGCCATTTGCTATCTCAACTCAAGCTTACTCATTACCTCTATGCAGACGACATCCAGATCCTAATCCCCATCACAGAATCAATTCAAAAAACCTTCGTCTACTGGGAGAATTGTCTTAAACCAATTAAACAACTACTCTCCAGCCTAAACCTGATTCTAAACTCCAGCAAAACAGAGCTGCTACTAATCTCACAAAACCCGAACAACCACCCACCTAGTCTGGCACAAACCACATCTTTAAACATGGAGCTCTCTGCAGACGTCAGGAATTTAGGTACTTGGCTTGACAATCAACTTAACCTTAAAAAATTCATAAACACAACCACCAAGGACTGCTTCTTTAAACTACAGGTCCTAAAGAAGCTAAAGCCACTCCTTCACTTCAATGACTTTCGCCTCGTTCTTCAATCCATTATTTTTTCGAAACTTGATTACTGCAACTCAATCTTACTGGGCCTCCCCTCCAACAGCATCAAACCCCTACAGATGGTACAAAACGCCGCAGCCAGAATCCTAACTAACACTAATAGAAGAGACCATATTACCCCCACCTTGAGCTACCTCCACTGGCTACCCATCAAACAGAGAATCATATATAAAACCTTAACCATTATCCATAAAACAATTCATAACGTCGCACCTATATCTCTACAAACCCAACTTCGTCTACAATCATCGGCCAGACCCATCAGAAGTGCCTACAAAGGCACATTAGTCGCAGTTCCCGCCAAATCAACGTTAAGAAAAAGAGCACTATCCACTGCGGGACCACATCAATGGAATGCGCTCCCACCAGACATAAGACTCGAACCCAATCTACCAGAGTTCAAAAAAAGGTTAAAAACCTGGCTCTTCAGGCAAGCATTCCAATTCCCAGAGTGAAACTAGGCACCTCCTCCTGTCTTTCAGATCCAACCATTGCAAGGTGTCACAAACACATTGACACTCAATTTCATACACGGACTTGATTATTCACAATATCTATTTATTTAAGTCATCCTTTCATATTATATTATTTAACCGATTACTTGCAGACTATTTACGCTACCAAAGTTCCTTGTAAAACGTGAACACGAATAATGTTATAATAATATTATATGTTTGTTAAATACTATTGTTACTTTCACTGTTCCTTGTAATAATGTTCAATAGTTGATTGTTATTGTTCTATGTTCTATGTAAAAAAACCCCAGTCTAATCTACCAGACCAGGGCAACCTTTTCGTTACTTGTAAACCGGACTGATTTGTATTGCATACAGGAATTCCGGTATATAAAAATTAAAAATAAATAAATAAATAATGATCCTTAACTGTGCCCTTATTGAGGCCCTAGTAATCAATATGTGGCCTAAGGAATCCAATTCTTCTTTTGTATGAAGAAGAATCCTGCACCAACAGAGGATTTTGATTGTCAAATGAAGCCTCGAGCCAGATTTTCTTGAACATATTCAAACAAGAGCTTAGTTTCTGGATCCCATAAGGGGTATGTCTGTCCACATGGGGGCATGGTTCCAGGAAGTAGTTCGATGGCACAATCGTATTCCTGCTGCCTTGGGAGCATCTCTGCTTGCTTCTTGCTAAACACATTTGCAAAAACATGGTACTGTGTAGGAAGGCTTGGGGGAATTTTCAACTACAGCGACTATAAGAGGATATAGAAACATAGAAATGACGGCAGAAGACGACCAAACGGTCCATCCAGTCTGCCCAGCAAGCTTTCACTCCCCCCCCCCCCCATACTTATCTGTCCCTTGTAAGTGACTTTCTTTTGTTCTATTTCCCTTCCACCCCCGCCATCAAAGTAGTTAGTGCTGGAGCTGCATCTAAGTGAAGTATCTAGCTAATTGTTTAGGGGTAGTAACTGCCGTCATAGCAAGCTACTCCCACACATGTTTATCCAACCTGTGCAACTCAGTCCTTGTTGGCTGTTGTCCAAATATAAATCATCTTTTCATCATTCCCCCTGCTATTGAAGCAGAGATCTTTTCATCATTCCCCTGCCGTTGAAGCAGAGAACTATGCTGGATATCATTGAAAGTGAAATATCAGGCTTATTTGGTTTGGGGTAGTAACCGCAAGCTACTCCCCTGCTTTTTTGTGGATGCAAATCCTTTTTTTTTTCTCACATTTCCTTTTGCCGTTGAAGCATAGAGCAATGTTGGAGTCGCATTAACTGTGTGTATGGTAACTGAATTAGGATATTAATCTCCAGGTGGTAGCTGTCATTACCGCAAACTGTCCCCATGCCTCTTCACTTCATTCACATCCTCTAGACTTTATGGATCCACAGTGTTTATCCCATGCCTCTTTGAAATCCTTCACAGTTTTGGTCTTCAACACTTCCTCCGGAAGTTATAGGCCTTCAGTCCAGGCCACAAGAAGAGAAACTATAAGGAGGCCAAGAGGCAATCTGTCCTGAATGCCAGTTGATGAGTGGCTTATGTAAGTGAAGCCATGGTAACACCAGAAGAACCATACAAGAATCCAAAGAGAAATGGCTTCAGAGTGCCAACTAACCCCTAGAAGATTCAGATCCATTGTGAGGTGTAGTACCCCTCCTTGATTCAGGGGCTGTCCATCAATGGCAACTACTAAGACTGGTGCAGGATTGAGCTGACTAGGAGACAAAATCCAAACTGCTGCCCCGGAGTTGATAAAGGGGAGGATCTCTGCTGATCCTGAGAACCAATTCAAGGATACTGAGACTGAAATGCTGAGCTACATAGTTGAGGGATACCTGAACAAGGTCCAAGGGAATCTGCTTCTGTGAGACTGGTGATTAACATGGACTAGACCTAAGTGTCCAGGGTCAGTACAATAGAGGCAAAGTCCCAGCCACTTCCATTGATCTTTCTCTATCTGGGAAAGGTGAGTAACAATATGGCCCAATTCGATAGGTTTCTGAGGCAATGAGACAGAATTAGCCTGCAGGACTGTATAGAAGGTATAACTTCTAGCGGAATACTGGAGCTCTGATTGTCATACACAAATATGGAGATCAAATTATCCAACTCTATAGGCAGCTCCGGGAAGGTCAGTTCATTCTTGATCCAATCTGCTAATCCATTCAGGAAGGCCATGACAAGAACTTCATTATTCCATCCTGTCTTTGCTGCAACCATGCGGAGTTCTACAACATACTGCCACACAGTACAAGTACTTGCTTTATTTGAAGAAGCAAGGACTGAGATAAAAGCAGCCTGGGTCATCATAAAATGCATTTAAACGCCATAACAGCAACGTAGTCTGAGATCAAGGGAGCCTGTCTTTCCCATAATGTGGAGTCCCAGGCCAAAGCCTCCTCAATCAATAAGGATATTATATAAGCCACTTTAGACTTATGGTCAGGAAAACGGAAGGCTTGCAGGGTAAAGACTAAAAAGCACTGATTCAGAAAGCCCCTTCATGCTTCTTGATCTTCAGCGAAGCAAGGGGGTTCTTTATGTGTATGCTCCTTAATTACAGGAAGTATAGGGACAGAAGGCGGAACTTGTTACGACAATAATCTAGAGGGCCCTGGAGAAGATTTTGGACAAGGGCATTAACTTGCTCCTGCAGGTGTACCACTTGTTCTTGCCACCATCAGCTTATCCTGGTTCTCAAAATATGCAGCCAACATAGTGGGGTTCATATTGGCCAGGGTTTGATGTGACAGTCGTAGACTGTGGGTTATCCCAGAAGTGAGTAGTCTTGTCCCAGGGGAATCAAATCCAGGCCAGCAACAATAGATGGACTTCTGCCTAGGCCAGCCATCTTCTCTTTGGATCAAGCCCTCTGGTGCTGCTGGCCAGTGAGGCATGGGATAGCCCCCGACATGGACCAGGAATGCAAGGCCTGGCACAGGGTAAAGTGCAGGATCTAACCAGAAATCCAGGAGGCCAGGAAGGAGAATAGGAGTGCCAGATGAAAAAGCTGAATGTAGGAGCTGACAAAATTGCACTCTTCTGGAAAAAAAACAGAGCTAGAGTACGAGGACCAGAAGATAGGATCAAGCTCTAGGAACCAATGGCTGAGACTGCCTCAGTATAAGTACAGGTCTGTATAGGAAACAAGATGGCTGCCAGGAGGAAATGAGGAGCACAGAGCTGGGAGAACTAGACAGACATTTCAAGCAGCTCACAGCACCACCTGCAAGCCAAAGGAGCACTTGGCAACAGATTCTTAGCAACAGCAACATCCTCTACTTTCTTCATCCTCCCTCCCCTGCAGTAACATCCTCTGCTCCTTTCTCTCGAGATCTCCTCTTCTTCCCTCTATATCAGGTATTGTGGCATTTTGGTCACAGCAGTTCTCCATCTAACTTGGGCTGAGCCAGCCGGTGTCAGTGTTGGAGTGCAAGTGCCATAGTAGGTGCTGGAACAGGAGACAGCAGGAATAGCAGGCCTCAAAAGTGGACATTTGTCCTTTTCCTCCTGTGCTCTTCTTGCTGTCTGCTTGTTGTGCTTCTGCATCTGTGCATACTGTAGGACTGCAGGCATAGGTGCTGCAAGATGCTGGAGTGTTGGGGCTGGTCAGAAACAGGTTCCTCATTATTGGTTAAGTCCATTGCTGCCTCTCTTGTCGAACTGTTGTGGGCGAGGCTAGCCCAGCATACTGTCTGGCCTAATTGATGCTGGCTTGGTCTTGCCACTACTGCTCCCACAACTGTGGCATGCTCTAGGCAGCCACCTAGTGCTTCTACCAGCCCTGTGTCTACTCCAGGCTCGTTCCCTCCTTTTCTATTCCCTGCACCTACTGGGAAGTGAGGGGGTTGGAGCAGGAAGCAGAAGGTTGTTCTCAGCTGCCTGAGATTTTGGGCACTGGTTAATAGAATCATCCAAGCAGACCCAATGTACTTATGCAATGGGCCCCTGCTTATGCAGGGCCTAGGCTAACTGCCCCTTTTACCTATAGGTGGAAATGGCCCTGTTGGCAGCTGCTTCTGACCTTCTTGTAATTTCTTGAACTCCTCTCATATGACACACTGACTTGGTTTCTAGATAGTCCATTTTTCTCTCCTTCCCTTCTTCCTGCTTCAGTAAGCCTAAGACTGCCCGTTGTATCTCTGCTAGCTGAGGATCACAGTAGGCATTTCACCTTCCTGACTCTCTCCAGTCCTGCCCCTAAACATTTTCCTCTGATGATAATAGAGTCCCTCACCAGAACCATCTTTCTCCATCTCTGGAATCCCCTGCCATTATTTTTGAGTTCTCCTTTATAGTGGGCCACCAACTTCAACTCTGACTTTCTGTGGAACTGTTCTTACACAGTGGTATTGTTTAGGGTAGTGGTTCTCAACCTTTTCCCATCGTAACACTCTTGATGTACAATCCTCACACGTGTGACACACTGCTCACAACAATCCACACCTAACTAAAAAAAAAAAAGCCTCAGTTATTTTTATTAAGAATGACAGAAGGAAAAATAAGATTGTTACTTCTGTTCAGAGAGAGTAAATTTTTGTACAAGCTACATTCTGTCCCCCATGGGGCCACCAGCCTTTTTTCTTCTACTATCACTTTCGGGCCCAAAAGGGGGGGGGAGATAGAATCAGTTATCACTAGCCTGGAAGAGAGAGAATTGCCATTTCTCGCTGGGTTCCGGCAGGAATGGAGGACAAGAGCTGGGTCCTGCTGGGCCCAGTGGGTGAAAATGTCTGCCTTATGCACTCTCCCCTCCCCACACAATTAAATTATCATAGATTTTATATGAAAAATGACATTCAAAGTACAGTCTGAGGTAAAAAAAAAATCACTTACAATATATATTATATATTTACATGCACTATTGTGGTGCCAACCAGAAAACTCTGCAAAAAAAAAAGTAAAAAGACACTTGGAACCCATATGGTATTAGGCCTATTGTAGTGTGTTCAGTGTGGGCTTAGCACTTGGAAAGTCACGAGTAAAAATTATAAACAACAACAATATAGTAAAACCTCCAAACAGAAATATCCCTAATGCCAGCATGCAAATAGAAACAACCTTACTTATGACAAGGTAGAAATGCCATTATTGCACCAGGCCCTAAAATATAAGCCAGGCTGCTATTGATCCCTATACAGAAACTACATGCTGGCAGAATACTCACCTCGGTCAAATACAGGCAGACCCTCACTAAATACAGAATAAACAGAGCATATTATAATTATAAATTGTTAGTGCCGCTGGCATTAACGGGCTGCGGGTGCCTTCCCTTACCCACGATCCGCCTGTTTGGACCTCCCCAGGGATGCGTGCCGCGGTGGCAAGCCACTGCCGTCGCTCCCCGGGCCGTCCTGCACCTATGCAGAGCTCTGACGCCGCCGGCCCAGATTCCTCCGGGTGTCCCCTAGCTCACGTGCCGAGATCCCTCCTCTTAAAGGGGCCGTGGCGGGAAAACCAAGCCCGGCCCCTAGCTGATGTCAGGACTCACCGCCTATTTAAGGAAGCTTCCCCGGCCACACACAGACTTGGCAACAGGTCTGCTTGGCTTCGTTACTGGTACTGTGCTAGTTCCTGCATCCTGAGTTCCTGTTCCTGAATCCCAACTCTGGTTCCTGTCTTCCTTGTACCTGCTCCTGTCTCCCAGTCCTGTTCCAGCTCCTTCTTCTCCCTCGGATGGATCTTCCTGGCTTTGACTTCAGAGTACACTTCACGCCTCTTGTTTGCCACTTGCCCTGGACTTCAGATCGGACCACATGCTTCCTGCTCGCTGCCAGTCCAAGACTTCGGATTGTCTCGTCAGAACTTCATCACAGGGGCCCACCTAAGTCCAGCTGGTCCTCGGAACCCAAGGGCTCAACCTGTGGGGAACAGGGTTGGTATTGGTGAAGCTTCTACCTTTGGCCTTGTCGTCCGTCAGCCTCGCCTCCTGGCACTGGGAACCTGCAGTGGGTCTTCCGCCCAGCTGGTGACAATTCCAGCTCAGGCCAAGGGTCCACAACCTAAGTCGTGGTCATAACATAAATATAAATACTCAAAAACTGAACTGGAAACCAAAATAGTACAACAATGGAAAACAGAATCACCATTCCTCATAAAAACATAAAAAATATAAAATCAAAAGTAATAAAATCATACTAATAAAAAGAATAATTATTTCATAATAGCTGAAGAATAGAATAACATCCAACAATTAAAAACTCATGAAAATGTTCCAAATACCGATAAAACATTTCAAAACAGCAGACACAAACAACCAATAATTAAAACTAAGGATAAAAACAAAATACCCTGCTCTCCATACCTGGGAACTTTTGATTTCCGGGTGCCCTAAGATTGTCTTGGATTAGCGAGAGGAGGAGGAGGGTTGTTCAAACTTTCTCCTCTTTCTCATATATGCATATACTGTCTCCCTCACTCTCACATGCTCAGTCTCACTTACACAGACGCACAGGCTCTCTGTCTTGCATGCACACACACACACACACACACACACATGCTCAGCCTCACACAGACATGCACACACAGGCAGTCTGTTACTTTCATGTGCTCAGTCTCACACAGGCACACACAGAGGCTCTCTCTCATATATGCTCAGTCTCACACACACAGCTGCCTCTCTCACTTGCTTAGTCCCACACAGACAAAACACACCCACACGTTCTCTCTCACATGCTGTGTCACACAAAATGTGTCTCACTCATGTGCTCAGTCTCACACAGGCAAGTGCACAAGCAGGCTGTCTCACTCTCACATGCTCAGTTTCACACAGGCCTCTCTCTCTCATATGTTCAGTCTCACACAGGCATCTCACACATACATACACACACACACACACACACACATGCTGTTTCTCTCCTCCCAGAAGCCTAAGTAACAGCAGCAGCAGCTTGAAGCTTCAGCCTGTCCTTCTCCAGCCCCTGTGGCCGACAAGACTCATTCTCTTTCTTGGGGCCACGGGAGCCGATGCTCACACTGCTCCTTCTCTTGTTCCCACACAGGTCCACCTCACTTCCTCTTCCGAGCCATGCCAAAAAGAAGGCCAACTTCCCCCACCGGCCCCCAACCCCATGTGTTCTGTCTAAATGGCCGCTTAGTGCTGCAATCGGCTCTGCTGCTAGTGTTCCACCCGGGCTTGAAAATGCTGACAGCCTGGGTGGAGGAAGAGATCTCTGCATTCTGCTGGAGCAGAGGAGGGGGAGGGAAGAGGAGCCGCATCAGCAGGAAACCAGGGAGAGCAGTATTCTGGCCGCAGAGATAGCAACGCACCAGCTTGGGCTTTGCGACACAGTGGTGTGTGTCGCAACACACTGAGAATCACTTGTTTAGGCAATGATCTTTTGTCTCACAGACCTTTCCCTATTTGACCCCAGAGTAGTCCATCTAGTCCTTGTCTCTGGGATTGCTTTTTTTTTAGGGGGGGGGGAGGGGAGTGGAGTGGAGAAAGACATGGTAGACTGGTTATGGGGGTAATTCCTTTAATTCTTCCCAGTTCTGTCTTGAGCTGAGAAATATCTATCCTCAGTCCAACTAAATGGATACAGATAGATTTTCTAAAGAGTTGTGATGTTGCCCTATCTAAAAACTGCAGCCCTTACTCCCACCATTTCCACTGTTATTTCTGGTCCAATCGGTATATAAAAATTAAAAATAAATAAATAAAACAAATCCAATTATTTTCAAAATGTTTCTTACTGAGTTTATAACAATAAGGAGAATACCAGGTCTAAGAGCAGAGCAGAACTATTTAGCCTTATCAAGCAAGGTTACAGAAAGTACCTACCTTTTCTCTAAGAGGTGTCTATATAAGATAAAACGGTTGGTGGGAGAATGTTAGACAATAACTAACCCAGCCATGGCATCTAGAAGCAAATTAGTCCGCATCACCCATTTATTAATTCACCCCGCACTGGTTTCCACTGCCCTAGTTACCTTTGATCTTGCTACAAGTATGTTAATTCCTAATTTTCTAATTATATATTTACAACTTCAGCTTTGTAACTTCCATCAACATAGCTGTTTTCTGACTAAGGGCAGGGGCCAATGTTTCTAGCTGGCTGGCTAAGAATCGGATGTAATGATATTGAGTAAAAGTGTGCTAAACTACATTTTCTTTAATCACATGCAAAAAAAAAACCCAAAAAAGTTAATGCCCAATGGTATGCTAATACATCAGGAGTTTAAAAAAGCATGCTAACTTAAAAATGGGTGCACAAAAATATACTTAGCATGCATAAAAACCTGATTTATGTGCACCAATCCTGAGTGCAGATCCCCTGCAGCCTCACACACTAACACTAGGCCCAGAAACTAGTCCAGCTCTGACCAGGAGTTAAATTTCCAGCATCAAGAAAACATTGGTTAAATAAGCCTTGAAGCCTTTAAAGTAGCTTCCTGTGTTGGGGAGTAATAACTAATGCCTTCATTATTATGGAATAGCATTAATTTGTGCACACATTTTTTGTCTTCTATACTTACTAAATTGGGAGTAAAATTATGTGCAGAAGCGCACACTGGGGCGGAATTTCAAAGGGTTACACGCGTATATTATGAGCTTAACCCTGAAAACCCGCTCCTGTGCGCGCCGAGCCTATTTTGCATAGGCTCAGCGATGTGCGTACATCCCGGGGTGGGGCTGGAGCCTCTAGGCACAGCAGCCACAATTGCTACAACCAGAGCCTTTAACTTCCTGCAGCAGATTGTTCAAGATTCTGTGGCAATTCTGCAGTAAACTTTGCATAAAGATTCATACCTCTGATTAGGAAAAAAAAAGTCTGTTTTTAATTGAAAACTGTTCACATTGTTTGATTTTGAACAATTATATGCAAATACAAAATTTATCCAAAAAAAAAATCAACAATTTATAAAGTTGGTTACAAAGTTTTGTGAAATGTCACTTTTGACTTGAAATAGTGCAATGATCCTTTTTATTTATTTTTTTAAAGTCTTTATCTTTGCAACTATGAGCTCATGTGTGCTAAAAATCCCTGCAAAAAAAATAAAAGGGTGTATCCCATATCCACAATTACAAAAGATATACCAAAAATACACCCCCACCTATCCATGCATAAAAGATTTTAAAATTTTTTATAATTTTTTAAATGTATTAATGAGTAAATTAAAAAAATTATAACAATTATAAAAATAATTTTAAAAAATTTCTGCATGGAAAGGTGGGGGGTGCATTTTTTGTAATTGCTTAAATCCCTTTCACATCAGTAGTTTGTCCTGTTGTTAATCTCCCAGCTGCTGCTCTCTTCTGGCACCCCAACAGAGCTCCTGTTGTCTCTCTCTCCCATCCTCTTGCTGCACCACTCTTTCTCCTGGTCCCAGCTTAACCCACAGCAAACACACTTGTGCATCTCTTTCCTGCCCAGCCCAGGCCCAAGTATCATTATCTTTCTTATTCTCCTGCCCCAGAATTATGAAACATGTGCTGCCAGCCCCATATGCTTCCCAGACAGTAAACATGGGGGAGACACTAGGAGTCCGACCCCACACCCTGCCGGCCCTCTGTCCACGCTCACTGCCGCAGCCGGACAGAAGGGGAGTGTGTCAGCAGCATGTTTAGAAAGGTAAAGAACAGGGAGAAACGAATCCTTGGAGGATAAGAAACCTAGGGGTAGGGGAAGAAGAGGAAGGGAACCTGGTGAGAGGAAGGTGGGGATGAGGAGTGAAAGAAAGCATGTGTTAAAAGAAATGCAAGAAATGGAAGACTGAAGGCTGAAACACAGAGGGAACGAAGAGGAAGAAAGACCGAGATGGAGAAACAGATATATGGAGGGAGCAGAGACACAAAAAGAATAGCAAACGCATCTTTGAAAGAGGTAGGGGTGGAGTAAGAGAAGAGACAGAGGAGGAGAGAGAAGGAACAAAGTGTAAAAGTCAAAAAAATAAAAAATTGAAATATAGAAAGTAATTATGAAAAAACAAAGATATAACACCCCTGGGTTAACGTCCCCTTGCAGGACCCCAAAGACCACACCTCACTATTAGGTTTAAGTGATAAAATCCTCTCCTGATGTTCATACATTCTATAAGTCTAGAATTCACTATCGGGGTGGGGTGGAGTAGTGTTGTCTAATAGTTAATCCAGTATTAAAGTATCTTGTATACAGCACTAATAATCACACTGGAAGCAAAGATGGAAATTTGATGAAAATAGTAAGTTACAAGTTCTTGTTATTTGCAGACCATTTTACAGCGTTCGTTCTTCTAATAAATCTGTGACTCTGCTCTTCCAATTTGATTTATTCTGTTACTGATGCCAATGGATGTTTCTTATTTCCTGATCCATTCCAATTAATGGAGTACGTTTGGAACTTCCTCCCAGAATTTGGCAGATAAGAAAGATAATCTTTTCCCAATATAAGTTTTAAGTAAAAATCCCATTTTTTATACCTTAGTCCAGTTGTTCAATCATTCTTACTTCCCTTGTTTGTACCTGGATGGTACCTCCATGCTCCTCTCCTCAGCATCTTGATGATGATGTAGACGTGGTTAACACTGCATGGGCACACGGATCTTCATCACCCCAGGAATGACCCCAGATTAATTCCTCTACCAGGATTAGTTAAGTACCACCCTTGCTCTCTGGGTGAGAGGCACTACTCTTCTAGATGACATGCACTGAGTCCCTGGATCCTAGGGGTACTCAGTATGTTGGAAAAAATAAAGTGTCAGCAAAGGGAAAACAAAAATAGAGACAGAAAGGGTGGCATTACTTTCTCCTCCAAAAACAAAGGGTTTCCAAAAGGACCTGTTAAGGTACCTTTACTACTTTTTCCTTTCCCCAGGTCTCAAATCTAGCGGCCCAAAGGTTCTTTCCTAAGTAAACCAAACACAGGAAATAGTATAGTGACATGCTACCACGTCAAGGGATAACTAACAAATTCACAGCCTAAGATGGTAGCAAGGGTTTACAGTGGCTTGCACAAGAATTTGACCCCCTAAAAAGTCCGCAGATTTATGTGGAATACAAATGACACATACACAGATTGCTCCAGACAATGGGGCAAATTTTCAAAAGGGATATGCGCGTAACCCCCGAAAAGCTGCCCCTGTGCACGCCAAGCCTATCTTGCATAGGCTCGGCGGGACGCGTGTATGTCCCGGGGCTTCGAAAAAGGGGCAGGAAGGGCGTGGCCTGAGTCCTCCAGCACAGCGGCCTGTGCCGGGGGATGACGAGCCGGCACACACAAGTTACGCCTGCCTTGGGCAGGCATAACTTCGGAAATAAAAGGTAGGGGGGGGGGATGGGCAAATCGCAAAAAAAGGTTCTCTCCAAGACTGCTCAGATTTCGGAGCGGCCTTGGAGGGAATGGGGAAAGCCATAGGGGCTCCCTTTGGGCTCGGTGCGCGCAAGGTGCACCCCCTTGCGTGCGCCGATCCCGGATTTTATAACATGCGCGGCTGCGCGCGCATGTTATAAAATCGGGCGTAGATTTGTTCGTGCCGGGTTGCGCGAACAAATCTACGCCCGTGCATATGTTTAAAAATCTGGCCCAGTATGTTTATTGCAAACCAGTATACTCTTAAAGTAAATTTTCAAAGTCACAATTAATTATTTCTCTGCTTTTTTGTAAAATAAAATTAAAAACTGAAAAATGCTGCTTGCATAAGTATTCCCAACCCCTTCAGTCTTTTACTTGGTAGAAGCACATTTTGCTGCAATAACAGCTTTAAGCCTGTTGGGGTAAGTTTCTACCAGCTTCGCACACTGTTTGGGAATGAGTTTTGCCCATTCTTCCTGCCAGATTTACTCCAGGTTGCTCAGGTTGGTTGAATGACGCTTATGGACTGTGATTTTCAATAATGCCACAGATTCCTGATTGGATTGAGATCTGGACTTTGACTTGGCCATTGTAGAACATTCACCTTTTTTGTTGTTCAGCCACTCCTGTGTTGCTCTGGCCTTGTGCTTGAGATCCTTGCCCTGCTGAAAGGTGATCTTTCTCCCAAGTTTTAGTTTTTTAGCAGATAAACATTTTATCTTGCAGTATCTCCCTAGATGTTGCACCATCCACCCGTCCTTCAGTTTTAATAAGACGCCCGGTCCCTGCGGAGAAAAAAGCATCCCCACCACATGATGCTGTTGGGATGGTATTTGCTGAGGAATGGGCAGTGTTAGGTTTGCATCACACATAGCACTTTGAATTTTGGCCAAAAAGCTCCATTTTTGTCTCATCTGACCACAATACTTATCCCACTCCTGATGCTTTCTGTAAAACTCCAGACGTGCTTTGATGTGTTTTTTTCTTCAGTAATGGATTCTCTCTAGCCACCCTCCCATGCAGGCCAGTTGTATGCAGAGTTCTTCATATGGTTGACTGGTGCACCTCCAATCCAGTCGCAGCCACTGAACTCTGTAGCTCCTTCAAAGTGATTGTGGCCTCTCTGTGGCTTCTCTCACAAGTCTTCTTCTTACTCTGATGCTGAGTTTTGAGGGATGGCCTTGTCTAGGCAGTGTCTGGGTGGAATGATGCAGCTTCCATTTCCTCACAATTGATCCAACAGTGCTCACTGGGATATCCAAGCACTTGGATATTATTTTGTAGCTTTTTTCCTATCTTGTACTTGTCTATATTTTATCTTTAATTTCCTTAGAATTTGCTTTGGTCTTCATTTTCACAGCTTTCCTGTGATACTTGACCAATGCTACTGGAATTAAGGGGTCTTTCATCCATTGTGAAGCATTAAAAAAGGGGTCTTTTTTAATGCTTCACAGATAGAGGCCAATTGTTAAGGCAATATCTTTCATCTGTGTAAGCTTGGAGTTTCCACAGCACAGGGGTTGAATAGTTATGCAAGCACCATTTTTCAGTTTTTAAATTTTATTTTACAAAACAATGCAGAGAAATAACGAATTGTGAGTTTGAAAATTTATTTTAAGAGCATACTGGTTTGCAGTCAACATGGGGGGGGGGGGGGGGGGGGAGTGTCTATTTTAAAATCCGCACACACGTGTGGGTGGTCCATGACTCATGTGCAGAGGGGGGAATTTTATAACCTATGTGCGGTGACGCAATGGGCGTCCACCAGTTCCCTCCCAGTCCACTGCAATTAAGAAGTGGACTGGGAGGGAACGTCCCTATATCCCTTCCTACTCTGCCTCCCTTTTCCCCCTTCTCCTCCCCAACCCCTAAAACCCATTTCCCTACCTTTTCTTTTTTCTGTTATTTTAGAACTTATGTCATCCAAGCTGCTGGGGCATGCTTCCCCGGGATAGGGCCTAATGGCCACTGTCCCGGCCAGCCTCCTACCCGCCCCTTTGACCTAGCCCGGCACTTCTGTGTGTATCAGGAGATACGTGCATGGCTGGGCCGTTTTTAAAATGCGCTCGGTATGCACAAGGCCTGGCCATGCGTGCATCTCCCGATGTTTACGCGTGCCAGGCTTTTAAAATTTGGGTATTACTATCTGGAACAATCTGTGTACAGATCATTTGTAATCCACACAAATCTGACTTTTTAGGGGGCCGAATACTTTTGCAAGCCATTGTATATACTCTGAGGACTCACCATCTGAGGCTCTGACATGGGAGAGCTACCACCCACGATAATAGTACTCCTGTTCTCCCTGACAAATAGAACAATCCTCTTTAGTACAGATCCTTTAGGCCAGAGGTGGACAACTCTGGTGAGAGCCACAAACAGGTCAGGTTTTCAGGATATGCACAATGAATATGCACGAGATAGATTTGCATACAACGGAGGCAATGCATGCAAATCTACTTCATGTGGATATCTTGAAAACCAGACCTGTTTGGGGCTTTCAAGGACTGGATTTTGCCACCCCCCTGCTTTAGGGGCTCTACAAAAACAAATGATCAAGATGCACACAATCAAAGTTTACAAACTATTTTTATTTTTTTTTTTAAATAAAAATATTTAAAACTTTAAACAATTTTAAGTGAAAATTGGCTTTTCGTGCATATTAAATATTATAAACAGTATGCAAATGTGCCACAGAATCTTGAAAAATTTACCACAGTATATGGGCCCCCCTGGGCCACTGGAAGAAAAGAGGGAAAAGGAAGGGGAATCTTGGGGTTTGTTTTTTTTTCCAGGAAATCTACAGCAAATGCATGAGACGGATTTCCATGCACGGCCTCCATTGAATGCACGAACCTCTCTTCATATTCATCACGGATATCCTGAAAAATCAGGCCTGTTTGTGGCACTTGAGAACCAGAGTTGACCATCCCTGCACCTCTCTCCAGGGCCTAAGAGAAGGATGCAACTGCTACAGTTCTGCACTTTAGCCTCTATCTAGGCCAGCCTGAAATCAACACTGGCCACTGGGGCTAGTGTCTCTTTTCCATCACTTCTTCATTGTACAATTTTACCAGGGTAGTCAAATTTGGAAACACTTCAAAGAAAGCTACCGAAGTGACTGAGCAGCAATCCAGGAAAGAATTAGAGATGTAAAAAGGTGCTGGAGCTGACTCGAGAGAGTCTCTAAGAACTAGGGTGTCCAATGCTGGTTCTTGAGGGCTGTATACCAGTTAGGTTTTCAGGACATCTCCCAGGCATGTGCATGAGATAAGTTTACATGCACTCGGCCTCAACTGTATATGTATCTCATATGCATTTTATTAGGAACATCCTGAAAGCCAGCCCAGGAGGACTGGAGTCTGACCCTCCTGCAACAGAGAGAGGCAAAATTACCAACCCTTCCACTCCAATAATAATTAGCAACGCATTTGTAAAAGCATTTATTTCCTGAAAACTTGAAACTCTCTTTATCCTTTTGCCACATATTACATAAAGGGCCCCCCCCCCCCCCCCCAATCTCCTCATTGGTAGCTCTTTTTGTTCCCATCGTCCAGGGCTAGGCAACACTGGTCTTTGAGTGTCAGAAATATGTCCAGTTTTTAGGATATTCACAATGACGATACGCAAGATATATTTGCATACAATGGAGGCAGTGCATCAAAGTATCTCAGGCATATTCATTATGGATATCCTAAAAACTTGACCTGTTTGTAGCACATGAGGACCAGAATTGCCTACCCCTGTGCAAGTCATTCAGCTGAGATTAAAAAAAAAAAAAAAAAAATGTATAAATGAGGTGTACACAGAAGTTTCCATTCTGTCCTGTACAGAGATTGAAAAATCCACATGGAAGCTGGAGAGCAGAGTCTGTGCCTGGCCTGGGAGGCCCTATTCAAACACAGTCCTGTTTTTCAATTTGGTAAATAACATTTGGAATTTTAATAAATTATGATTTCTCTCTAATCCCAGGACCCAACTTGTAAGGGCACTGCAGAGCTCAACATTCTGCTCGTGTAGTTCATTTTACTGACCCTATTGCCGTTTCATGGCTGCAATATAAACCAACTAAAAATAAAAGCTGTGAGTATGCTAATTACCCAACACCCAGTCAGGGTCCTGATTTTTCAATTCCTGATTTAAAGCATTCTGGTAGTTTCTTCTTCTAGAAATTAAAAAACCAAAACAAATCCCCAAGAAAAATAAAGCAGGCATTGGGAAACACCTAGACTGACTCTCCTGGTCCTTATGAACTGCAGCTAGATGCCTACCCTACCATAGCTGATATTAGGAGAGTAAGTGGTGATGGTCATCTGAGCAGGCTGAGTCAGTCCTGCATTTAGGTCAGTAAATTTTTGGAACTTGTAGTTCCAATTTCTCCAAGAAAAACAGAAATAAAATGTCCTGCACCGACATGATGAAGGGATCATAGCTCTTGAAAGAGTCTCATAAATGGGTCAATTTTTCAACAGGTTTACCCGGTCAACTTCTAAAGTTAACCTCTGACTTTGAAAATTCTCCCCCACTGAGCAGCTAAATTTACAGCAAGCACAACAGGCTCAGGAGGGGTTTCTGGGTGGGCTTTCCATTTTCACAAATACGTGGCCTAAATCTAGCCAGACAAACTATGTCCAGCTTGATTTAGGTGAATTTTCAGCCACAAACTTAACCAGTTAGGTTTGGCTAAAGATAATCCAGTTAGATTACCTGGTTACTTTTGCCATTCAGCAACTTACTGAAAATTGACCACAAATGTATTAAGCTTGTCCAACAGAGTAGTATCACAACTTAATTGATCTTTATTTCTACATATCTAAGTGGATTAACAGGGCAACCATGATGCCACATTCTCAGAAAAGCAGGAACTACAAGTCCATAGATGCACCAGGCAGATCCTCGCCCGAGGTATTCTGGAGCCTGCCTGAAGCCAATTCTTAGGCCCCAGTCCCACAGTGAGTGAAGGCACATAACCTCAGAGGACTGGCATCTTCTGGACTTGACTTTTGGCACTGTGAATCATTAGAGATGAGACTGTGCTCAGGCCAGGTCTAGTTTTCAATGTTAAAAAACTCTGGCTCTCCCAATCTCTTCCTATGCTTGGGACATAATACTGTGCCCCATGTGTGCACCAGAAGAAAATAAACCAATGGAGATGGCAGCATTTACTGCCCAATCTATCTTTTTATAGTGCTTAGGGAGCAGGAAGTTGATTTGGGGGCACTGTGATCATCTGAGAGAATCAAGATGGGACTGGATCTCCTCCTATCCACTCTTCAGTTCCTGAGCGGACAGAATCTTTTCCGCAGTAGTATTTGCAGGATTAAACACCACCATACCGCAGGATTAAACACTACCATCCCACACCCCCCACCTCACAATCATTCAATTACTGGCTGAAGATATCTTTAATTGCCACTGCCGTCCCTTCATGATTTTTTCCCCTTGTCTTCTAGAAGTGTCTCGTTGGTTTTCTCCTGGTTGGCTAGAGCCTCTGGATTTTTCTTCTTGTCACTTGAGTTATGCACTTGCAGCTTCTGGGCATTTTCAGAGAGTGCTGGATGGTACCGGTATCGATAGCCATATGCCCGGATATGGTATGTTAAGTATTCCAACATGTACATTCCTTCAGGGCTGATGTAGTGAAAGGATATTGCAAAGTCTGAACAGCATTGAGGCCCCTGCAGAATAAAGAATGCTAAAGATTAATGAAAGCAATGTGCATTACAATACTGTCCAGAAAAATCAAGCATTTAGATTTGCCAGACAGCATCATGCGCTCCTGCATCAGAATATTTTCATGTGCAAGAAATAATTTCAGGGCAGCTTCAACGATACCTCCTGAATGGGCTCTCTCTCTGTCTGCAGCAGGACACATTTACCAGTGCCTCATGATGTCAGAGTGTACTCTGCCTCCAATGCAGTGCAACTTTAACCATGCCTCTAGCATTATGAAATTTCAGATATGACAGCTGAACACACACACATATACATACCATAAAACTAGATTAAACTAGGAATAAGATAAAGAAAGTAGGCAATATTTTGAAGCATGTAGGTCATACTTTGCTCTAAAGCAGTGGTTCCCAACCCTGTCCTGGGGACCCCCCAGTCAGTCGGGTTTTCAGGATATCCATAATGAATATGCATGAGAGAAAATTTGCATGCACTGACTCTATAACATGCACATTTTCTCTCATGCATATTCATTATGGATATCCTGAAAACCGAACTGGCTGGGGGGGGGGGGGGGGGGGGGGTTTCCCCAGGACAGGGTCGGGAACCACTGCTCTAAAGTAAAAATAGCTTTGACTTTCTGAGAGCATTATGGCAAACCTGGTTCTCTTCCACATCCTTTTCTCTATGATTGTGTGCTAGGGCAAGAAATTGCAGTAAACTACATGCTTTTGAAATGAGATGTTAGAGAAATGTACTATGTATCCTTTTTCTTTCCAGCAGAAATAACCCCCGCCCCATATGACTGAAGTCTGTATGCTAGCAACTCTAAAAGCTATGAAAACTCATTAGGATCAGGAGCAGGGCTTGGTCATTTCTGACAAAACGAGAAAAACCTGTCATCTTCATGTATCTGCACGGAGAGAGAAGGTCCCTGCCATGGGAAAAAAAAACATTAAAATTAAATTTAGAGTCAATTGGTCTTACACAGAGACTCCCATCCAATCCAGAGATCTCCAGTCTTCACCAGAAATTTCCATTCACTTCAGGGACTCCTATTCAACCTGAACTCCAATATGCTTGATATGGAACTCAGCACTTTAAACCTCATAGGCAACAACTTAAAAAAGTGACAGCCCTGAAGCAAACTCCAGAAACATGGTCAAAAAGGGAGAAGGGAAATGAAATTGTTACTGCTATGGAATTATTGTTGGCTGAAATAAGGGAAGGAGAATTAATGGTAAAACCAGAGATTACTGGGGTATGAGACCTGAAATAATGTGACATGTTAAAGGTCACATAGAAAGTCATTGATTGAAATAGAAATTCACACTCATGTCCCAGGAGTTCTCTCATCTTGTACCGGCTAAACCTCCTTCTTAGCTGAAATGCTGTTTGTACAATACAAAGGGAGAATCTCTGCGTGAGGCTGGGAAACAAAAATAATACACTGATTGATAAATGCAAATCATATCAGTACATTATTACTAGGATTACCAAATGGCTCTTATTACATCCGTGGATGTGTGGTTCTGATTTTCACATAGACGTCCCTAAGAAAAGCTCAATCCAGTGGGAGCACTAAGAGGAGTAGATCATCTTGCTGGTGGCTGAAGAAGATTGGTAAGTATTGCTTTGGGAAATATTTTTTAACTTAAAAAGTTTGGGGAAGAGATAAAACTATTGGAGTATATTCTTTAGTGTGTGTGTTTGTTATAAAAAGCAAGCCAAAAGTTAGGAAATAGCTTAAAAGTTTGTGTGTGTCTTTTCCCTCCCTTCCAACCTAGCTCATCCTTTGATTTATAGGCAAGAGACACTTTCACATTAAAAACCAATCGCCTTTTATCTCACACACAAGATTGCCCCAGCCCTTATCAAGAGTTTAATTATCTAATTGCAAGTCACTACCAGATTAATAGTAAATATACCAATACATTTAAAGGATTCTTATTTACACATCTCTACTCCCTTAGCAACCTAAACTTAACTAAGAACTCAACAAAATTAAGATGAAGGCAGCAATCCAGCAGCAGGAGGGGGGGGGGGGCCTTCCAGTCTTCTGCATAGAGTGTCACATGTATGATTTTTTTACCCACCAGTGAGAGGTTGTATTTGTGCAACTGGTGCAAAGAGCTCCTAGCTCTAAGAGAACGAGTCCAATCTACGGAGGCTAAAGTGAAAGACTTTGAGGAGCTGGGGCAGACAGAGAGGTATACAGAAGAGACCTTCATGGACATAGTAGCCAAGTTCTGACTCCAGTCTGGAAGCCCCTTGTGCTGCCTTGGAGGAGAAAGGTCTCCTGTTCAGACAGTATCATCCTGGTGCAGCAGGAAGTGATCCTATAGCAAGGACCTGCTCTCCAGGTGATGCATTGTTGTCTCGTACTGAGTATGTGTCTCCCAGGGCTTCTGCCCAGGAGAGAAGGGTTAGATTGGCCATCATAGTTTGTGATTCGATTATTAGAAATGTAGATAGCTGGGTGGCTGGTGGACATGAGGATCATCTGGTAACATGCCTGCCAAATTTGAAGATGGCAGACCTCATACATCACTTAGGCTTTTAAACAGTTCTGGGCACCAACGACATAGGAAAAATGTGGGAGGGAGATTCTGGAAGCCAAATTTAGGCTTTTAGATAGAAAGCTGAAATCCAGAACCTCCAAGGTAGCATTCTCTGAAATGCTCCCTGTTCCATGTGCAGGTGCCCAGAGGCAGGCAGAGCTCCGGTGTCTCAATGTGTGGATGAGATGATGGTGCAAGGAAGAGGGATTTTGTTTTGTAAGGAACTGAGGAATCTTTTGGGGATGGGGGAGGGGGTGTCTTTCCCAAAGGGACAGGCTCTTCCTCAACCAGGGTGGAACCAGGTTGCTGGCGCTGACCTTTAAAAAGGAGATAGAGTAGCTTTTAAACTAGAACAAAGGGGAAAGCTGACAGTCACTTAACAGTGCATGGTTCAGAGGGAAGTATCTTCGAAGGATACTAATGTAGCAGGAGATTTAGGGCATCTCAGAGGAATCCAATAAAAGCAAAAGGTAGTCCATGTGCCTTTAAGAATCATCTGAGCAAAAAGATGAATTATCCCTGACAACTGAAAAGCAGGTTGTTAATACAAAGAAACACATTTTGAAATGTCTGTATGCCAATGCCAGAAGTCTAAGACGTAAGATGGGAGAGTCAGAGTAAATAGCAGTGAATGATAAGGTAGACTTAATTGGCATCTCAGAAGTAGGTGGAAGGAGGACAACCAATGGGATAGTGCTATACCAGGGTACAAATTATATCGCAATGATAGGGAGGAGCAACTTGTTGGGGGGGGGGGGGGGTGGCATGTTATGTCCGGGATGGCATAGAGTCCAACAAGATAAAGATCCTGCAAGAGACTATATGCAGACTAGAATCTTTTTGGGTAGAAATCCCATGTGAGTTGGGGACGAGTATAGAGAGAGGCATATTCTACCTTATACCTGGCCATAATAAGGATAAGGATAATTATGAAATGCTAAGAGAAATTAGGGAAGCTAACTAAATTAGTAGTGTAGTAATAACAGGAGACTTCAATTACTCCAATATTGACTAGGAAAATGTAACATCAGGACATGCCAGAATGGTAAAGTTCCTGGATGGAATAAATGACAGCTTTACGAAGCAACTGGTTCAGGAACTGACAAAAGAGGGAGCTATTTTATATCTAATTCTTAGTGCAGCACAGGATTTGGTAAGAGAGGTAACAGGGATGGGGGCCGCTTGGCAATAATGATCATAACATGATCAAATTTGAATTAATGATTGAAGGGGGACGATATGTAAATCTACGACTAGCACTAAACTTTCAAAAGGGAAACTTTGCTAAAACGAGAAAAGTAGAAAAAAAAACCTAAAATGGTGCAGCTACAAAGGTTAAGAGTATACAACAGGCATAGGCATTGTTAAAAAAAAAAATCTTAAAAGTGCAGTCTAGATGTATTACACGCATTAAGAAAGGTGGAAGGAAGGTTAAAAGATTGCCGGCATGGTTAAAAGGTGAGGTGAGAGAGGCTATTTTAGCCAAAAGACCTTTCTTAAAAAACTGGAAGAAATCTGAAGAAAACAGGAACTTTGACAAGTTAAATGCAAAACACTGATAAGACAGGCTAAGAGAGAAATTGAAAAGAAGTTGGCCATAGAAGAAGAAACTCATAATATAACAATTTTTAAAAAATATACAAAGCAGGAAGCCAGCTAGGGAGTTGGCTGAGGCATCAGATGATTGAGAGGCACTTAGGGAAGATAAGGCCATCATGGAAAGACTAAATTAAATCTTTGCTGTGGTGTTCACTGATGAGGATGTTGGGGAAATACCAGTTCCAGAGACAGTTTTCAAGGATGATGATTCAGATGAACTGAACTAAGTCATGGTAAACCTGGAAGATGTAGTAGACCAGATTGACAAACTGAAGAGTAGCAAATCACCTGAACCAGATGATATACACCCCAGGGTTCTTAAAGAATTAAAAAATGAAATTTCAGACCTATTTCAATTAATTTGTAACCTATGATTAAAATCATCCGTTGTACCTGAAGACTGGAGGGTGGCCAATGTGACCATCAATATTTAAAAACAGCTCCAGAGGTGATTCGGGAAATCATCTGGTGAGCCTGACTTCAGTGCTAGGAAAAATTGTGGAAACAATTATAAAGAATAAAATCACGGAACATATAGATAGTAATGGTTTAACGGGACACAGCCAGCATGGATTTACCCAAGGAAAATCTTCTCACACAAATCTGCTACATTTTTTATGGGGTGAATAAACATGAGGATAAAGGTGAAACTGTAGATGTGGTGTATTTGGATTTTCCGAAGGTGTTTGACATAATCTCTCTTGAGAGGCTAAGAAAACTAAAAAGTCAGGGATAGGAGGCAATGTACTTTTTGGGATTGCAAACTGATTAAAAGACAGGAAACAGAGAGTAGGATTAAATAGTCTGTTTTCACAGTGGTAAAAGGTAAATATTAGAGTACCTCACAGATCTGTACTTGGACTGGTGCTACTTAATATATTCATAAATGATCTGGAAAGGGTACAAGTGAGGTGATCAAATTTGTAGATGACAAAATTATTCAGAGTAGCTAAATCACAAGCGAATTGTGATAAATTACAGGAAGACCTTGCAAGACTGGAAGATTGGGCATCCATATGGCAGATGAAATGAAATATAATGTGGACAAGTACAAGGTGATACATATAGGGAAAAATAATCCATGCTGTAGTTACACAATGTTAGGTTCCATATTAGGAGTTGCCATCCAAGAAAAAGATCTGGGTATCATAGTTGATATTACATTGAAATCAATGACTCAGTGTGCTGTAGTGGTCAAAAAAGGAAGAGAATGTTAGGAATTATTAGGAAAGGAATGGCAAATAAAATG
Organism: Rhinatrema bivittatum; assembly: GCF_901001135.1. NCBI lineage: Eukaryota > Metazoa > Chordata > Amphibia > Gymnophiona > Rhinatrematidae > Rhinatrema > Rhinatrema bivittatum. The sequence continues at coordinate 288,723,980 of NC_042617.1, read as the reverse complement.
AAGTGTGTCATAATATCTCTGAGACCGCATAAAATGAAGTGTGTCATAATATCTCTGAGACCGCATAATATCTCTGAGACCGCACCTTGAATAGTATGTGCAAATCTGATCGCCGCATCTCAAAAAAGATATAGTTGCACTGGAGAAAGTATAGAGAAAGGACACCAAAATGATAAAGGGGATGGAACAGCTCCCCTATGAGGAAAGGCTGAAGAGGTTAGGGCTGTTCAGCTTGGAGAATATGGGGGATATGATAGAGGTCAACAAAATCATGAAAGGACTTGAATAGGTAAATGTGAATTTGTTATTTACTTCTTTCGGATAATACAAGGACTAGGGGGCACTCCTTGAAGTAGCACATTTAAAACAATATCAGAGAAAATTATTTTTTCAATCAATACACAATTAAGCTCTGAAATTCATTGCCAGAAGATGTGGTTAAGGCAGTTAGTATAGCTGGGTTTAAAAAAAAAAAAGGTTTGAATAAGTTCCTAGAGAAGTCCATAAACTACTACTAATCAACAGGAAATAGCCACCGCTTATTGCCGGCATTAGTAGCATGGGATTTATTTAATGTTTGGGTACTTGCTAGATACTTGTGACTTGGATTCGCCACTGTTGGAAACAGGATTCTGGGCTTGATGGACCCTTGGTATGACCCAGTATGGTATATCTTATGTTCTTATCCATGCATGCAATGGGGCAAAAATAGAAGTTCTGTGAGCCAGATGGTAACCCTATCGATTGTGTTTGTGGACAAGATCAAATGTCTTAATTTCCAGGTCATCATGAGTATGCAGAAACAAATAGAAAAATTCTGAGTTTTTAATGTGCTGACTGAGCACCTCTATAGTATCAGAATAAATACATTTGGGCTTTAGAGTAAGGACCTCTACTGCCTGATTCATTTTTATCAACATGTTCAAAAAAGATTTCAGACTTCCAAACAGAATTTACAAACTTTGGGTATTGCACCAGTCTTCCCTCCTGCAATGCACTTAAGTCATGGTCTTTCAATTCTGGAAACGAGTTCAGCCCCCTACTGCTAAAGATAAATAACTGTGCTTCCACTGCACAACCAGCAGAAGGTGCTGTCTTTTTAATTCATCGGTAGACCACAGTTGCAAGTTCTGGTCCTGAGATATGGTCTGTCACACCTTCAAGTAGACTCTAAACATACTAGTAGAAGTAAAAGATCAATACATTGACATACCTCTACAATTGGGTAATAGCAATAGCTCCAATACCAAAAGGACTTTGAGAAATGTCCTGTGAGATGGGATTCAGGTGAGAAGGGGTGGAATGTCTCTCTCCTTTCAGTGTCCCTTGAGTCCCCAGCCCTGACCCCAACTTTCTCCATGCACTGCCCAATGGCTAGGTCCTCCACAGAGGAGGAGTGGGTGCACAACTTGTTGCTGAAGCCCACCACAAAACGTCTCAGGGCTTCCTTGCTAAGGACATAACCTGCTCCCCCACTCATGTAGCCTTGCTTGGCAAAGGGCTTGAAGCGTTTGCCAAAGTAGATGGGTTGATCAGGTGTATAGTTAGACAACATCCACCTCAGATTGTCTACCACCACAAAAGTGTCATCATCGGCTTTCATGAACCAGTCAGCTTCCTCCAGGTAGTGCTCATAAACGTAATGAAATGCTTTGATGGTTTTCCAGTAGAGCTGGTCTCGGCCTTCTTTAGTGTCAAGGCCAATAGTAGGGAATTTCTCATCAGCAACAGAGCTCATAAAAAGGACAATGTTGCAGTGTCGGGTCCAAGTGGTCTTCAGGTGTTTGGCCTTTGTTTCCAGGTTGTCAGGCCCAGTCATGATCCAGCAAAGGACCCGAACCTTGTTGTAGAGTTCATCTCCAATACTGCTATCTTCCCCTGGAAATGAGAATTTTAAAGATTATGTAAACTGTAGAATACACGTTTCGGTAGAATCAGCTAGGCCAGGTCAACAGCAGATGCTAAACCTTGAGCCTCCCAAACCTGGCTGGGGGACCCCACAGCCAGTCAGGTTTTCAGGATATCTTCTAGTGCTGGAAGCATAAACTGAGTGTAGTTTGTGTTTCCAGCACAGCTCAACAGAAGCTACGATGGATCTTGCCGGGAAAGGTCAAGTGCAGACCCTGCTCCCGGCAGAGATTTGTAAGGCCTTGGGAAGTGGAGGGAAGGTCCAGTGGGGTGGGAAGTGTGGTGGGAGGCTCGTTTATATTGTAAAAAGGGGGAGAATGAGAGGCCTCTGTTATACATTTTGCACCTGAGAAAGGGATTTGTCGGGGGGTGGGGGGGGGGAAATTGCAGCGATCCCAGCACATTTTGGTGTTTGAGGATGCAAGGTCTGATAGGGCTTCTTTGATATTAGATGGGGGAAGAAAGGAAATCATGGCATAGGCCCCTTTAATTCTTCTTTTTTTGTGGGGGAAAAATGCTACTTACCAGGATATTTATTTGAAGATATCTGGGGAAGTGGCAAGTTATCTGGCCACACAAAGCGGAATAACTTTAGACCTGCTCGGAAGAAGGTCTAAAGTTATCTTGTGATATTCGGCTAAGTTAGCTGGATAACTCAATCCCTCCCCTGATCGCCCCTGAAGTGCCTCATTTTTATCCAGCTAAATTATAGCCGGATAAGTGGCTGAATATGCCTATTTTACCATTTAGATGGATAACTTTTTGAATTATCCATCTAAATGCCTTTTGAATATGGATCTCAGGGTAACTATGCTGTTTCTTTACTGACCTAATGAAGAGAGGATAATGCTCAAAAACTTATTACAATGTATTGAGTTAGTCCAATAAAAAGGTCTCATCTATAATTTGCTTGACCTTTAACTGATGAATTGAGAAGTTTACACCTTGGGAAAACGTATGGCAATTAGGAGAAACAGGCTACCTGCCTTTAAAGCTATTTGTAAGCCTTCGGAGGACTGGAAAAACTGCAGAAGGGACTACACAAGGGTGGGAAGGGAAGCTGGAGGGAGTTTCTTTCTCTCTTATATGTCACTCCTTGAAAAACTAAATTTTTATGGAGATACCTATTTTTGCTTTTCAAAATGATTGCTTGTTGGATACTTGATTAGAAGTTTCACTTTAAAAAAAATGTCTCACAACGTATTTGACCCTCAAATTCATACATCCATGTGAATTAAAAACACAGAAACCACAATTCTTAGCATTTGGTTTGCAACCATTTCTCATGAAATTCTCAACATTTTTGCAAGAATTCACTCTTGTGTAAAATGTCACCAGGTTTTTGACTCTTCATGGAAAATGGATGTGTGATTCTAATTTTCCTAATTAAAAGTAAAGTTACATGTTCATGTATACAATGAGGGTTAAATAAGCCTCTCCTGAAAGACTGAGTATATTGTTAACACGAATTGTTCTGTAACATTGCTACTTTCTACAGACACTTTTGAGCCCAGTTGGTCTGTGTTTAGGAATTAAGGTTGGTGCCTCATGCAGGGAACACTGAAGCATAAAGAGGTGTTATTGGATCATCCCTATAGGGAAATACATGTTTTGTGGGTCCAACAAACATAATAGTTGCATTCTAAACATGTGGCATGTAGGCACTTTTAGACAGAATCATCCGTGTGCTTCAGCTGACCAAGTTGTAGTACACACAAACCTGAGTGGTGGGGATGAGCCTTGTTAAACAGTGCTGATTTCTTTATTATCCACTGAAGGTCTGCAGCATCTTGGTCTGTGGGGCCTTCTGATTGCTTGGAGAAATTCTGGTCAAAGAGGTCATTCAGAAAATAAAAAGACAAGAAAAATCCCACTACGAGGCCACAGTAAAAGGTGAGCCAAGATGCTTTGCAGTTCCAGAATCTCATCCTATTTTCTCAACTTATCTTTCAGATCTGAAACAGAATAAAGCAATGAAAATAAGAAAAAAAAAAAAAAAAAGCAGAGTCTGATGGTAAAAGAGAATTGTCACCCTTAGTCCCAGTCACTGTGCCAATATTTGAACATATAAAAGGAACAAGGACATCCATCCTGAAATATTTTTGTAAGCGTATGCTGCAAATCATAAGAATTGCTATACTGGATCAGACTGAGGGTCCATCATGCCCTGTAATCATGTTTCAGGAACATAACCGAGATTTATGAGCGTAAAGCTGAAAAGGCATGCTAGAAAAGCATAAAGTTTAAGAAGTACTTCTCTTGGCAGGCACTTACAGTAGCACAACTCTCATAGTTGTGCAGCGCTAGTTATATGTTTAACAGTCTATTGCTATCGCCTCACACTTCTCTGGATTCCCCTCTCTCTCTGTGTGAATAGCTGGCAGCAGCAATAATGGAAGGATGGTGGGTCTACACACCAAAATGCAATAAATTCATTTGATAATATTTCTGTGATCCTGTGGGCCTTAAAACCTTCGACACCAGCTAAGTAGTTTTTACTCTCTTCCTCGGATGAAGGAAAAGCACCGAAACATCAGCCGAAGCTGGGACCAATGATGACATCTTCATACTGGGTCATCATCAGGGATTACTTTAAATATTAGAACAATGGGACTGAATTTATCAATTTCTAGGCCGGTTGCTTTAGGACTTTGTTTCATCTCACTTGGATACTTGCACAGCAGAAAAGTGAAAAATATATGCGAAGGTAAATGACCGTTTGCTATAGGGCAAACAGGCTTTTCATTTCGCCAAATCCTGAAGTAAATGCTGATACCCTTTGCATACTACTCACTCTATGATCACTGGTGTGATTTGTGTACTTGATTTATAATTTATGAGGGCAAAATTCAAAAAGGTATTTAGCTAGATAACTTGTGAGAATATTGGGTGGCTCCAGCTGGAGCGGGTTCGTTAAGGTTGGGGAAAGAAGGGCCTTATAATTCCTACATTTGTGGATTTAACATTGTAACTTTTGAAGGAGGGGAGGGAAGCTTTTCTGATCTATAGGCCTGTAACATTGTCAATTTATTTAGAAGTGGAAGGAAGAAATTGGCCAACAGGGCTGGCCTAGGGTTTACTGGGGGTGGGGGATTGGGTCATGAGCATCTTTTTTTTTTTTTTTTTTTAAATTCACATCGACACTTAATCAGCTATATAAGCAAATTTTGCTTACCATATACAATGTTTTCTGTAGATAGGATGAATTAGCCATGCTCCATGGGTGACATCATGAGCCAGCACATTGCAGAGTTGTCTCTCAAGTCAGTTAAAGATTTTGGTTTACTGAGCATGCGTGGGTCTTCCCGCACGAACAATCGTTCCGAAACTCTCTTCAGTCCATAACAAAGCTAGTTGAATTCTTGGTATAGGCTGCTGTCCAGGGAGGAAGGAGCGTTTGACATGACTAATTCATCCTGCTATCTATAGAATACACCATTTATGGTATTCAAAATTTGCTTTTTTTCTGTCGATAAGCAGACTGAATTAGCTATGCTCCATGGGGAGTCCCAAGCTGAGGGTTGCAGTAGAAGAAGTTTCATTTGCACAAGCCCTTCCTATGTTAGCATATCTTGGTTGCTCCCAAGTTTATGTGAAGAGGAGTGTGAATACTGCACAAGATACGCATACCATGGCTTTCTGGGCCATACTGGACCTATTAGAATCATCCTGGCCTGATCTCGCATGTATTTTTGAACTATCCTAGGGATCAATGGAATTTGGGGAAATGCATACAGTAGTCCCCTTCTCCATGACAAGAGGAACGCATCCGGAGCTTCTCAGTAAGGAGTTGATCAGATGGAGCTGAACTTGCAAAACTTCCTGTTTTGTTCTGTTGCGAAAAGGTCTATCCAGGTTTGATCCAAACATTGAAAAAGTGCATCCACCACAGACTGCAACAGGGTCCATTCATGAGGCCAGAATATTCTGCTGAGGTGATCTGCTTCTATGTTTGCGATCCCTGGCAAGTATGTTGCCTGTAGAGTAATGTTGGCTATGGATGCCCACTCCCAGATGTGACCCTGTCCCTCCCTGCTTGTTTATGTAGAACATTGCAAACTGGTTGTCCGTGTGGATCATTACGGATGACCCTTGATGATATGCTGGAAGGCTCTGAGGGCATTTCACATGGATCGGAGTTCTTGGAGATTTATCAAGTGGTTGGAATCAGGAAGAGCAAAAAGACCTTGCATTTTGTACTGCAGAAGGTGAGCTCCCATTCATTTGTGGAAGCATCCATTGTTAGGATCAGCTGGTGTGGATGAGGGTGTAAGGGACTGCCTTTTCGTAATATGTTTGGTTGTAGCCACCATGCTATTTCTTGAGCCATTGCTTTCATCATTTTTCTTTTGGTCAACAAAGGTTGAAGATACTGGCACTATTGACTCTTGAGCCCCCACTGTAACCAACACATACTACACCAACACTACTTAGATCAGAAAAATTACAAATTTGTTTACTATACTGTCCACCAGGACTGCTTGAACATAACGTCTCCCCATTAATAGAACTTATTGCTAATGAACTTAATCCTGACAAACCAGCGATCATATTAGGAGACTTTAATCTTCACACAGATAATATCCCATGGTCTAACGCATGTAATACGTTAAGTGACTCTTTGACCGCCTTAGGATTTGAATTAATTACAACAGGTCCCACACAAAGCAGGTCATTCCCTCTATTTAATGTTTATTAATTTTAAAACAGAGTGCCCACCCTCCACGAAATATACTAAAGTACCTTAGTCGGATCATTACCTAATCCAATCCTTATTTGCAACTAAAACATGCCCTATAACTAAAAACAATCATCACGAATCCTTTTCCTATCGTCCACCGATAAATATTGAGGAACTCGCTGTGGAAATAGAGCAAAATCTAAGTAGCTTCAATTACTTGAATTGTGAAAACGCCACTTCGTCTTGGCTGCACTTCACTAATAATACAGCTGACAAACTAACTCCCCTTAAATTTATAATTAAAAAAAATAGTAAAATAAAGGAATATAAACCATGGTACAATAAAGAAATAAAATTCACAAAAAAACATTGTGTAAAAAGGAAAAAACCTGGAGAAAAAAATCCCACAAACTCGAACTTGGCAGTATACAGAAGTCTTCTGGCTTAATATAAGAAACTTATTAATGAGTCCAAAAAAAAAAAAAAAAGTTCTTTAGTAAAAACATTCAAAATTATCTGCACAATCCTAAAATCCTGTTTACAACGGTTCAGAATCTCATCAGAAATCCATCTGAAAACTGTGAATCTCTACCAGAATCAAAATGTACTGAAATTGCCGATTTAAGCAAAAAATAGTAAATTTATTAAATGGATTAGATAACACATCAGACAGAATCACCATGGGGATCAGGGAGTACACGAAGTGGTCCTGCTTTGAGGAGGTCTCATCTAAAGAAATAGAAAATCTGATAAAAAACATGAACCCTGCAACACATCCTCTCGATAAAATTCCCATTCCAGCAGTAAAAGCAACTGCGCATTTGATTTCCACTCCTATAGCAGAAATAATCAATCTTTCCCTTCAGGAGGGTCATTACCCCCAAATACTCAAAAATGCAATAATTAAACCAATTTAAAAAAACCCTCACTTGATCCTTTACCACTAAACAATTATTGCCCAATCTCAAACTTATTTTTCTTAGCAAAATTATTAGAAAAAGTAGTACAAAAACAGTGTACAGTTCATCTTGAAAGTAATAATATATTATTTCCCTCACAATTAGACTTCAGAAAACACCACAGCACTGAAACACTACTGTTTGCCCTCACAGGAATCATTATTGACTCCGAACTTAAACTTCAAAAAGCATATATCTATTAAGTTAAAAGAAGGCTATTACAAATTACATACACTTAAAAGACTAAAACCATTACTGGACCAAAACAACTTTAGAACTGTACTCCAAGCACTGCTTTTTTCAAATAATGTCTACTGTAACGCTTTACTCTTAGGCCTTCCTTAATCAACTATTCTTTCACTACAGGTCCTCCAAAATGCAGCAGCCAGGGTTCTAACAAATACAAAGAAATATGATCATATTACCCCCGTGCTGTCTTCCTTACTGGTTGCCAATTAACTACCAGACTGAGTATAAAGTATTGTGCATTATACACAAAATAATTTACGGAGAAGCAACAGAATGGTTTAATGCAGCCATTAGACTACATACACCCCAAAAGACAGTTAAGATCCAGTAATAAAGGGCTGCTATCAATCCCATCGGTACAATCAGCCCATCTTTCACAAGTCAGAGATAGAATGATCTCCCTAGCTGGCCCAAAAATTTGGAATACATTACCTGAAAAGTTAAGTCTACAGCAGAACCTTAAATCATTTAAGGAGGATGGAAAAACATGGCTATTTTGCAAGGCCTATAATAAAGAAACTCCATGATTGGATTGAATACCTATGCAGGACTGAAGAGGCGAAATCAAGTTTTAAAATGACTTGATTTTATTGTTTTTCTTTTATTATTATTATTGACATTTGATCTATATTATTTTATTGAATCTGTTTTATATTATGTTTTATTTTTGCTTAATATTATTATTAAGATAATATTTTATTTATATTTCCTTTAACTGTTTTTATGTTGGCACCGAGACTGGCCCTACTCACCTCGTGCTTCCGTTCACCGGCTCCAGCTCCCCCTCTTTGGCGTCCGCGGCTAGCTCCCATCGCCCACGGCGCTCCCAGGCGTCCCTAGGCCAGTCGGGGCCTTCCAGCTCTCACCGCTCCTCACGCCTGGGCTCGGCATCGTCCACGGCGTCGGCTCCGCCCCTAGGAATGTGAGCGTGGGCCGCGCTTCTCTGTAAAGGGCCCAGCGTGGGAACTTGGTCCGTGGTGCCCAGAGATGACATCACATAGCCTGGTATATAAAGGTGAGACTCTTCCCCCAGAGCCTCGCCTTGGCAATCAGATCGACATTGTTGGTGTGATAGTTTGCCTCCGTGTTCCCAGCGTCTCCGTGTTCCTGTATCCTTCCCAGGTAGTACCTATCCGGACTGTCCTTTGGTACTGACCTCTGCCTGCCTGACCATTCTCTTGCCTGCAGTCTGGAACCGACCCTCGCTTGCCTCGACTACGCACGGACTGACTCTCGTATTGACCCCTGCTTTGGCTGACCTCTCCTGGACTGATACTCTGGCTCTGACCCTTGCGCTTCACTCGGACACTCTTCTGGCCTCCTGTGACCATTGGGCCAACGTGCTTGGATAACAACTGCGGCTTCTATGTGGCTAGACCCTGCAGGTGCTGCCTGTCTCATCTGGAGGTCTCCGGAGCTTCCGGTTCAGGTCTAGCTCATCCACTCTGCATCAGCCGCGCACCCTTGCTTGTGGTGGGCACACCTCTGTGATACCTCTCCGGGAGACCACCGGAGGCCCACCTAAGTCCAGGCGGTCTGGGTACCCAAGGGCTCAACCTGCGGAAACCCCAGACTGTTATTGGTGAAGCTCCAGTTAGCCTCTGTCTCCTTGTGTGCTCTGCCTTCTGGTGGCAGGCACTCTCTGGGTCCGACCAGAGGGCCGTACCAATCCTGCACCAGGCCAAGGGTCCATCTCCAGCGCAACAGATGGTCTATAAAAGTTTAACAAGATTACATATTTATTTATAATGAAACTATGTGGATAGCTGCTGCCATATGACCTAGCAGCACCAGGACTGTTGAACTGGCATCTTTCTGCATCGCAGAAGTCTGTTCGCTGCAAAGCAAAGTTTGAGGGCTCTCTCGTTAGGGAGACATGCTCTGGATTTGATGGAATCTATTTGTGCGCCTATACATTGTATCTGTTGTGAGTGGATGAGCACGGATTTCTCATAATTGGTGAGAAATCCAACCTCTCTAGGCAGAGTCTAGTTTGTTTGGTATGAGACTGAAGGGTTTGTTCATTTGGTGCTACTATAAGCCAGTCATCCAGGTAAGGGAATAGACGTATCCCGGAGTGACGGAGGTATACCCAAGCCACTGCTAAACATTTTTTTGAAGACTCTCAGGACAGAGAAGAGTCCAAATGGGAGGACCTTGTACTGGTAATGGAGGTGAGCCACCCGGACGCAGAGGTAATGCCAATAGTTGGGGTAAAGTAGGATGTGAGCATATGCATTTTTCAGGTAGAGAGAACACATCCGGCTGTTGGGCTGGATGAAGGGCAAAATAATCCCCAAAGATGCCATTCTCAGTTTTTTCTGATTGAGATGTTTGTTCAAAGATCGGAGGTCTAGAATTGGTCAGAAATTTCCTGTTTTCTTGGGGTTGAGGAAGTAATGGGAATAGTTTCCTTCGTTGCAGTCATGAGTCAGGATGGTTTGTATTGCTCCCTGGGTGATCAATTTTCACATCTCCTGGTTGAGGATAGCCAGATGGTCAGGATTTCTGGGTTGTGACTCTAGATGAGGCAACTTTGTTTTTGAAAACGGAGATGAAATACCCTTTGAATTATTTTGAGGACCCAGCTGTCCATAGTGATCTCCGTCCAAGCTTGCTGAAAATGTTGTATCCGGCCCCTGTCAGATATCTGTTGCTGTGGAATAGTTAAAAAACAAAAAACAAAAAACAAAAAAAAAAACCACACAACAACTCTGCGGGGGTTTTGTGGCTTTGGTGCATGTTGGGTTGCAGGTCATCCCCTTTATAGGGTTTGTTGTGTTTGCTGTTTGCTCTGTTGATAGTAAGCCAGGTGGTAGGGTTGGTAGAAGTAGAATTGCTTTTGGGGGTAGTATGGGTATTTAAACTGTTGGTAGAATCGGCAGCCAGTAGGTCCTTGCTAGTTCTATAATGATAGGGATTGAAATGCTACATTCTGTTCTTTAATCTGCGCCACCATATCTTTCAATTTATCAATGAAAAGGTGATCACTCAAGCATGGAAAATCTATGGGCTTTTCGTGAACATCTCCCCTGATATTGCTTGCTTTCAACCAAGTCTTCCATCTAGCATAGACTGACGCTGCAGAGGTCCTAGTCTTGTGTATTAGTGTGTAATTTTGTGTGCAATTTTGTCCTTTATGAAAGAAAAATACTGTCATATAGTTATAGTGATTGTATGCAGTTTTAAGAAACAGTTCTTGCTTCATAGCCCCCACTTTTTCCCCCCTGTACAAGGTCAGCATGCACCCACAGCTTCACCCTCCCTTTTTACCCCCAGTCTGGCACATCTTACACATTTCCCCCAGCCTTTCCTCTCCCTAAGCTTCAAGGTAATGATGCAGATAGTTTCTAAGCACTTAATTATAATATTAAGATCACTACTTGCTTGAAGCCAGCTAGCATATTTAGAGTTACTTTATCGCAGCATAAGTTGTTTCGGCAGAGGCTGGGAGCTGAAGCATCTGGCAGCTGCCCAGGACAGAATGTGTTAGACTTAGGGAAGGTACAAAACTAGTGGTCACTATATGGTGAAGCAGTAGACAAGGACAAAGAAGTCCACCATCTTAGAGAACATATGCCGTAGGTTTTTATCAGCAGTAGCTTGGCAATATTTCAGGAAAGTGAAAGAGATAACGTCTGAGCATATGTAGCAAAAAAGGGCATATAACCAGAGCACACCCTATGCCAGACAGATTCCTTGCTGAGAGAGCTGACATTGAATATTTAGCATGACACATCTCACACCGATAGGGACCTCCAGTACTGACCTGTCTCCAACCGAGAACTTGCTTAGCTGACTCAACATTTGGGAAGACCAGAGAATCTTTACCAGGAAAAGATGACAGTTTCTGCTAGGCTTTTGTATATAATTATATCCTATTACTTAGGGAAATTGCTCTTGCTTATTGTGCTGATATATTGTGTGTGTGTATATATATATTCTGTTTTGTTATTTGTCTCAAGTGTTCACAAAAGCACCTATTGTGTACATTTATTATATTATACAGAAAAAAAGATAGTGAGTGTTGTTATTCTCCTAGTTTGTTTGCATAATACAGACTACAAAGCAAATACCACATTCCCAAAGAACCTACTATTACACCGTGGTGTCAAACACTTCATATGCTGAACAGTGTGGATGAAAAAAAAAAAAAAGACTGAAGAGAGTTCTGGGATGGTCATTTGTGCGGGAAGACCTGCGATTGCTAAGTACACCAAAAACTTTAACTGTCTTGAGAGACAACTCTGCAGCATGCCACCTGAAGATATCACCTATGGAGCATGGCTAATTCAGCCTGCTTATTGACGGAAATCTTGACTATAGCTGAATAACTTTAAACCTAACTGGAATGTATTGAGATTGGGGAAATTCACAAGGTCTAAGACAAAACAAGAAATCACAGTGCACACAAACCCCCGAGATAGCTGATTTCCCCTGTGGTGGCCTGCAGATGATATTTGACCTTTGCACTGTAATTTAAACAGAAGCCTGGGATGCTGGCTTGACTCAAGAATGAGGCTTGGACACAATGCATATCCCAGCATCCCAGAGGAAGCTGTAAAGACTAACATTCTGCAGTGCCATTGGCCAAAAAACCATTACTGGTCAGAAAGGCATTGGTCATAGACTTATTGTTAGTTCTTTGCACATTGTTTGGCTTTCGAGACAGAGAACTAGCCCTGAACATGCTAGAAATTCTCTGAGAGCCTACTCCAATTCTGATTGACAGCACATTTCCTGAAGCTCCATGGTGAGACCACACCTTGAGTACTGTGCATCTCAAAAAAAAAAAAAAAGTTCCACTGGAGAATGTACAGAGAAAGGCGACCAAAATGATAAAGGGGATGGAACAGCTCCCCTATGAGGAAGGGCTAAAGAGGTTAGGGTAGTTCAGCTTGGAGAAGAGACAGCTGAGAGGGGATTTGATAAAGATCTAGATCTCTCATGATTTTAAAGAACGGGTAGATGTAAATCAGTTATTTACACTTTTGGATAATAGAAGGACTAGGGGGCACTCCATGAAGTTAGCAAGTAGCACATTTAAGACTAATCGGAGAAAATTCTTTCACTCAATGCACAATTAAGCTTTGGAATTTGTTGCCAGAGGATGTGGTTAGTACAGTTGGGTTTAAAAAAGGTTTGGATAAGTTCTTGGAGAAGTCCATTAACTGCTATTAATCAAGTTGACTTAGGGAATGGCCTCTGCTATTACTGGCATCAGTAGCATGAGATCTTTAGTTTTTGGGTACTTGCCAGGCTCTTGTAGCCTGGATTGGCCACTGTTGAAAACAGGATGCTGGGCTTGATGGACCCTTGGTCTGACCCAGTATGGCAATTTCTTATGTTCTAATGGATAAGTAGTGACAAGTGTTAAGGATGAAACAAGTTACCTAATTTTACCTCTTTCCATTCACTGTTCACACTTTTTGTTAATAAACTGAGTTTGTTAGCTCTGCCTGTCCTGGACTGATTAATGTTCCTCAAATTAAGCTATTATACATTTTTCACTTCAAACTTTGTTTTCTCCTCAGATTATGTTTGAGTTTTCTGTATTTGGTCTGTGGGTACATTTCTAGAGTGGGATACTTGCCCAGAGGCAAGCAGGACCCAGCTGGTGGGCGGGAAGCTGCCAGTTTAGGAGTACATGCACAAGTGGAGGCAGACCCGGGCAGAACCCCATGGGACCATGGGGTTAATGCTGAGTGGGTGTTTCTCCAGTGTCTGATATATTACCTTTCTGTGGGTGCTGGTATAGAGTTTATGGTAAATTATTTCAAGTACTGCGCCTCTTTTTAGTCCTTCCATGGCTAATATAGAAACAACAAGAACACAATCAGATTTTTCAAGTAAACTTGAGCTCCCCCTTTTTCCCCCCTTTCCTCTCTTGTGCTGTGTACATTATCTTGTGAAAATGGCTGTTCTTTGTTTCTGTCACATACATCTGAAGTTCCTTCTCATTCCAAAAGTAAAGTGTCTAGACCGACCAGCTGTGTTATCTGGATATGCTTAAAATAAAGTAAAGCATAGGGCACTTTACAGGGAACTTATTCTACAGAAGAGAATAAAATAAATTAATGATCCAAGTTCATTTCCCAATTTTTGGGATTTGAAAACGACCTATAAGCCGGAGGCGTACATTTCCTGAACGTTCTGGTAAGGAAAATTTCCAAAGGGAAAAAACACAGCAAAAGACTTTGGAATTGTTTGCCGTCCCCTGCCCCTATCCCCAAGAGCTAAACTGAAAACATAGTCCAGCAGCAAGCTTTTGCTAGCACAGTCTGGGATCTTTCTGAATTTGCAGCAGATACAATCTTTGTGCTAAAGATGGGCGGTTTTGAAATTGTGCAAGCAAAAACTGCCTGGCAGGCTATTTGCACAGCATTTAAGTGGTGAAGAATGTGCATGTGTTTGACCTACTTTTCTCTGACACATACAAGGAACAAATATTCTTCAGCTGTGTGCTAATCCTCAAATTAAGACTATTATACATTTTTCCCTTTAAACTTATTTTCTCCCCAGGCTGTGTTTGAGTTTAGCAGCCCTTCTGAGCGGCTTAGATTTGAAGACACTGGGAGACAGACAGACAAACTCCCTTGATCAGATGTAGGTGCCGCTCTGTGGAATGCACCAGCGAGGGCTGGTCCTGAGGATGCCAATTCATGTTCAGAGTTCCTCCCAGCCACTCCCCCACCCCTGAAAGAAACTTGATTACACCCCAGTGTCCATCCCATTACACAACTACATCCTGCAACACCCTCCCATAGACGGTACACACCTGCTATTATGACCTATTCAGCCACTCCTGCCTGTAATTACTCAGGTGTACACTTTGCCTACTTTTCATGACAAACACCCTCCCTGTTTCAGAAAGTCGTTTGTGGTTATATATTTAAATTCTAAGAAAAATGCATGTATTTGGGTTTAGAAATCCTCACATGCATCCACAAGTCAACATTAAGAATAAAATATTTTGTACCGACTCTTGTTAGGAAACCAAAAAACATTTCAGAAGCTAGTGGCTTTAGCTTTCTGTTTAGAAAACAGTCTCCCTGGGCAGAATGCATATGCAGGGAATGCTGAATGATTAGAAAATTCTGCTTGCTAATAATCACTCTGGGTTGGCCCATGCTGACGCCGGCACATCTGAAAGATTCCATAGCAACAGAGCTGGGTAGTAGCAGGGTACTCGCTTTTTTTGCTGCCTTGTGTGAACAATTATTGCTCCCCCTTCCCCCCTTCATTCAGTCTCTGTTTTGGGCCTGCCAAAAACAGCCCAGCTCCTTTTCCAGTGACCTAAACTTTAATAACTGTTACCCTTCTACCCTCTGGGTCTTCACCCCCTCCCCCCCAAACCCATTGCTGGTACAAGAGTATTAGGTGGCCTAGGCAAGTCTTATACCCTTGCACCCCCATCTCCTGCTTTCTCCATGTACACAGTGAAAAACAATGCCTGTACAATAACAGATTTACATGAATATTCAAAGCGCAGTCTTCTGAGGCACACACTTCTTGGGTGCCAACCAGAAAAGCCTACAAAAGAGAGACACTTGGAATCCATATGGCATTAGGGCTACTGTAATGCATGTTAGGTGTGAGCTTGACTCTCAGAAAGCCATGAGTAAATTACAAATTAAAATATAATAATCCTCCCGCACCAAAGAGCACCAACTGCCAGCACTTAAAAATGTAACAATCCTACCTATGAAAAGGCAGTACTGCAAATATTACATCAGGCCCTAAAACACCAATATACCTCATATTAGGAAATCAGAACAAAGCAAGCTGCTATAGATCCCTACACGCTAGCAGAATACTCTCCTCAGTCATACATGCAGAACTCAGGCAGACCCTCACCAAACACAGGAAAAAGAAACCATAAAATATAAATAGAAACATGCAGGCAAAAACTGAAAAGGAAAACAGCAACAAGTCAAACTCTATGTAGTGCAACAATGGAAAAACTGAAACCATCACCAATCTCAGACATTAAAAACAATAAAAATCAAGAAATATAATAATACATTAATTATAATAGTATAAACATACTAATAAGAATATTTCACAACTGGTGAATGGAAGATCCAAGAATTAAAAATTCATAAACAATTTGTTTTAAATTTCTCAAAACACCAATAAATATTTCAAAACAGCAGACACATCAAACAGCATCCAAAAATTAAAACTAATAAGGATAAAATAATTCACACTCTCCATACCCGGAAACCTTTGATTTCCAGTCACTGAGAATGTCGTGGATTAATGAGAGAGGGATGCATAAACTTTCTCCTCTCTTTCATAGATCTAGCTATACATACACACACATATATATATGCTCTCTCCCTCATACTCATGCATGCTGCCTCTAACATACATATACTCCCTCCTACATACACACATTCAAGATCTTTCTCTCTCACATATACATGCTCAGACTCACACAAGAGAATACCCTATGTTTCGATACCTCAACCTTTCCTGATATCAACTGAAGAATTTACTGCTCAAAAAGAACTTATTATTTAGACTTCTTATTCTATCATCCCTAGAGCTTGCAGCTGTCTCAGTGCTCCCTCTCACTGTGGATCCATAAAGTCTAGAACACGTGAATGAAGAGTGGGTGGCTCGCGGGAATGACAGCTACTGCCTGGAGATAATACTCTTATTCAATAAATATACACACGGTTAATGCGACTCCAACATTGCTCTAAGCTTCAACGGCAAGAGGAAACGTGGAAAAAGATTTGCATTCACAAAAAAAGCGGGGAGTAGCTTGCTTGTTACGGCGGTTACTACCCCAAACCAAATAAGCCTGGTACTTCACTTTCAATGCATATCCAGCATAGCTCTCTGCTTCAACGGCAGGGGGAATGAAGAAAAGTAGATCTATATACAGACAACAACCAACAAAGTCTGAATTAGTTAGTCTGGGTAAACAAATAAGCATGTGTATAGCTTGCTTATTGTGGCGGTTACTACCCCTAAATAATTAAGCTAGATATTTCACTTAGAGAAGGTTCCAACACTGCTCTCTACATTAATGGTGGGGGGGGTGGAAGGGAAATAGAATCAAAAGGTTACTAAGAGCCAAGAGTAACAGATAAGTATGAGAAAAAAAAAAAGAGAGCAAAACTTGCTGGGCAGACTGGATGGGCTGTTTGGTCTTCTTCTGCCGTCATTTCTATGTTTCTCTCCCTTTTTCTCACACACACGCTCTGCTTCGGCTCAGGTATACACATACATGCTTAGATACACACAGGTTCCCTCCTACTCATACATACACCAAGGCCTCTCCCAGTATTCCTGGCCCTCCACTTCGGCAGCAAGTTGGGAGATGCCTCGTGGCTTTTTTCTCCCTTCTGGCTACCTAGTGGGTTAGGAAGCCCGCGGTCCTGCAGCTCCTCTTCACCTTCGCCACGCGGCCCTGCGGCTCCTCATCTTCACTGCTTGGTGGTGCCAGCAGCTCACTCACTTCAGCTGCAGCCCTCAGGCCGCCGCCCTGTGCAAGTGCACGGTTTACACAGTGGATTGCACCATCCCTGGGTAATAGAGTGGTGGGAAGAGATTAATTTTCACAGCCAAATGCAGAAGGGGCTGATCAGCAACTATTGCAGTCACCAGTTTAAAGATATTCTTCACTTTCCTACTTTAAAGCTCTGCTCAACTTTCTGAGGCTCCTCAGCAGCTGGGGGGACACCATGACAGGAATCCCAAGGGCTTCAGGTGGCGGAGCTATTGGTGTATCAAAACAAACCCTCCCCCCTGCAACACAGACTCCACATTCATCTATAATTAAGAATCATTTAGAATACCATTCATGATTTTTTGAATTCCGTTACTGCTTTTGCCCACATGTCGTCTGCTGGGAGGCTTTTCACGTATCCACCACTTGTTCTATGAAGAAGGATTTCCTTATGTTATGCATCATTCTACCCACCTCTTGCCTCAGCTTATGATCCCTTGCTCTAGATAGTCATTTACAAAAGAAAATTGTTTGCTTCTTCTTCGTTATAGTTTGAGGTATTTGAATGGCTTTATCATATTCACCCTCTTATGTGTACATATGAAAATCCACCTTGGGTTTGAGATTACAGACTACATTATTTTGGTAACCCTCTTCCAGACTGCCCTTGTTCTGTTTGTAGCTCTCCATAAACAAATGGACTGGTGGATTCTCCAAGGCGGTCTCACCAACAATTTGTATAGAGCCATCATCACCTCCCTTTTTTTTGCTAGTTAAACCAAAGGATTAAAAAAACAGAAGTGGTGCCATGCTGAGTCAGACCCATGGTCCATTGAGCCCAGCATCCTATCTTTTGACAGTAGCTAATCTGAGTCTCCATTCTGATCCCTAAGCCTACCTGGCTAATACTTGTTAATGGACCTAACCTCCAGAAATGTGTCCAAACCTTTTTCAGACTCAACTATACTACTTGACAACATTCTCTAGCAACAAATTCCAGTTTGTGTGTTGACTGAAAAACATTAATTCCTTAAAATTGTTTTAAATATGATCCCAGTTAGTTTTATGGCTTGTCCCCTTGTCCTACTACTATTTTAACACCCTATTTATTTATTACTTATCTGATAATTTCCTTTCCTAAAGGACAGGCAGGCCAGTCCACGCAAGTGGGTTATGCACTCCAACCAGCAGATGGAGACTGAGAAACTGACTCGCTGATGTCACTCTTATATAATAGTGAACCAGAATCATCCTGCCAGTGTACCTGGAAAAGCCAACTGAGGACAACTGAATGACACACTAACTGTTACAACAACATTGCCTTAACCCAAGGAATACCATTTTGTTTTAATCATTTCCAGGAAATCAAGAAGCATTGGACTCAGTAACTGAAGTAACAATAGTAAGGGGGGGAAAAAAAAAAAAAAAAAAAAAAAAGGTCCTTACTTGCCAGGATTCGCACAGATCTGGATTTCTACCTCTGGACAAAGCGGGAGAGCAAAAAAGGCAGCCCATGGAGGGATTGTGGATTGTCCTGCCTATCCTAGAGGAAAGGAAATGATCAGGTAAGTAATAATTTCACCTTCCTCTGCATTCAGGCAGGCCAGTCCACACAAGTGGGATGTACCAAAGCTATCTGCCTGTTGGACGGGAGGCTGCTTGACCTCCTTGTAATACCAGTCTGGTAAAAAGACAGGTCTTCCTGAACTCTAACATCCAAACAACAGTGCCTGGAGAAGGCATACAACGAAGGCCATATCGCTGACCTACAGATCTCTGACAGAGATAGCAACTTAACTCCGCCCAAGACACTGTCTGCCTCAGCCCTAATTTGTCTGGGCAATGGCTTATCCATACCGTATCTACGTAGGTGGCTGTGACTACACCCTTAACCCAAAATGCCACCATGGCATGAGAATTTGCTTCTTCCTTCTTTACTCCTCCGAGAAGTAAGAAGAAACAATCTGGTTTCCAAAAGGTCTCTGTAACCAAAAGATGCAACCTCTGAATTATGTCCTCATTCGCCACTCTATCCAACAACGGTGATAACACAGACTGATTTCAAATGAAAATCTGATATAATTTTGGGAAAGAAGCATCAGTACCAGCCTAATCTGCACCCTATCTGGCATAATCTCTAAAAACGGCTCTTGACAAGAGAGCTAGCAATTCTGAAATCTGCTGCGCGGAACATATAGCAACTAAGAATACCATGTTCATGGTTAGCAAACACAAAGGGGGCTGCTGAAAAGGACAGAATGTGAGACCTGCCAAAAAAGTCAGCATGAGAGTTAGGTCCCAAAGTAGTATAGGTATTCGTAATGGCGGTCGTATTTGCACAACACCCCTTAGAAATCTGGACACAGGCATCTTTGGCCTTTCCTGTAACAGGCCAAAGATGCCACCTACACCTTTAGGGCCAGATTTTAGTACCTACGCGCGGGCGTAGACGTGTGCACGCAATCCTGCGTGCACAAATCTACGACCGATTTTATAACATGCGCACGCAAGGGAGTGCACACTTGTGTACCTTGCACGCGCCGAGCCCTAGGGGAGCCTCAATGGCTTTCCCTGTTCGCTCTGAGGCCGCTCCGAAATCAGAGTGGCCTCGGAGGGAACTTTCCTTCCGCCCCCCCACCTTCCCCTCCCTAACCAGACCCCCCCCCCCCCACCTTTGTTTGGCAATTGTGTCTGCCTCTGGGCAGGCGTAGGTTGCGTGCACCGGCCAAGGGCCTGCGCACGATCCCCTGGCTTAGAGGCCCTATGGAGGCCTCTTGCCACGCCCCGGACCACCCCCGCCCCTTTTTTCAAGCCCCGGGACATACGCGAGTCCCGGGGCTTGAGCGTGTTGCCGGGCCTAGGCAGAACAGGCTCGGTGCGCGTAGGGCTTTCAAATCTGCCCCTTAGTGTACTAAGGGCAACCCCTTACACGAACCTTCCTGCAGAAATTCTACAACCAAAAGAGTTGCTGATGTAGCGGGGACACACTGCCACCCCAGGCACCAATACTCAGAAAACCTCCAGGCACACACATACGCTGACGAACCAGAAAATATTCAAGCTCACAACATAATGCTCACCACCATCATAGAATAATCCCGCTTCAACAGTCTAACTCTCTCAAGGGCCAAACCCTAAGACAAAAACCAATCTGGATTTACATGGAGAACCGGCCCCTGTCACAGAAGGTCCCTGCAAAATGCTAGCCATGGTGGCCTGCCATCGATCAGATGCTGGAGGTCTAGATACCACAGCTAGTCTGGGGCCACCAGAACATAAGAAATTGCCATGCTGGGTCAGACCAAGGGTCCATCAAGCCCAGCATCCTGTTTCCAACAGAGGCCAAACCAGGCCACAAGAACCTGGCAATTATCCAAACACCTAGAAGATCCCATGCTACCGATGCCAATAATACCAGTGGCTATTCCCTAAGTAAACTTGATTAATAGCTGTTGATGGACTTCTCCTCCAAGAACTTATCCAAACCTTTTTTGAACCCAGCTACACTAACTGCACTAACCACATCCTCTGGCAACAAATTCCAGAGCTTTATTGTGCATTGAGTGAAAAAGAATTGTCTCTGATTAGTCTTAAAATGTGCTACTTGCTAATTTCATGGAATGCCCCCTAGTCCTCCTACCACATCTACCCATTCAAGACCTCTCATGATCTTAAACACCTCTATCATATCCCCCCTCAGCCATCTCTTCTCCAAGCTGAACAGCCCTAACCTCTTCAGCCTTTCCTCATAGGGGAGCTGTTCCATCCCTTTTATCATTTTGGTTGCCCTTCTCTGTACCTTCTCCATTGCAACTATATCTTTGAGATGCGGCAACCAGAATTGTACACAGAATTCAAGGTGTGGTCTCACCATGGAGCAATAACATTTTCAGTTTTATTAACCATTCCCTTCCTAATAATTCCCAACATTCTGTTTCCTTTTTTGACTACTGCAGCACATCAGCTGATTTTAAAGTATTATTTATTTATCTATCTATCGAGTTTTATATACCGTCATTTGGTTTCGCCATCACAACGGTTTACAAAGTATCGATGTTTAACAGAGTGTTCAGAAGTTCACGTTCCACTATGATGCCTAGATCTTTTTCCTGGGTAGTAGCTCCTAATATGGAACCTAACATCGTGTAACTACAGCAAGGGTTATTTTTCCCTATATGCAACACCTTACACTTGTCCACATTAAATTTCATTTGCCATCTGAATGCCCAGTCTTCCAGTCTTGCAAGGTCCTCCTGTAATGTATCACAATCCGCTTGTGATTTAACTACTCTGAATAATTTTGTATTGTCTGCAAATTTGATAACCTCACACGTTGTATTCCTTTCCAGATCATTTACATGTATATTGAAAAGCACAGATCCCTGAGGCACTCCACTGTTTACCCTTTTCCACTGAGAAAATTGACCAATTAATCCTACTCTGTTTCCAGTCTTTTAACCAGTTTGTAATCCACGAAAGGACATCGCCTCCTATCCCATGACTTTTTAGTTTTCTTACAAACCTCTCATGAGGCCTTTTGAAAATCCAAATACACTACATCTACCAGTTCACCTTTATCCACATGTTTATTAACCCCTTCAAAAAAATGAAGCAGATTTGTTGGGCAAGACTTCCCTCGGGTAAATTCATGTTGACTGTGTTCCATTAAACCATGTTCTTTCTCTATTCTCTACGATTTTGATCTTTAGAATAGTTTCCACTATTTTTTCTGGCACTGAAGTCAGGCTCACTGGTCTATAGTTACCCGGATCGCCCTTGGAGCCCTTTTTAAATATTGGGGTTACATTGGCCACCCTCCAGTCTTCAGGTACAATGGATGATTTTAATGATAGGTTACAAATTGTAACTAATAGATCAGAAATTTCATTTTTTAGTTCCTTCAGTACCCTAGGATGCGTACCATCCGGTTCAGGTGATTTGCTAAGCTTTAGTTTGTCAATCTGGCCTACTACATCTTCCAGGTTCATGGTGATTTGGTTCAGTTCGCCTGACTCATCACCCTTGAAAACCATCCCCGGAACTGATATCTCCCAAACATCCTCATTAGTAAACATAGAAGAAAAGAATTCATTTAGTCTTTGTGCAATGGCCTTATCTTCCCTAAGAGCCCCTTTAACCCCTCGGTCATCTAATGGTCCAACAGACTCCCTTACAGGTTTCTTGCTTCGGATATATTTAAAAAAGGTTTTATTATGAGTATTTGCCTCTATGGCCAACTTCATTTCAAATTCGCTCTTCGCCTGTCTTATCAATGTTTTACACTTTACTTGACAATGCTTATGTTTTATCCTATTTTCTTCAGATGCCAATTTTTGAAGGATTTTTTTTGGCTAAAATAGCCTCTTTCACCTCACCTTTTAACCATGACTGTAATCATTTTGCCTTTCTTCCACCTTTCTTAATGTGTGGAATACATCTGGACTGCGCCTCTAGGATTGTATTTTTAAACAATGTCCATGCCTGTTGAACACTTAACCTTTGCAACTGCACCTTTCAGTTTTTTTCTAACTATTTACCTCATTTTATCAAAGTTTCCCTTTTGAAAGTTTAGTGTTAGAGCTGCAGATTTACTTATTGTCCCCCTTCCAGTTATTAGTTTAAATTTGATCATGTTATGATCACTATTGCCAAGTGGCCCCAGCACTGTTAACTCTCTCACCAAATCCTGTGATCCACTAAGAATTAAATCTAAAATAGTTCCCTCTCTTGTTGGTTCCTGAACCAATTGCTTCATGAAGCAGTCATTTATTACATCCAGGAACTTTATGTCTCTAGCAATTCCTGATGTTACATTTACCCAGTCAATATTGGGGTAATTGAAATCTCCCATTATTATTGCAC
The DNA here is from genome assembly GCF_901001135.1 of Rhinatrema bivittatum. Lineage (NCBI taxonomy): Eukaryota > Metazoa > Chordata > Amphibia > Gymnophiona > Rhinatrematidae > Rhinatrema > Rhinatrema bivittatum. Next base: position 288,700,858 of record NC_042617.1, on the reverse strand, counting down.
TGCCAAATTGGTTAGCTTCCCTGATTTCTCTTAGCGTTTCATCATCCGTCTGACCATTCTGTGCAGGTGGACGGTAGTATACTCCTATCACTATACTCTTACCCAACACACATGGGATTTCCACCCATACAAATTCTACTGAGCATTTAGTCTCTTGTATCATCTTTATCCTGTTGGACTCTATACCCTCCCAGACATAAAAGTGCCACACCCCCACCAAGTTGATCCTCCCAATCATTGCTATATAATTTGTACCCTGATATAGCACTGTCCCATTGGTTATCCTCCTTCACCAAAGTCTCTGTGATGCCAATTATGTCAATCTCATCATTTGCTGCTATATACTCTAACTCTCCCATCTTACTTCTTAGACTTCTGGCATTGGCATACAGACATTTCAAAGTGTGCTTTTTTGTTTCTATTAACAACCTGCTTTTCAGTTGTTAGGGATAATTTGTAAATCATTAGCCTCGGTGATTTTTTACATATAGACACATGAATTAGGTTTGCTTTTATTGAAACCTCTCTGTTGGGATACCCTAACTCTCCTGTTTCATTAGTATCCTTCAAGGATACATTTCTCCAAACAATGCACTGCTGAGTGACTGTCAGCTTTCTCCCTTGTTCTAGTTTAAAAGCTGCTCTATCTCCTTTTTAAAATTTAGTGCCAGCAGCTTGGTTTCACTCTGGTTAAGGTGGAGCCCATCCTTTCGGAAAAGTCTCCCCCAAACGTTTCCCCAGTTCCTTACAAAACTGAACCCCTCTTCCCTGCACCATCGTCTCATCCAGGCATTGAAACTCTGGAGTTCTGCCTGCCGCTGGTGACCTGCACGTGGAACAGGAAGCATTTCAGAGAACACAACCCTGGAGGTTCTGGATTTCAGTTTTCTACCTAAAATCCTAAATTTGGCTTCCAGAACCTCTCTCCCACATTTTCCTATGTCGTTGGTGGCCACATGTACCACGACAGCCGGCTCCTCCTCAGCACTGTCTATAATCCCATCTAGGTGATGCGTGAGGTCTGCCACCTTCGCACCAGGCAGGCAAGTTACCAGGCAGTCCTCACGTCCACCAGTCACCCTGCTATCTACATATCTAATAATTGAATCTCCAAGTATGATGGCCGGCCTAACCCTTCCTTCCTGGGCATTAGCCCTGGGAGACTTGTCCTCAGTGCATGAGGACAATACATCACCTGGAGAGCAGGTCCTTGCTACAGGATCACTTCCTGCTACACCAGGGTGATGTTCTCCTACAGGGAGACCTTTCTGATCCAAGGCAGCACTGGGGCTGCCAGACTGGATTTGGGACTTGGCTACTATGTCCCTGAAGGTGTCTTCAATGTACCTCTCTGTCTGCCTCAGCTCTTCCAAGTCTGCTACTCTAGCTTCCAGAGATCAGACTCGTTCCCTGAGAGCTAGGAGCTCTTTGCTCAGAGTGCACACATACGATCTCTCACCGGCGGGTAAAAAAATCATACATGTGATACTCAATGCAAAAGACTGGAAAGCCCCCCTCTAGCTGCTGGACTGCTGCCTTCATCTTAGTTTTATTGAGTTTCTAGTTAAGTTTAGGATACTAAAGGAGTTGGAATTAGAGTACTTTAAATTTACAGGAGTATTTACTAATTAATCAGCTAGTGTCCTACAAGGGGATGATTAAACTTTCAATAAGGGCTAGTACAATAGTATGATTTAGATAAGACCCTGATTGATTTTTAATGAGAAAGTGTTTCTTGCCTAAAAATCAAGGGTTGAGTGGGTGGGAAAGACAGACACTAAAATTAACTATCTCTGGCTTGCTTATTACCTCAGACACACATAACTCTAAAGAATATATCCCTCTATTTCAACTTTCACCAAACTTTTATAAGTCCAAAGATTTCCCAAAGCTATACTTACCAATCCTCTTCAACCACCATTAAATTGATCTTCACTCAGTTAATTGAAGGGTTTGAGATTTGGCATGCGCTTCTGGTCTTCTTCTACTGCAAAGGGTGCAGGCCATCTGGAAGATGGGGCTGTGGAATTCAATCCCTGGATCGCTTGCGGTGACCTCTGGACTCCTCTCCCGGGGGATGCTGGGAGCAGTATGCAGATAAGCCTTCCGGTCCTCTTCTACAAGTCTGGAAGGTGGGCTATCTTCTGCCGCTAGCTGCCAATAATGGACCCCAGAGAAAGTTCTGGGATGGTCTCCGGGCATAATAGGTGTCCCAGTGGATACCTTCCCAGGATTTCAGCACTCGTCCTCAACGATCCCACGCCAAATGAATCTGCTTCCTCTGTTTTCTTTTTTTGTTTCATTTTTTTAAAAAACAGATCCAGCTGAAGACAGAACCAGCACTAAAAGTGATAACTGTCCTATTTTCTTAGCCATCCACAATGAAGAGGTAGTAGAAAGAGGGAGGGGTGGGTGGGGGCCATGAGAGGCCCCAAGTACTCACACTGGCAGTCCTCAGGTCCCGGGCAGTGCTCTACTGAGGGAGGAAACACAGACCTATCACTTCAGGAGCTGCAAACTCTGTGGCTTAGTCTTCAGACTAAGGCTCAATTAAGGGAGGGAGAAAACATCTATCACCTCAGGAGTTGCCCACCAAATTTTTCCTGTTCATTTGGCCTAAACAGGTCTTAACTCTCAGTCATGGGAAGCACGACCACCATCTGCTGGAAATGGAGAATACTGGCAGGTTGATGTCAGTGCAGTATTATATAAAAGAGTGACATCAGTGAGTCAGTATTTTTGTCTCCATCTGCTGGTTAGAGTGCATAATCCACTTATGTGGACTGGCCTGCCTGAATGCAGAGGAATAATGATTTTATAAACTTAAGTACATGCCATACTGGGTCAGATGAAGGGTCCATCAAGCCCAGCATCCTGACTCCAACAGTGGCCAATCCAGGCCATAAGAACCTGGCAAGTACCCAAAAAGTAAGTCTACCCCATGCTACTGATGCTAGTAATAGTAGTGGCTATTTTTCAAGTCAACTTGATTAATAGCAGGTAATGGACTTCTCCTCCAAGAACATATCCCAACCTTTTTTAAACCCAGCAACACTAACTGCACTAACCACATCCCCTGGCAACAAATTGCAGAGTTCAATTGTGTGTTGAGTGAAAAAGAACTTCTCTGATTGTTTTAAATGTGCTACATGCTAACTTCATGGAGTGCCCCCTAGTCCTTCTAGACCTCTCATGATTTTAAACAGCTCTATCACATCCCCCCTCAGCTGTCTCTTCTCCAAGCTGAACAGTCCTAACTCTTTAGTCTTTCCTCATAGGGGAGCTAGCTGTTCCATCCCCTTTATTATTTTGGCCGCCCTTCTCTGTACCTTCTCCATCGCAACTATATCTTTTTTGAGATGCGGCGACCAGAATCATACACAGTATTCAAGGTGTGGTCTCACCATGGAGCGATACAGAGGCATTATGACATTTTCCGTTTTATTCACCATTCAGTTTCTAATAATTCCCAACATTATGTTTGCTTTTTTGACTGCCGCAGCACACTGAACTGACGATTTCAATGTATTATCCACTATGATGCCTAGATCTCTTTCCTGGGTGGTAGCTCCCAATATCGTGTAACTACAGCATGGGTTATTTTTCCCTATATGCATCACCTTGCACTTATCCACATTAAATTTCATCTGCCATTTTTGGATGCCCAATTTTCCAGTCTCACAAGGTCTTCCTGCAAGTTATCACACTCCGCTTGTGATTTAACTACTCTGAATAATTTTGTATCATCTGCAAATTTGATTACCTCACTCATCATATTCCTTTCCAGATCATTTATAAATATATTGAAAAGCACGGGTCCCAACAGATCCCTGAGGCACTCCACTGCCCACCCCCCACCACTGAGAAAACTGTCTATCGCATTCCTTCTCGGTCATCTGTTCTCCAAGCTGCAGAGCCCTAACCTGTTTAGCCTTTCTTCATTTACCATCAAAATGTTAGCTAGAGGGAAAATACACTGGGGCAAAAATTCCCTGGCAACCATGAATGATGGCCTCTGATCACTAACCTTAGTTCCCAAATCATCATTGTTGTGAATGGCTCTTTGCCAACCTCAGACTGACAGAGTCAGGAGGCAGCTGACTAACACAATAAGTTAGTAAATAAGTCCAAGAATGAACAATGGGTGCCACAGCAAACAATGAAAATGGACATTTCTGCATTTCAGTTCCAAGAAAGTTGCAGCTTCCGTCTTTCTTTTATCAGGAGGAAGGTCTTTAGATAAACATGGCTGCATTCCTTAGTTCTTAACTTTCTTTAAAGCAACCAGACCAGTTTCTCTTTGATAATTCAGTGGTCTGTTAAAACAAATGGAATTATGATGGATTATCCCTTTTCATTTTGACTTTTATGTTATTTATAGGATTTAAGAGTTTAAAACGTTTTTTAAAAATCATCCTATGCAACCACTCTCAAAGTTATCAATCCATGGAAACTGGGGATGCTACTGTGCTGATCTTCAGTACAGCCTCATGTAAAACAAGAATACAGCACAAGCAGCTCAAAAGTGGATGCAGGAAAGGTTTTTAAAATATAAGAAGTAGCTATAGTAAAAGAAGCACACATTCCCAACCGTGTAATAAAACCAGTAGAAAGTACAACATTCTAGTTAGCCTCTATTCAAGCCCAATGCATTTATGGTAAAATTGCCACTTTGCTACCCCGCGCCCCCAACTTTAAAACTCCAGGATGAGGTGTCTGTTCAAAGACCTACCTACACACCAAAGGCCTGATTTGCTTTCTCCCATTCTGTTTATGGGAAAAATGCTTAGCAAATGAGGCCCCACGTTTGGTAAATCTAGGTTTAACCGTTTCCAGGTTGTAAGTCGGGGGAAGGAGTACATACAAACAACTCCCATCACAAACAGACATTCAGTAGCACAGGAAATAATAAGCTTCTGTTCATATGAATCGAAGCTAACAGAAAGAAAATATATTACGACAAAAAGAAAAGAGCACCCAATTTCCCTTTGAATGTAATCCGCTTATAAGATCCAAGGAGGAACAAGATACAGCTGAAAAAAAAAAATGCTATGATTAAGAGTGTAACCAGCACTGCTGCTTTTATGGAGGAAGAAAAAGAGAGAGAGCAATGCTGTCTGAGGCATTCGCCCGTGACATGTAAATCTCAGGAATTAAAGAGTTGATCCCTCAGCAGAGCTCGCCCAACCTCATCCTTCCGTGGAAGGTTAAGTGCATTAGCAATTATTCTTGTGTTCTAAGTCAGGGAAAGCTAAGGATAACGGTGCTCGGTACGAATCATCTTTATTAGCTGGGAAGAGGATGACTCTTCCTGGGCAAAAAAAAAAAGAAAGTAGCCAGTTTCCCCTCCTGCGTCCTAAAAGTTCCGGGTCTCTGACGCTTGTCGCTGGGGAGCCCTGAGCCATTTCCCCATCTCGTCTCCCAGAAACCTCCATTACAGAATATGGGAGGCTTTCAGCCCCCCCCCGCAACAAGAGAACCCGAAAATGACGTTCACAGGGGTGGCAGGAAAGGCGAGGATTACCTACGGCACGCTGGAACTCCGTGAAGGGGCTTCCGAGCCATAGAGACCGGGGTGGGTGCAGGATGTGCCGCCGCTGCCTCGCACTGACAGCTCACGTAGCCTCGAAGAAATTGCGCGAGCCGAGCTGTAAAGCAGCCTGCCATTGGACAGACTGCACCCGTATCCTGGTTGGGTAACCGCTTTGCGGGGTTAACCAATCAACTGCGGGCCTCTCTGCTGGGCTGGGCGAGGAGGGGCGTCCGGGGAAGAGTGAGGGAGAAAGGGGGGTGGAAGGAAGAGCAAAGTGCAACCGGCCGAGCGAGCCGAGCCTGAATAGGCGGGCTTGGCCTCCAGCCTCAGCGAGTCGCACGCTTCCCCGATCGGGACTGCACTGGCTAAGGGCCGACAAGGTGACACTGACATTTTACCATTTTGCAATTTTTCCCCTTCTTTTCCTACTCATTTATTTTAATCAGTCTCTTTCATTTTGGCAGCACGTTAAATTGTCATGCCCATCTAATTATTCTAATCTGATAAGAACATTATTTCTTTATTTTGATTTTAACATTCCCAGCACTTCAAAGTGTATATCAAAGCGGATTACATTCAGGTACTATAGGGTATTTCTCTATCCCCACAGGGTTTACACTCTAATTTTGTACCTGAGTTAACAGAGGGTAATGTGACTTGCCCACCGTCACAAGGAGCAACAGAGGGAGTTGAATCCTGCTTTTGCTGGGTTGTAGCCTGCGCTCTAAGCACTAGGCTATTCCTTCACATAAATTGCCTTACTGGGTCAGACGGAGTGTTTATCAAGCCCAATATCCTTTTTCCATCAGTGGCCAATCCAGGTTACAAGTACTTATGAGTCCCAAACGTTAAATAGATGCCATGCTACTGATACTGATAATAAGCAGTGGTTATTCCCAAAGTCAACATGATTAATAGTAATTTGTGGACTTTCTCCCAGGAGCTTATCCAAACCTTTTTTAAACCCAGCTACGCTGACTGCCTTAAATCACATCTTTTGGCAATGAATTCCAGAGCTTAATTGTGTGTTCAGTGGAAAAAAAAATTTTTTTCAATTTGTTTTAAATGTGCTACTTTCTAACTTCATGGAGTGCTCCTTAGTCCTTGTACTATCTGAAAGAGAAAATAACCGATTCACATTTACCCATTGAAGTCCTTTCACAGGGGCGGATTGGCCAATCGGGAGATCGGGCATCCCCCGGTGGTCCGGAGGTTCATGTCACATGACTTTTTAAAGCTCCTGTTCAGAACGCCTGCGGCCATAGTAAAGAAGAGAGGCCGCCATGGCCCGAAGGAAGATTCGGCAGAGAAGCAGAGCTCACCGGGCCCGTGGCCCGAAGAAAGGATCGGCGGGAAAGCAGAGCTCGACGGGGCCGCAACAAAATCCAACCTGCTATGGCCTGAATAAAGGTTTGGTGGGAAAGAAAAGCTCGGGGCCGCGATGGTGCCCAACTCACCAAGGCCTGCACAGTTGTGGAGAGCCCCCCCCCCCCCCCCAAATCAGGAATAGCAGAGCCATAAGAAGACAGCAGCTGCAGCGCAATTGCAGGGCTGCTAAAAGCAATGGCCTCCTCCCATCTCCCCTGCTGTAGTGAGGAGATCGCAGCCACTCCATAACAGCTGAAGACAAGGCCCAGGAGAAAGCGGAAGTTGGAAAGCATGTTTGTGTGTGTCTGTCTGTGTGTGTGTATGAGAGAGAGATTGTGTGTATGTGTGAGAGATCCTGCAAGTGTATGAGTCTATGTTTTATGTGTATATGAAAGAGCCTGTATATGTGTGAGAGAGAGAGAGAGAGAAGGGGAGACATCCTGCTTGTGTATGAAAGAAAGAGCTTGCATGTGTGAGTGAGATAAAGTGTGCCTGCATGTAGGTAAACTGAGATTATCTGCAAAAAAAAAAAGGCTGGAGTAATTGGGGGATTAAAGCAGGAATTTGAGGATTGGATGAAGGTAAACTGGAAACTGGGGAAGGGGAGAGAAGCCCTGAATGGGGAGTCAGGAAACGTGGGAACTCAAGACTGGTGGGGGGGTGAGAGACTGAGGAAATGTAGAACCAGGAGGATTAAGGTGTAGAGGAAGAGATTCAAGAGACTAAAGGGTAGTGTAAGAGGGAGAGAGCACAGCCCAGATAGGGAGAGAAAAATGGGGACTGGCAGGCGAAAGAGGCTAGGAGGAGGGAGGATGGGTACAGGACAGTAGGCATGCTGCCTGAGAGATGAGATGGGGAAAGGTAAGTGGGGACTGATGGGTATTTATTTATTTTTATTTATTTAACGGTTTTATATACCGACATTCATCAAAGATATCACATCGGTTCACAGCGTAACAAGAAACTAGTGCCAGTGGCGGCGCTTTACATCGAACAAGTTTAACATAATACAGTTAAAAAATATTGGAACATAATAACTAGAGCATGAGGAAAGGTAGGGGAAGTAAAACATTAAACTAAAATTAGAATAACATGATTACAAGAAGGTAAAAGAAGAGAAAAAAAGGGGGGGAGAAGTGACAGAAGACTAAAATTAGATTAGTGAATTATTGTAAGCGAAGATTGCAGGTATATACAAAATGTAAAGTGGGAGAATGAAAATTTAGGGCTTGAGGAGGTGAGCTGAGATGCTGCATACATCTAACGAAGTGGACTGTGTTCCCAAAAGCTGCCTCAATAAAGTGTTTGCATATATGTTCAACTATCTCTTCTATAAAATGTATCACAAAATCTGCATGTGTGTGTGTGCGTGTCTGAGAGAGACAGAGTGTGTGGTTGTCTCACTGCTTAGCAACTGATTCAAGCGCTGATTGGTTTAACAACCAGGAGAAATGTAACCAGACTTGGGGAGGATGGGGGCTCAACCAAATTTGCTCATGCTTGGTCTAGAATGTGCTCTACTTCTTGGTTATTTATGAAAAATTTGAAATTTGTGTTGAAGATTTTTTTGGCTCAGGTCTGACAGTTAAGGCGTTTGTGTTCCAGGTCACATAATATATCTCTCAAGGGTCAGTTTGGTGGGCTTTTGTGAGTCAGTGAATCACACGGGCCTGTTTTGAAAAAATCCTCCAGGCTGATATTTTCCTACAATCCGCCCCTGTCCTTTCATGATTTTGTAGACCTCTATCATATCCCCCTCAGCCATCTTTTCTCCAAGCTGAACAGCCCTAATCTCTTTAGCCTTTCTTCATAGGCAAGCCATTCCATGGCCTTCATCATTTTGGATGCCCGTCATCATTTTGGTCGCCCTTCTCTGTACCTTCTCCAGTGCAACTATATATTTTTTTGAGATGCGGTGACTAGAATTGCACTTTATTCAAGGAGATAAAGGGAATGCAGGAAAAAACAAGTTGGAGGTCACAGAATAGGTATGTGTCTGAAACCCAAAGGGCAAGGCTGGTGCTAGCTTTTTTGCTGCCCTGTATTATCAATTACTGTGTTGCTTCCACCCCTACCCCCTTTCATTCAGTCTCTTGTCAAGGGATCACCAAAAAAGAGTCAGCTCCTTCCAGCGATACAAACTTTAAAAACCGATACTTCCCTCAGCCCCCAGTTCTTCACCCTCTCTCCCAGAACCCGTGGTTAGTGCAAGGGTATTAGGTGCCCGAGATGAATCTTATAGTCTTGCACACTCCTCCTCCCCTGGCTCTCTCCACACACACACACATAGTTGAGTAATGCATTTATAATACATTTTGCATGAAAAAGATCAAATTATAGTATTCTAAGGTAAAAATATCACTTACATTATATTACATTTACATGCACTCCTATAAAATCCAACCAGAAATCCCTGCAAAAAAGACAGTTGGAACCTATATGGTATTAGGCCTATTGTAATGAGTGTTGGGTGTGGGCTTGATCCTCAGAAAGCCCTAAAATACCAATACACTTCCTATTAGGAGAATATCTCACTTCAGTCACACATGCAGAACATAAACAGACCCTCACCCAATACAGAATAGAGCAAACCATAAAGTATGAATAGAAACATACAGGCCCAAACTGAACTGGAAACCACAATAAATAAGCCAGATTCTCTATGCAGTGCAACAATGGAAAAATAGAACCATCATCATTCCTTAAACACCAAACAATGTTGTGAACCTGCCCGCGAGGAGTGCGGGCAGGCTCCCTACCTTCGTGGCCAGTCGGGCCTCTGACTCACCTCGTGGATCTCCGGCTCCCTCCGGCCCTGCGCGGCAGGGTCGGGCTGCTGACCCTCTTTTCTTCACAGCAAGCGTGCCGCCATCGCCGGGTTCCTCTCCTGCTGCCGCCAGTCCTGCGCAGCAGAGTCGGGCCGTCGGGCTGGAACCTCCGCTGCTGCTCCTGCCCTCCCCGACGCACTGCAGCCACTCCCGGGATCCTCAGCCAGCAGGGAAGCCGTCCCTGCCGGTGCCTGCTGCTTCCTACTCTCTCTGCTTGACTTCTTCGCGGCGGGAAGCCGCTTCTGCTGCCTACCTTGCTTCCTGGGCCCTCCACGTGGCCGAGGACGCCACCAGCGGACCCTGCTCTTCTTCCAGCTTCCCTAGGCGCGGGCGCGTGCCTCTCTCCTGCTCTTCAAGGGCCAGCCAGGTGTGCCCCCTGCTGATCCCTCCCTGGGCGTTGTCCTCTTCAGCCCTACAAAAGGGCTCAGCGTCCAGTCCAGCGTTGCCTTCGCAAGGAGTTAGACACTCCTGGGATCCTGCTGTCCTTCGCTCCAGCAGTCGTCCCTGTTCTAGCACTTCTTCAAGGTCCTGTGTTTCCTGTTCTTCGTTGGAGTTCCTCGTCTTGTCCTGGTGTCCATGTTCCAGTCCAGATGTCCGCCTGCTGTTCTTGATGTTCGTGATCCAGTTCTGAGATCTGTCTCCTGATCCTGTAATCTGTGTTCCAGTACAGATGTTTGTTCTCCTGATCCTGATGTCCGTGATCCTGTCCAGTTGTCCTGAACCCTGGTTCCTCGTGCCACCCTTCCTGGCGTGCCATGTTGTGGTCCGCGACCAGCCCCACGTGCGGGCTGTGTATGGCGCTTGTGGTGCAGTGCCTCCTCCACTTCTGCAGCACAAACCTCCGGGAGACTTCCGCTTCTGTCCTTATCCCTGGTCTACGGAGTCCCTTGTGCTTGCTCCGTCTGTGCCTAAGACTCTGCCAGAACCTGTACTGTCCCAGCGTGGTCTGCGACCAGCCACTGGCGGCTGTGTAGGGCGCGCCTCAGTGCAGGCCTCTACAGCTTCTGAGACATGTTCCTTTTCATTGTTCCACTTCCCGTCTAGAGGCTCTTTGAGTCTAGCGTGGTCCGTGACCAGTCCTGTGGGTGGACTGTGTAGGGCGCGCTGCATCGCAGTCTCAACCCAGTACTTGCTTGAGTCTTCTGAATGCCTTGTACCTCGCCTGACTCTTCTGAATGGCTTGAACGTTGCCTGAGTCTCGTCTGTGCACCCAAGTACCTCGTTCCTGAGTCTTCTTCTGAATCTCCATATTCCGATCTTTGCTGCCCTGGCCTCCATCCGGCCTGCTTCTTCTTGCCGTACCCTGCGGCAGGTCCGAAACAGCTTGGAACGGTCGGAGGACTGTTCATAAGACCACCATTGCGTTGCTGGTCTTCCGAAGCGTGCAGGTCCGGAGGAGGGTCAGTATCTCCAGTCATCTGTCTTCAGTCCAGCCTCACTCCTGTCCAGCCCATGCTCGGGTATGCCTTGCCTGCTGCTGCACCTCTTCGGAGTTACTCTGGGGTCAAGCCGTGGTCCAAGAACACACATCCCCTGGTAAGCGGAACTGCTCTCCTAGCGCTTCCTAACAAACAATACAATAAAATATATAATACATACATAATTATAATAGTAAAAATATACTAATAAACATATCTAAAAGATAGCTGATGAATAGAAGATCAAATAATTTAAAAACTCATATATGGGAGAGACAGGGTTAAATAAGGCTGGAATCTGGGTGTGGTGCAAGTAAAAGAGAGGGGATTAGCCATCCAGGGGAGTGAGCTCATGGAAGACACCTGGTGGCACGGAGGCTGAAGCGAGCAATCTGAGACATGCTAGAGAGTGTGGTTCGGAGCCAGGCTCACTGGGGTCCTCTAGTGGCGGGGAGGCCAAAATGCAACACTACCATTCTCTCGCTCTCTCACACACACATATACCCCTACACACACACACACACACTCTCTCTCTCTCTTTCTCACATACACACAACCCAGGCAAGCTCCCATTCATATCCACACATCTACATCCACCCACCCAAATCCCAGGCAGGCTCCCATTCACACATACAAATCCCAGACAGGGTCCCATTCATACCCACCCATATCCCAGGCAGGCTCCCATTTGACTAACCCACTTACTGAAATCCCAGACAGACTCCCATTCACATACACTCACTCATCACAGGCGGACTCCCATTTGCATGTGTGTACACACACACACACAAGCAGGCTCCCATTCACACACATATTCAACCCATGCAAGCAGGATCCACAGGGCTTCTTATTCCTCCCTCTGCTGCTGTTGCTGCCACCCGGTACCACCTTCAGTGGGGGAGGAGAGCAGGAGTTTCTGTAGAGCTGTAGCCTGTAGGAGCCCATTCTGCGGCCATGCAGAATTCAACCCTTGTGGTGCTAGCACTTCCTGTACGCTCATCTCGCGATGTTCGAGATGAGCGTGGAAGAAGCGCTAGCACTACAAGTGTTGAATACTGTGGGGCTAGCACACGAGGAGGAGCTGCAGAATGGGTTCCATCCTCTTCTACTCCCAGGTTATGTGCACATGCTGAGCTGTGGAGTGTGGGCCTTTCCTTTCTTCCACTGCTAGTGGGATGGAGTCCACTGGTGACCACATGGGCTTCTTGATTCTTCTGCTGCTGGTGGGATGGAGCTCCACTGGAAGCCACACTGGCCTCCCTGCTCTGTTCTTCACTTCCACTGCCAACACTACCCCCTCTACCTAGGTGTGCCACCCTGTGTCATTGCATGGTTTGCACACCTGGTGGCACTGGGCCTGCCCGGAGGCTAAACCCTGCCCCCAAAGAATAACTTTTAGCACCTGGAGAGGCAAACACCAAGCCCAAGGATTAGAACTGAGGCACAAGGAGACGCAGTGATTTACTCAAAGTCACACACAGAGGCAGAGGCAGAGCCTGGATTAGATATAGGGAAATAGCGACTTGCTTAAGGTTACACAGTGTGAACAGCAGAGCTGGGATTACAATTGAAGTGCAGGGAGAAAAAGTGACTTGCCCAAGGTCATACAGAGAGTTAGTGGTAAAGCCAGGATTAAACAGGAGATACAGTGAGAGTGACTGAACTATTCCTGTTCTTGCCCCATTACATCTATGGCTAGTTTCTCTAAGAACAGCAGGAATGAATTATATGTCCAGAGACGCATTAAGAGAAAACCAGGAATGGATTCACTTGTGCCTGATGACATAGCATCATCTCATAACTGTTTCTATAGGTTTCCATGCACGGGAGATGAGCCTTTTTCACTGGAAAGGAGGCTCTAGAACGAGGGGTCATGAGATGAGGTTGAAAGGGAGTAGACTCAGGAGTAATGTTAGGAAATATTTCTTTACAGAGAAGGTGGTGGATGCCTGGAACAGCCTCCCAATGGAAGTGGTAGAGACAAAAACAGTATCTGAATTCAAGAAAGCATAGGATAAATGCAGGGGATCTCTAAGGAAGTGAGAATTATAATGCAAAATTAATTGGACGGTTGGGCAGACTGGATAGGCCACATGGTTCTGTGTTTTGAAGGGAAACTAAATACTTCAATATCGTTAACGATAGTAGTTATCTTAGCAATACCCCATCCCCAGGGCCACACACAGTAACATCCTGCTGGACAGGAACTCTGCACTAGGAACCCACCAGAATAGCATGACATGGAGCATTATGGCTGAGCCACACTGCTCATTAGCTTCTGATGCAAGATGTTTTTCACAATCTTGCTAAGAAAAGAGATTGTGTCACCAGCCTCCTATCTAAGAAGCTGTGTCTTTTAGGTTTTCATTTTATGTATCTGAAGGTTTATCAGCACCTTCTGTTTTATTTAGTTTGCACATAATATGGATTTCCTGATTTCTCAGTGCTGTGTAATATTTGAATGAATATTGCACCCATTGGTCACAGTACAGCATTGCACAAGCACACGTGGACAGTCGTAGCATGCATCTCAGATCCATTAGCAATTTCATTTGTGAATTAATTCTCGGTTGTGTTTAAGTAGTTTAGGGGCAGTCTCCCTGGATATAGCCATGTTTGGAAGAGCATCTCAAAGCACCTCCCAAACAATGTTGCCAACTCTGACTTGAAGAACATCACTAGATCCACTGTGAAAAGTCTCCAAATTGGGTAAAAAGTAGCTAAAGTTGCACAATGAATACTGAACATAGGAATAAAGGATTTTAAAATGATTTAAGGTTCATTGCCTTTAAAATATTCAAGAAAAAAATAAGATAAAATACAAAACTATTAAAAAATGAATACTAATAAATATGAAATGTATTAAGCCAGATAAAAATAAATTTGTGACAAGGGAGAAACTAAAAAAAATCCCTGATCCAGTTCACATTGTGTGGGCATACAGAGTGTAATTATAGCATTTCTTGCTAGCAGCCTGGTTGGAGGTCATATCAAATCTGGAAAATTGAGATCACTGCACAAAGATTAAGAAATCATATTTCAGTCTCACTATTTGTAACGATGTTAAACTGAAGACACACTCCATCAGTGAACATGGGAAAGATGGATTTTGAAATGATTGAAGGATTATTACTTTTAAAATCAAAATCTTCTAGGAGAGGGCCTGCAACATACTACCAGACTCCAGCCCAGCCCTCTTTGGGAAGCTCTAGCAGCTTAAGTTAACAGTAAAAGCAGTAGGCAATCCACACAGATGCTTGCAGTACAAGACTTTGAATTTAGTTCATAGAATGATACATAATGGTTCAAAATGTTGGACCAGTTCAATATTTAGAAATTACAGGCCTGTACGCCTGGTAAATGCTTACTTGAGATTCCCGCTATTAAAAAGGCAAGACTTTAATTGAGCCTTCTCGATAGCTGGACTGATTCTTTGGTTCTCCTTACCTGATAATATAAGCTTAATATCTAGTACCAACCAATTTAAAAAGGCTGTAAAAACCTACCTATTTAAACAGGTGAGTGGCTTAGAGTGAGTGTCTTCCAATTCCAAATAATGTGTCTTCAGGCCTCTGTTGCGATGCTGCCCGCAGCCGGAGCTACGGGCAGTCTCTTACCTTCTCCCGGCCTGCCTGCCTGCTCTCCGCGGCTCAGAGGCCGCCCACGTGGTCTCCTGCAGCAGAAGCTGCTGACGCTGTGGTTTCCTGTGACCCGGAGGCCACCATCTTCGCCACCCCCTCCTGTGTGGCTGGAGCCGCATTTCTGCCTCTCTTGCGGACCAGAGGCCGCTATTTTGCCGCCGGCGTTTCCTTCCTCCATTCCGCGGCCTGGAGGCTGCTGCCATCACTGTCGTCGTCCACAGCATGGAGCTGCTCGTGGCAGGGCCTTTCCCGTGGCAGGAGCCGCCGACCAGACTCCTGTTCTTGCGGCCGGGAGGCCACCTGGAGCTCCTCTTCTGCCCGGACGCCGCCGCCGCTGGTCGTGGCCTGCTTCCTACTTCACCGTCATCAGCGGCATGGATGCCGCTGTCCAGGGTCCTGCTGCTTCCTGCTTCCTCAGGTGTGGGGCCGCGCCTCTCTGCCGGATTTAAAGGGTCACCCCTTCTGGCCCCTCCTGATGACATCATTGTGGGACGTCCTCTTGAGCCCTTTAAAAGGGCTCTGCTGTCATTCCAGGTTTGCCTTTTCGGTAGTATATATATATATTTTTTTTTCAATATAATTTTTATTCAGAATGCACACAATATAAGCCATTATACAAGAACGTGTATAAGGTTAAAGAACTGCACAAATAATACAAAGAAACAAATAATGCACTTTAGCAAAGCGTAGATTACAGATGATCACTGCACAGCAAGAACATAATTAACAACAAGTAAAAGGAATGTACCAGAATTATAATAGAGTACAAGCGTGATAATAGGTTTGCCTTTTCAAGGAGTCAGTCCTCCTTAGGACTCCTCAAATCCAGCTCCTCCTAGGCATTCTGTTCTTCATGGGATCCCGTGTCTTCATCCTGGTCTCTCGTCTTGTGTCTTCAGTGTTTTCCAGATATTCCAGATGTTCTGCTTGTTCCTGATGTCTTCAAGTCCTTATGTCTTCAAATCCTGATGTCTCCAAGTCTCTGAGGCTTTATTTGTTCTGTCCCTGCATGGTCCGCGACCAGCCCGGCTGGGTTGTGTAGGGCGCTTGGTGGGACAGTTCCATCCACCGTGGCTGAGGATTCTCCACGTCTTCTTTCAGATCACCATCATGTTCCTGGTTCCAGATATTATCTCCTTTTGGGCTGTCCTCAGTCCAACTTCGGGATACCTTCAGATGCGTCTTCCACGCCGGGTCGGAAATTTCGCCTTCCTTCAAATGACCTATCAGGTGCGTCAACCACGCCGGGTTCCCGAGGCTCAGTCCAGGACATTGCTGCCAGGAGTCTTGGCCAGTTACCTTCATCCGTCTGTCCTGACGTCCTTCGTCTCTGGTTCCCAAATGTCTGTCTTCCTTCTCCTTCAGTACTCACCGCCATCTTGAACTCTAAATTATTAGAGTCGATGTCAGTTTGGTGACTGCTTTGCCTCCAACGTGGTTCGCAACCTGCCTTAACTGGCTGTGTAGGGTGCGTGGCATGACAGCACTCCTTCCGAATCCTTCTTCTTCCTGAATCCACTTCTGAATCCACATCTCCAACCACATCTGAGCCCACGTCTGAGTCTTCGTCTGAGTCCACGTGTTCCGCCCTCAGCCTCTGTCCGTCCTGTCGCATCTGCGGTTCCCTACAGCAGGTCCGAAAGGGCTGACGAGTGGCTGTAGGGCTACTCCAGAGATCAGCATTGCATTGCTGGGTCTCTCTGATGCGCCAGGTTCAGCAGAGGCCTGGGCCATCCATCTCCAGCCATCCGCCAGTGCTTGGGCTCTCCTCACCTGCCTCAGCGCTCCCTGAAGCTCCTCTTTGGGCGCGTCGTGGCCCAAGGGTACACTTCCTCTCCAGCATTCCCCGAAACAGGTTGCAAAGGCCTGGGTGCATTACATCTCCCTGGAATTGGGAGCGCCCCCTAGCGTTCCCTCCCATCGGATTCCAACAGGTTGCAAAGACCTAGACCTCACCACCTCCTTCCGGAGGCGGGATCACTCCCTAGCACTCCCGCAACAGTCTCAGCCCAACGGTTACTTTGTAGGTATTCTTTTGCATTTATTTTTGTACTTTGTTTGTCTTATATTTAACTGTAAAGGTTTGTTTTATATTTTGATTATGAATATTGCTTTGTAGGCTGCCTTGAAATGGCTCCATTGAAAGCATGACTAAAAAATGTTAATAAATTTAAAACTTGAAAACTTATTGTTGTGGGAAATGGAGAAGCTAGCCCACAGCCCAATGTGAGCCAACTCACTCAGATTCCTGCCTCTTGCTTCTTGGGCTCAACACAGGCTCAGCCAAACTGCATGGAGGCATTTTTAATTATTCTGCATATTTACTTTGGCAACACATATAAGACTGTCATGCCAAGAAAAGCTGACTGAATCTGATGTACATGCTGCTTCTTCTCATCACCCTCCCCTTTCTTTGCAGTCTCTAAATGCCTGATAGCCATCATCCCTACCACCCTGTGATATTTTCCTCCTGGCTGTGAGCCTTGTCCTCACAACTCCTCCAGGCTCTCACATACCTTTGACTGATGAGTATGGCTATACCATTAGAACAGGATACAATTTCAAACATTGCAAACTTATCCACAGCAAGTTGTCTTTATTTCTACATGTCACTTCTACAACAATGCTCAACGTATACAACACTGTACAAAACATATAAGAGATAGTCTGTGCTCTGTACAGCTTACAGACTAATCATCAGGCAAAATCTCCTCAAACATTTCTACTGCTGTGGAAGGGGAGGGACCCACTGACATATCTATATTAGAATGAATATGAATATTAATTTAGCATCCACCTAAAAAATTTGATTGCCCTCCCAAAGCCCTGGTATAGTCAAACACCTCAGATCTCAAAGTCACTGACAGACTGTGCTCACCCCTGCCTCTTAATCTGCATACAATTCAATGCTGGGTATTCCCCACATTTCCCAATACAGCACAAAGCCAGCTACCTCCTACTCCACTGCTTACCACTGCCTTTCTTGCTGTTTTTTGTTTTTTTTCAACTTTTAAGGATAGTCTGCTGCTATTCCCTCTAAGACGTCTAGAGCAAACAATAAGAGTCATAAAGGGAGGGAGGGTGGTTGCAGGCGCCATGGTCCTCCCCAAATTTCCATGGCGGCCACGCTGCCCTTGCCCATATCCCAATCCTCTCACTTACCTTCCATTTGCTGAAGAGGAGGTGGACTGCAGCCTTGCAGTGCCTCAGGCCATTTCCTACTTCTTGACTGCTGGTGCTTGAATGATGTCATAAGGCACTGACAGCCGAAGAAAAGGAAGAGGCGCAAGGGACTGCTAAGACTGTGATCCTCCTACCCTAAAACATGCAGGCAGACCTGAAGAAAACCATGGTGGCACAGTGATGACATGTCTGTGGGATTCCAACCCCCTGAAGAAAACTGTGGTGATACCGAAGAGACGCCAGCAGGCCAGAGGAGGTGAAAGGACTGAGGGAAAGGAAAGGTATGGGAGAGGGCATTCTCCTCTGATTCCTCTCCCCTTTCTATCTCCTCACTCAGCTCCCCTTGCTTCCTTTCCCTCCTCTTCCTTCTTATTGAGAAGGGTTAAAATCAGGAAACAGAGAGTAGGATTAAATGATCAGTTTTCTCAGTGGAAAAAGGTAAACAGTGGATCTGTACTTGGACTGGTGCTTTTTAATATATTTATAAATGATCTGGAAAAGGGAAATACGAGCGAGGTGATCAGATTTGCAGATGACACAAAATTGTTCAGAGTAGTTAAATCTCAAGTGGATTGTGATAAATTGCAGGAGGACCCTGCGAGACTGGAAGATTGGGCATCCAAATGGCAGATGAAATTTAATGTGGACAAGTGCAAAGTGATGCATATAGGGAAAAATAACCCTTGCTGTAAATATACGATGTTAGATTCCATATTAGGAGTTACACCAAAGAAAAAGATCTAGGCGTCATAGTGGATAATACATTGAAATTGTCGGCTCAGTGTGCTGCAGCAGTCAACAAAGCAAACAGAATGTTAGAATTATTAGGAAGGGAATGGAAAATAAAACGGAGAATGTCATAATGCCTCTGTATTGTTCCATGGTGAGACTGCACCTTGAATACTGTGTACAATTCTGGTCACCGCATCTCAAAAAAGATATAGTTGCACTGGAGAAAATGTAGAGAAGGGCGACCAAAATGATAAAGGGGATGGAACAGCTCCCCTGTGAGGAAAGGCTAAAGAGGTTAAGGCTGTTCAGCTTGGAGTAGAGAAAGCTGATGGGGGATATGATAGAGGTCTATAAAATGATGAAAAGACTTGAACACATAAATTGAATCGGTTATTTACTCTTTCAAGGACTAAGGGGTACTTCATGGTTAGCAAATAGCATATTTAAAACAAATCAGAGAAAATTCTTTTTCACTCAGCATACAATTAAGCTCTGGAATTCATTGCCAAAGGATGTGATTAAGGCATTTAGTGTAGCTGGGTTTAAAAAAGGTTGGGTAAGTTCCTGGAGAAGTACATAAATTGCTATCAATCATGTTGACTTAGGGAATAGCTATTATGCTTATTACCAGCATCAGTAGCATGGGATCTATTTAATGTTTGGGTACTTGCCAGGAACTTGTAACCTGAATTGGCGACTGTTGGAAAGAGGATGCTAGACTTGATGGACCCTCGGTCTGACCCAATAAGGCAGTTTCTTGTGTTCTTATGAAGGGAAGGAAAGGGGAGCTGAATTGAGTAATGGAAGGGAAGAGAGGGGTCGTGAGTGAGGGTAAGCAGGTGAATGATGGGGAAGGGAGGAGGAGGGGGTTGTTGTTGCGGCAGCTAGCCGACGCGTCCTGTGGCAGCTCTATGCATCCCTCACTGAGCCTGTTTACCTCAGCCCGCAGACGTGGACCAAGGAAGCCGCAGTCGCTGCCCTCCTCCGCGGCAACCAGATGCCATCGCTGGCGCGTGGCTCACCCCAGCTCTTAAATAGACTGCAGCGGCCCCAAGTGATGACATCAGCAGGACAGCCTATTTAAAGGCAGCTCTGTCCTCCCAGAGCCGCCTCAGCAATGGCTCAGCTCCACATGAGTAGTGTGTTACTCCAGTTCCTGCTCTGCTCGCTGCCTGTTCCTACCTCAGCTTGTCTCCTGGATTTGTCTGCTTGCTGCCTGCCTCAACTCTGGACCATGTGACTCAGCCTTTGTTCAACATCCATCTGGAACCCTCTTACGGGGACCCGCTCCTATGTCCAGCTGGCCCCAGCACCCAAGGGTTCAACCTGCAGGGAACGAGGGCTGGTAGTGGTGAAGGTCCAGTAGGGTCTCCGCATCACCCTGGACCGCCTGCCGAGGGCAGGGACCTACAGTGGGGCTTGCCTCCTGTAGGTAGCATTAACCCCGCCTCGGCCCAAGGATCCACATTGCAACAGCTTGCTGAGGCCATGGACCCATCGGACTTTTCAGGACTCCAAGCCATCCCGGGCCTGTTGCAGAAGCTCTAGCAGCAGCAGCAGTTCCTTGAGATGCTGGCCTTGGATCAACGCCTGCCTTAATGCTGCTGCAGCTCCGGCGGCACTGCCACACACCCTGGTGGCCTCTCCTCCTTCCTTACTTCATCTCCCCGCTCCTCCTCGATACTCTGGGGACCCCAAGCTCTGCCAAGGATTCCTTAATCAGAGCTTTATGTACTTCTCGCTGCAACCTTCGCAATTCTCCACAGATGTGGTTAAGACTACATTCATCCTGCCCCTCCTCGATGGCAAGGCCTTGGCTTGGGCCTCCCTGCTATGGGAGCATGGGGGCCCACTCTTACAGGATCTGCAACTCTTTGTCCAGGCCTTTAAACAGGCCTTTGATGACCCCATCGACTGGGCGCCACCAGCTCTGATATTCTGCATCTTCGTCAAGGTGCAAGGCCACTCATAGACTATGCAATTGAGTTTCATACCATGGCCACCGAACTCAACTGGCGGGAGGACTGCCTCAAGAGCATCTTCTTGGAGTGACTTTCGCCCAGCATTAAGGATGAGGTGGCAGCCAGGGAACTTCCAGAATCTTTTGACAGCTTGATTGACCTAGCAGGATGAGTGGATTGCTGTCTTCAGCAGAGGTCTCGGGAACTCCAGCCACCTCGCCGGCTTGTCACCCTGGTGCCTTCCTTCTCTTGCCTACTCACCACCACAGCCATGGTTTCTTCTTACCCCCGATGAGCCTATGCAGCTGGAGCAGAGCCCCTTGACTATTGAGGAGAGACAACAGCAGCAGCCGTTGGGCTTGTGCCTCTATTGTGCTGATAAGGGGATACTTCTTGGCTCAATGTCCCGAGAGGCTGGGAAACTCCCGTGCCTAGGACCTGACGGGGAGATGGCCCTAGGTTTTACTCTCTCTGCTTCCCAACTCATACTTCCTGTGACTCTCCTGGCGGGTGACCAGGAGTTCCAGAAGTTGGCCCTCGTGGACTCAAGTGCTGGAGGAAATTTTATTATGAAGAGTCTAGTCAAACATCTCAAATTACCTACTGTCGCCCAGTGGACCTCTCTGGTAATCTCCTCCATCTCGGGGGATCCCCTCCCAGGACAAATCACCAAAATAATGCCTCCCATTCGCCTAAAAATGGGACTTTTACACCTTCCATGTAATGGGGAAGGTGATACATCCCATCATACTTGGGCTTGCATGGCTGCAACAGCACTCGCTGTTCATCGATTGGGGAACCCTCTAGCTTGCCAGGTGGGGGTTCTACTGTCTTCCAAATTGTCTGGCCCCCATCCGACACCCTTCCATTATACTCATGGCCACCACCATTCTGGGACTGCCACCACAATATGCGGATTGTGACAGATTGATGACTGAGGTCCTACCCCACCACTGTCCTTATGACTGTGCTATCAACCTTCTTCCTGGGGCTACCCTTCCACGGGGGAGGGTAAACCTGCTATCCCCCTCAGAGACGGAAGCCATGGCCCAGTACATCCGAGAGAATGTGGATTTATTTGTCTTTACTTGTCACCTGCGGGCACCGGGTTCCTTTTTGTCACCAAGAAAGATGGCTCACTTCGGCCCTGCATTGACTACTGTGGCCTCAATGCAATCACTATCTCCTATTACTGAGCTCCTGGACCGTCTGCAGGGAGCAAAGATCTTTTCTAAACTCGACCTTCGAGGTGCTTACAACCTGGTACTCATTAAACCCAGAGACGAGTGGAAGACCGCGTTTAATACGCGAGATAGCCACTATGAGTACCTGGTCATGCCTTTGGGTTGTGCAACTCACCTGCTGTTTTTCAACACTTAATGAACGACATCTTCAGGTACCTTCTCTATCTCACCATGGTGGTATACCTGGATGATGTCCTGATTTTCTCCAAGGACCTCCAGTCCCACCGATAGGACGTGCGACAGGTTCTCCAACGGCTACGCACCAACAAGGTCTATGCGAAGCTTGAAAAATGTGTGTTCGAGAAGGAATCACTTCCCTTCCTCGGGTACATCATCTTCAGTTCTAGGTTTCTCATGTACCCTGAGAAGGTGGCCTGCATCCAAGATTAGCCTCAGCCTTCAGGAATCGGTGTCCAGAAGGCTGAGGCTAACTTTTTTATAATTTTCATTTATTTCAAATTTTCATTTGTACAATCAAGCATATTCCTTGACAACCAGAAATTATCAATGAACAGTGGAAGAAATTACAACAATATATAATTTTACATATAGGATATTAATCTATACTGTCATTGAAACCACAGTCCTCAAATAAAGGTATACAAGTCACTTGAAGGCACTTTTAAGGAAAAAAGGAAAAACCTTATAAGTAAACATTAGTGTACAGGGATTGTATTGTTATTTAGAGAACAACACAGCTTTATTGAGGTGATACAGCTATTTATTAGCTTTTTCAATAACAGAAGAAGCTCTGTCAGAGATAAACTTAGTAAATTGCGATGGATCATAGAAAATATACTTAACATTATGATGGTTTATATAACATTTGCAAGGAAATTTTAACATAAACATAGCTCCCATTTGTAAAAATTTGGGTTTCATAATCAGGAATTGTTTCCTTCTTTTTTGGGTTTCTTTAGCTACATCTGGAAATATTTGCACTCTTATCTACAGGTACTGACCCCTGCTTCAGCTGACCATTCTGGACTGATACTCTGGCCTTGATTCTCGCTATCCACTCAGACTCTCTGTTCTGGCCTCCTGTGACCTCTGGACATTCTTGTTTGGACATCGACTGTGCACCCTTGTTCGTGGTGGGCACTCCCCTGCGCTTCCTCTCTAGGAGATCCTGCGAGGCCCATCTAAGACCAGACGGTCCGGGTAACCAAGGGCTCAACCTGAGGGAACCCTGGGTTGCTATTGGTGAAGTTCCAGCTAGCCTCTGTCTCCTCCTGTGCTCCACCTCCTGGTTGCAGGCGCTCTCCAGGTCTGACCGGAGGGCCGTACCAATCCTGCACCAGGCCAAGGGTCCACCTCCAGTGCAACAGGTTGCCAAGGCCATGGACTTGGCGGAGTCTCCCGCCTTGCAGGCCATTCCTGGCCTAGCCGCTCATGTCCGAGAAGAACAGCAAACCTTAGAAGCGTTGGCTTCATCAATGGAGAGACTACGGTCTCAGCTACAGGACTCTGTCATGGCCAATTCAAGGGGTTGGGCTCAAACCCCATCTCCCCAGGCATCACTGGCCCTTCCAGCTCCACCCCATTTCAATGGGGATGAATGCCTCTGCTGAGGCTTCATCAATCAGTGCTTTATGCAATTCGCACTGCAGCCTGCATTGTTTCCAAGTGAGACCACCAAGATTACCTTCATCCTCTCACGCCTTGAAGGGAAGGCCCTGGCATGGGCTTCCCAACTTTGGGAGCGTTCTGATGATATCCTCCGTCATCTCTCCCACTTCATGACTGTTTTCAAGTGGACCTTTGAGGATCCCGGCCGACAGGCAGTTGCGGGTCATCAGCTTCTCCACCTCCGTCAAGGCTCGCATTCGCTCACCGAATTCACAGTGGAATTCAGGACACTAGCCACAGAACTGGGGTGGCAAGAGGACTCCCTACAGGCAGTCTATCTGAACGGCTTGTCTCCTGCCTTCAAGGATGAGCTAGCTGTTCATGAGATTCCCACATCTCTGGATGACATGATTTCCCTGGTTGGCAAGATTGATCGCCTACATCAGCGACACCAGGAGGTAAAGGTCTCCAGGCCACCTGCCTCACGCCCAGTTTGTGCTACGAGCCCCCAGTTGAAGGCCTTACCGGCACCTCCTCCATCACCAGAGAAGCCGATGCAGATCAATCGCGGGCACTTGTCTCCTGAAGAGCACCTTCGTTGCAAGAAGCAAGGCCTTTGCCTATACTGTGGTGGTTCCGGACATCTCCTGCAATCCTGCCCCGTATGGCCGGGAAACTGCAGAGCCTGAGCCCGGCGGGGGTCCCGAGCTTGGGCGCTATTGCTACTGGCCCCTAATTGTTACTCCCGGTGTCCCTCTCTAGGGAATCACGTTCCTTTGCCACAACCGCGCTCGTGGATACTGGGGCGAGTGGCAACTTCATTCTGGATGATATCGTCACACTACTCCAGATCCCTCTTCAACCTCTGGAGGTACCCCTCCACATTGCATCAATCCAGGGAGAGCACTTCCCCGGACGCATTACTCATCACACCATGGCCTTCCGCCTCTCCATGGGAACCCTCCATGAGGAGGAGATCTCCTTGTACGTCTTAAGTTCTACGCATCCAATAAACCTAGGACTTCCTTGGCTCCAGGAACACGGACCCCACTTCGACTGGCAATCCCTGCAGTTAATTCAGTGGGGACCCCAGTGCCGGAACCGCTGTCTGCGACAAGTGTCTCCAGTGGTGTCAGTTCTGAACTATACAACCCTTACTGGGTTACCTGCTCTGTATTCTGACTTCCAGGATGTGTTCTCCAAACAAAATGCTGACATCCTGCCTCCACTCTGTGAATTCAATTGCCCCATTGAGCTCCTACCAGGTTTACCACGCCTCCCAAGGGCAGAACCTACCCTCTCTCGCTGCCAGAAACTCAAGCAATGTCTGAGTACATTAAGGAGAATCTGAATAAAGGTTTTATAAGACCCTCCGATACCCCAGCAGGAGCCGGATTCTTCTTCGTGAAGAAGAAGGATGGCAGTTTACATCATTGCATTGACTATCGTGGGCTAAATGCCGTGACTCGCAAGGATCGTTATCCTCTGTCACTCATTAGTGAACTCTTTGATCGCCTACAATGAGCCCAGATCTTTACAAAGTTAGATCTCCAAGGGGCATACAATCTGGTACAGATCCAGTCAGAGGATATTTGGAAGACCGCTTTCAATACTAGAGATGGCCACTACGAGTACGTAGTGATGCCTTTTGGACTTTTTAATGCCCCTGCAGTCTTTCAGCGTTTGATGAATGAGATCTTCCGGGACCTACTATATTCATTTGTCGTGGTATATCTAGATGATGTACTGATCTTTTCCAAAGACTTGAAGTCCCACCACTCACATGTTCAAACAGTCCTCTAACGTCTCAGAGACAATCGTCTCTATGCAAAATTAGAGAAGTGTATCTTTGAACAGACTCGTCTTCCATTTCTGGGCTACATTATCTCCAATTGTGGTTTCAACATGGACCCTGAGAAACTCCAAGGCATTCGAGATTGGCCCCAGCCAGTAGGCCTCCGTGCCTTACAAAGATTCCTTGGATTTACAAATTATTACAGGAACTTCATCGCTAACTACTCCATGCTAGACGCTCCACTCACGGCCATGGCTAGGAAGGGTAGTAACCTTCAAGTTTGGAGCCCCAAGGCTCAAGCTGTTTTCCACGCCTTGAAAGAGGCCTTCTGCACTGGACCCTGCCTACGTCACCCAGATCCTAACCGCCCCTTTGTCGTCGAAGTTGATGCCTCCGCCATTGGAGCAGGGGCGGTCCTGGGCCAATATTCCTCCAAGGGGGTCTTAGTACCCTTCTCCTTCTACTCACACAAATTTTCCCCCGCAGAGCAAAACTACACGACTGGGAAACATGAACTCTTAGCTGTAAAATTGGCCCTTCAAGAATGGCACCCCTGGTTAGTGTCATGATCCGCTATGCTGGTGGAAGGAGCAATCAGATAGGGGTGTCAATCTGATGTATTTGTAGGTGGATTTAGCAATCTGTTGTTATAGACTGCCGGAGATAGTAGTAAGTGGATCCTTGGGCCGGTGGCAGATGACCATGCCCCCGGGGGAAGATCCCGAGAGGGACCACCGACTAGGCTTAGAGTATGGAGACAGACACACACTAGTTCTTTTATTAAACAGGTCTTGAAACCACCAGAGGTGGCAGTAGTGAGCTGAAGTGCCTGGTAGGGCTGTAGTCCCTCAGATACTGTAACAGCGATCTCTGGATGGCTGAGCTGTTGAGAAACTGTAGACAGTGAGTAGGCAGGATATGCAGAGTTCATGAACAGAACTAGATGACAACACTCACAATTGGTCTCAGGGAGCTCAGGAGCTGGAAAGGACAGGCCCTCGAGGAGCAAGTACCTGGTTCCAGGGAAAGCTCTGAGAGAGCGATGGTAACTCACAATTATGTAGATAATGACTTCCAGGCAGAAGAGAATCAGCAGATAGTCAGGAACGAGGGCCTTCGAGGAGCGAGTACCTTTTCCCGTCTGTAACCTGAAAGGCAAAGAGAGAGAGCGAGGCCCCCAAGGAGCGGGTACCTTTGGTAAGTCCGAGGAGGCAGAGCAGCTTAGGCAGGGAATCCAATCTTAACCTTAGCCCAACCTTTGCTAACTCAACTAGTAGTGATATCAGAGACCTTTAAATATCGGAAGCAGATGATGTCATCTCAGGGGGATGCCCTTGAGGTTGCGCCCTTGCTGGTATTTCACTCGGAGCGCGCGCATGCGCGCACATGCACGCCCTAGGTTTCAGGCAACATGGCGGATCTGCAGCATCGAGCTGGCCTGGGGACGCCGGAGAGAGACGGCAGGGAGACGCCGCGGCAGCCAGCCATCCTTCAACCCTGGAGGGAGTCACCACAGAGGTAAAGAGAGCGGAGTGAAGACATCGGGCAGCGACAATCGCAACAGTACCCCCCTTCAAAGGGCAATCTCCTCTTCGGGTACCAGGCTTAGGTTTAGAAGGATGCGCGAGGTGGAACTGACAAAGCATCTCTTTAACCAAGATATTGATCTGAGGCTCCCAAGAGATTATGTTGGGGCCGAAACCCTCCCATATCAGAAGGTATTCAAAAGTCTTGCCTCTTTTATGAACATCCAGAATCTCTTTGATCTTAATCTCTAAGTCGACTTCTGCATCGATGACAAGTAGATCTTGAGTTCTGGAAGAAGTTTGTGTGTAGATATCAGCAGCAATGGAATGAGCTGCTGTGGACGTTACTGAAGGATTCAGTGGAAGTGGCGGTGATAAGGAACGTCCAGAAACCACTTCAATTGGTAATTCTCCAGTAGATGTTGCTGGATGAGAATTGATGGCATCGCCAGCGGATGCAACTAGCTGGTTGCCTAGAGTATCCTCTTCGGGTCAATCATGTGCTGTGGCTCAACAGGCACATCTTCCGAATGGAAAGAGCGTGACAGAGATACTCTAAATTTATGATCCGTGAATACGGATTTTGATGTTGAAAGCCTTCGAGCCAAGGTGAATGTTGAAAGCATTATGAATATCAGCAGCAATGGATAAAGCTGCTGGGGACGTCACAGAGATCTTCAGTGGAAGTGGCGATGTTGAGAAATGTCTAAAACCCACTTCAAGTTATAATGCAATAATGGATCTTCACATTTGACAAAAGGACTCCTCAGGTCTTCCACTAGACGTCTGAGAATGAAGTTGCCTCCTGTCCTTGAGTCCTCCAGATCTGGAGTCTGAACCGTAGCTGGTTCATAGATCACGGAGACTGGGAGAGAGGATGGAGGACTTAGGCCTGTCCGTTTCCTGGACGAATGGGACATGTAGAGACATCATGGCCGGGCTGACCACAGTACATGCATAGGCCGCGCTTCTTCCGAAATCTTCTCTCCTTGGAGGTCAAGTGTCCATGACCAAGTTGCATCGGTTCATCTGTATCAGCAGCAGAAGTTACTGGAACCATCTGAAGTGCATTGGTAGCACTAGCCTGTTTCAACCCTGGTAACACCTTAGGCCGGAGTTCCTTCACCTTGTCCCGGAGTTGATGATCAATCCGAGTAGTCAAGGCTACTAATTCATCCAGCGAGTCAGGTGTCTGGTGAGCGGCCAGCTCGTCCTTCAAATGGGTATCCAGGCCTCTGCAGAAGAGAGTCTTGAGACATTTGGGGTCCCAGCGGAGTTCTGCCGCAAGAGTCTTGAATTCTATGGCGAATACAACCAATGATCTGCTGCCCTGTTTCAAGACCACTAAAGCAGAACCGGCAGCAGAAGTTTGCACAGGATCATCAAAAACGGATTTAAACAAGTCCATAAATCCTTCTATGTCCTGCAAAATGGGGTCCTTGCATTCCCACAAGGAGGATGCCCATGACAGTGCTCTACCATCCAAGTACGAAAGGATGTAGGTGGTCTTAGAGAGTGCCATAGGAAATAAAGATGGTTGTAAGGTAAAGTGCATGCAGCACTGGTTCAAAAAGCCCCGGGTCTTCTGGATTTCTCCGGAAAAGCGGATTGGAGCCGCCAGTGGTACAGCAGTCTTCAAAGTTACCTCCTGTAACTGACCTTCATGGTTGAAAGCTGTGCCTTGAACCTTCTGTGTGTGTAGCTGATGAAATGCAATAGTAAGTTTCTCCAAGGCATCTTGCTGCTCCGAGATGTGCAGGACCAGGCCCGGTATGGTCTGCAAGGCAGAGAGTTGTGCCGGATCCATGGAGTTATGCTGGGTCCTGGAGCTATGCCGGGTCCTGGAGTTAAGCCGGATCCATGGAGTTAGCAATCTGTCATGATACGCTATGCTGGTGGGAGGAGCAATCAGATAGGGGTGTCAATCTGATGTATTCCGTAGGCAGACTTAGCAATCTGTTGTTATAGACTGCTGGAGATAGTAGTAAGTGGATCCTTGGGCTGGTGGCAGATGACCACGCCTCCAGGGGAAGATCCCGAGAGGGACCACCAGCTAGGCTTAGAGTATGGAGACAGACATGCACTAGTTCTTTTATTAAACAGGTCTTGAAACCACCAGAGGTGGCAGTAGTGAGCTGAAGTGCCCAGTAGGACTGTAGTCCCTCAGATACTGTAACAGCGATCCCTGGATGGCTGAGCTGTTGAGAAACTATAGATAGTGAGTAGGCAGGGTATGCAGAGTTCATGAACAGAACTAGATGACAACATTCACAATTGGTCTCAGGGAACTCAGGAGCTGGAAAGGATAGGCCCTCGAGGAGCGAGTACCTGGTTCCAGGGAAAGCTCTGAGAGAGCGATGGTAACTCACAATGATGTAGATAATGATGACTTCCAGGCAGAAGAGAATCATCAGATAGTCAGGAACAAGGGCCCTCCAGGAGCGAGTACCGGTTCCTGTCTGTAACCTGAAAGGCAAAGAGAGAGAGCGAGGCCCCTGAGGAGCGGGTACCTCTGGTAAGTCCAAGGAGGCAGAGCAGCTTAGGCAGGGAACCCAATCTGAACCTTAGCCCAACCTTTGCTAACTCAACTAGTAGTGATATCAGAGACCTTTAAATATCGGAAGTGGATGACGTCATCTCAGGGGGATGCCCTTGAAGTTCGCACCCTTGCTGGTACTTCACTTGGAGCGCGTGTGCGCGCGCGTCCTAGGCTTCAGGCATCATGGCGGATCTGCAACATTGAGCCGGCCTGAGGACGCCGGAGAGAGAGGGTAGGGAGACGCCACGGCAGCCAGCCGTCCTTCAACCCTGGAGGGAGTCACCACAGAGGTAAAGAGGCCCGAGTGAAGACGTCAGTCAGCGACAGTCGCAACAGTTAGAAGGAGCACAGCATAAATTCACAATCTTTACAGACCACAAGAACCTCAAACACTTAAAGGAGGCTCAGCTATTGAACCCCAGACAGGCCCGCTGGGCGTTGTTCTTTGAACGTTTTAAGTTTGAACTCCGCTACCATCCAGCAGCAAAGAACACCCGAGCAGATGCTCTCTCCCGCTCTTTCGAGCTAGAAGATATGCCCGAAACTCCTAGGCACATAATCGACCCAGCTTGCATAACCCTCGCAGTTACCAACACAATACCAGCTGGGAAAATGGTGGTCCCACTCCGTCTCCGGGAGCGCGTCCTCCGCTGGGCCTATGACTCGAAGTTGGCAGGCCATCCTGGCCGGGCTCGGACCCTTGAGATATTAAGAAGATATTATTGGTGGCCCAGCATGGTCAAGGACTCCCGCAGTTATGTAGACTCCTGCCCCATCTGTACACAGTAGAAGCCTCCAACGGTTGACTGTGGGGACTCCTCCAAACTCTTCTGGCTCCCACCAAACCCTTGTCAAGCATCTCTACTGACTTCATCGTCGATCTGCCCCCATCAAAGGGCAACACGGTCATTTGGGTTATTATCGACCGCTTTTTGAAAATGAGCCACTTCTTCCACTACAGAGTCTCCCCTCGGTTCCTGAATTGGCAAAACTCTTCCTAAACAATGTATTCCGCTTACAAGGGCTACCCAGAGAGATTGTTTCTAATCGTGGACCACAATTCGCTGCCAAATACTGGAAATCCTTGTGTAGGAAGTTTGACATTATCCTGAACCTGACGTCGGGCTATCACCCTCAAGCGAACGGCCAAGCTGAGAGGACAAACTGCTCACTGAAGACATTCTTGAGATCCTACATAAACGATCAACAGGATAACTGGGCCGACCTCTTGCCCTGGGCCGAGTTATCCCACAATACTCACATCGCCTCTGCCACTGATGTCTCACCCTTCTCAGTGGTCTTTGGCCGCTCGCCACGCCTGCCCCTTCCAGTGCCGCTTTCAGTACCCTCGCCCGCAGCTCAGTCCACAGCACAGACAATATGTCGCTTATGGAACCAGAACAAGGAGAGACTAACTCACGCAGCTGAATGTGCCAAACGATTCACGGACGCTCATCGTCGCACCACACCCTTGTTCTGACCTGGCCAGAAGGTTTGGCTTAGCACCAAGCACATAAAACTACGTCTTCCATCCCAACGTTTGGCTCCCAAATACATCGGGCCATTTCCGATCCTCAGACGTATAGGGGCAGTAACTTATCAGCTACAGCTACCTCGCAACCTGGGCATCCACACACATTTCATGTGTCCCTCTGGTACTGTCGTTGCCCACCAGATGTCCACAGCTCCACCGCAAATCTCTGCAGAACCTGATGCTACCCTCCAAGTAAGAGAGGTCCTCGATGTCCGTCGGCATCGAGGCCGTTGGGAATATCTCCTTGCCTGGGAGAGATTTGGGGCCGAAGAGAACTCTTGGGAACCCTCACATAACATCCTCAATAAAAATTTGTTGCGGGACTTCCACCAGGCTCATCCAGACAAGCCACGACCAAGGAGGGGGAGCCCTGGGGGGGGGGGGGGGTTACTGCTGCGCATCCCGTCCGTGCTTGGCCTGTGCCCGGACCTGCTCACCTCGTCCATTCTCCGACGAGTTCTGGGTCGTCCTCCTCCACTGCTGCTGCCAGCTTTACTCGGCCTCAGCGTCCCGCAGTGGCGACTGCCGGGCTTTCCACCGCTCACCAGGCCTCACGGCAGTGCTTGGTGTCCTCCGTGGCCCAGGCCCCGACCCTAGACGTGCACGCGCGGACCGCCCAGCCTCTTAAATGGCCAAGAGTGTGTCACAGCTCTGCGGCGTGTCCTGATTGATAGGAGAATATAAGGAAGTGGTCAGACACCATGTCCTTGCCTTGGCAATCGGGTTGTACACTCCAGTGTCTCTAGTTTGCCTTCCAGCATCTCCTGTTCTAGTGTCTCCTGTTCCAGCATCTCCTGTGTCTCCTGTTCCAGTGTTTCCCAGCATCTCCTGTGTCTCCTGTTCCAGCGTCTCTTGTTCCAGCGTCTCTCCAACCCTGGTAGTGCCCTTCGGACTGATCTCACGGTACGACCTTTGCTTGCTTCTGACTACTCCTGATCGCTGCCTGGAACTGATCTCTGCCTGACCACTGACTACTCCTGATCGCTGCCTGGAACTTGACCTCTGCCTGACCTGACTACTTCCGGATTGACTACAGGTACTGACCCCTGCTTCGGCTGACCATTCTGGACTGATACTCTAGCCTTGATCCTCGCTATCCACTTGGACTCTCTGTTATGGCCTCCTGTGACCTCTGGACATTCTTGTTTGGACAGCGACCGCTCACCCTTGTTCGTGGTGGGACTCCCCTATGCTTCGTCTCTAGGAAATCCTGTGAGAACCACCTAAGACCAGGCGGCCCAGGTATCCAAAGGCTCAACCTGAGGGAACCCTGGGTTGCTATTGGTGAAGCTCCAGCTAGCCTCTGTCTCCTCCTGTGCTCTGCCTCCTGGTGGCAGGCGTACTCCGGGTCTGACCGGAGGGCCGTACCAATCCTGCACCAGGCCAAGGGTCCACCTCCAGCGCAACAGTCTCTATCAGACTCTAGTAAGAAAGATATAACTAGAGTTGCGGGTTGAGCTTCTGTGTATCAGATGATTCAAGAATTTCAGAAACATTTAGTGGAGATAATACTTGGAGATCTTGTCCCTCAACAGATTTTGTTTTCATCGATGGTATATAATAAATCCTTGTTAACCGTGGGAGAGTTTGTTGAGTGAACTTTAACACCTCTAATTCATATCTGTTCCACATATCTCTTGTGGAAACCAATGATACTTTAGGAAAATTTATCAATCTGAGGTTTTTCCCTCTAATAAGATTCTCAAGATTCTCCATTTTTTCTATTAAGAAATTGATCCTCTTTAATCAAAACTCGATGTTGTTCATTTAAATTTCCAATATCTCGACTCTCATCACCCAAAACTCATTCTTTTTTTATATTTTCCTCCTGTAGGTTTCTTACTTGAATTTCCATATCAGTCATTTTCTTAACCATAGATTTTAACTGTGAGGCAATATTCTCGTTCAAAATAACTAAAGTCTCCCAAGACTTGTGGTCTTACCATCGGGATGTTTTTTAATTTCAAATTTAAATGACTCTGAACTATCAATACTTTGTTCCTCCAGTGACTGTAATGTTCCTCTCGCTGCATTCCCCCCAGAGACGCTGACAACTTCGGCCTCCACCACAGCTTCTATTGCTGTTCCCTTTCCGGCCCTTCCCAGCCTACTGACCTCATCAATATATGCCTGAAGAGACTCCTGATCAGATGTTCTCTTTTCTGTGGGGTTCTCTGGGGGTGTTCTCTCTACTGGTGATAAAGATGTCATCGAGTCAAGGAGAAGGTCTATTGTTTTAGTGCCTTCCCGATCCTTCTCCAGCGACTGCTCTCCTGGGTAGACAATCCTGTGCACCACATGGGTGTCCATCGGGCCAGTTATCGGACTCACCAGGGGGGCCTCTACAGCTTGCCTCTCCCTGGCTCATCTCTTCTGACCCAAATGAGACATAATCGCTGAAACAAACAGGTAAACTCCTCAAGAGGAAATCCGAGATGCCCA
Organism: Rhinatrema bivittatum; assembly: GCF_901001135.1. Lineage (NCBI taxonomy): Eukaryota > Metazoa > Chordata > Amphibia > Gymnophiona > Rhinatrematidae > Rhinatrema > Rhinatrema bivittatum. Next base: position 288,667,545 of record NC_042617.1, on the reverse strand, counting down.
GTGTGGTGTTGCTAATCCGCCATCTTGGATCCTCACTCAATCAGCCATTTTATCCCTAACTTCTCCCAGTTTGTCGCACCCCTGACGCACCCAAAGACTGGCCTCCCAATGCAGTCACCACGTTCCTCCAACTGAAGCAAGCCTTTCTGCAGGGGTCGTGCCTGCGCCAGCTGGATCCAACCCACCCGTTTGTCCTGGAGGTTGATGCTTCCGCCATTGCGGTAGGGGCTGTTCTAGGCCAGCTGTCCCCGAAAGGAACTTTCCTTCCCTGATCATACTTCTCCAGGAAGTTCTCTCCTGCAGAGAGAAACTACGGCATACAGGACAAGGAACTCCTCGCCATCAGTTGGCCTTTGAGCAATGGCACCAGTGGTTGGAGGGAGCCCAACACACCATCACGGCCTGTACTGACCACAAGAATTTAGAGCATCTTCGCCAGGTCCAGCAGCGAACTCCTGCCAGGCACACTGGTCCCTATTCTTCAATTGGTTCAATTTTGTGGTGAAGTACCGACCAACAGCAAAGAACCTCAGAGCTGACACCCCCTCGAAAGCCTTCAAAGAGGATGGAGAGCCAGATCCTCCTGGATACGTGATCGACCCCGCTCAAATTCTGCTGGCTGCCTCACACCCCTTTCCCACAGGGAAGACTGTAGTACCTACCAGACTTCACCAGCGAGTACTAGAGTGGTCCCATGACTCTTGAGTGACAGGCCATCTAGGCTGGGCCCATACACTCTCCCTGCTCAAGCAGTACTACTGGTGGCCCCAAATGGAGTGGGACGTAAAGGCCTATGTGGACTCTTGCCCCACGTCCGCTCGTCAAAAGCCCATGGTGGGGTAACCTTGGGGGCTATTACAGCCACTGCTGGCCGCCAAGGAACCCTGGACCCACCTATCTATGGATTTCATTGTAGATCTCCCTTTCTGTAGTAGCAATCAGATTATTTGGGTCGTCACAGACTGTTTCTCCAAGATGGCTCATTTCATCGCACTTCCCAGTCTTCCATCTGCCACAGAATTGGCCAAGCCATTCACCACCCACATCTATTGCCTCCATGGACTATCACATCATATCACCTTGGATTGCGGGGTACAGTTCACCTCCAAATACTGATGCAGCCTCTGCCACAAATTCACCGTTAAATTAGATTTTACTGAGGCCTATCATCCGCAGGCAAATGGGCAAGTGGAGTGAACAAACTGGACACTCAAAACGTTTCTTTGTCATGAACGAATAGCAGGACAATTGGGCCACCCTCTTGCTGTGGGTGGAATTCTCACATAATTCTCATGTGAATGCAGCAACTGGGCCCTCCTCCTTCTGAGTGTTATATGGAAGATAACCACTGCCACCACTTCTGCTACCCCTCACCGTTCACTTCCCGGCAGCCCAATTAACAGCTCAGGAACTCCAGGACCTGTGGATAAGAACCAAGGAGATGATCTAAAGAGCCTCCCTGAGAGTGAAGGGCTTTACGAATAAGCATCGACTCCTGGCCCCCCAATTCCGCCCTGGCGACAAGGTCTGGTTAAGCACCTGTAATATGCATCTCAGGGTGCCGTCCATGAGGTTGGCTCCTTGCTACATCGGCCCATTCGCTGTTCCTCGCCAAATTGGCCCAGTCTCATATCAGCTTTGGTTCCCCCGACTCTCTGGATCTATAATGTGTTTCACGTGTCACTCCTCAAGCCAGTAGTCCTCTCATGGCTACCAGGAGGCCTCCCACTCCTCAAAATGTTTCCTCTGCTGAGGATCAACTCTACTGTGTGAAAGAAGTGCTGGACGTCTGCTGTTGGAACAGGAGTGGGAGTACCTATTTTCTTGGGAGGAGTATGGCCCAGAGGAAAACTCATGGGAGCCTGCAGCCAACATCCTGGATAAAAGGCTTCTCCAGAAGTTCCATGCCCGGCATCCAAGGAAACCCAGGCCTTCAGGAGGGGGTTTTTAAAGAGGGGTACTGTTGCGGCGGCTGGCCGCCATATCCTGCAGCCAGCTTTACTCATCCCTTGCCAAGCCCGTTTACCTCGGCCTGTAGACGCAGCTCAAGGAAACCGCCGTCACTGCCCTCCTCCGCAGCAACCAGACACCAACGCTGGTGCACCTCCCCCCACGGAGTTCCATAGGTGCGTGCACACGACTCACCCCCAACTCTTAAAGGGGTCGCGACAGGAAACTCACCCGTGGCCCCATCTGATGACATCAGCAGGAGGGTCTATTTAAAGGCAGCTCTTCCCTCCCAGAACTGCCTCAGCAATGGCTCAGCTCCATGTGGGTGTAAGTTGCTCCAGTCCTTGCTCCAGTTCCTGTTCCAGTTCCAGCCTGTCCCAGCTCCAGTACCCTAGACTGTTCTTCTGGCCTTGACACTGGTACGTCTTTGGATTCGTCTGCTTGCTGCCTGCCCTGACCTTGGCTTGTCTCCCAGATTCGTCTGCTCACTGCCTGTCCATACCTTGGCTTGTCTCCTGGATTTGTCTGCTCGCTGCCTGCCCCAACCTCGGCTTGTCTTCTGGATTCGTCTGCTTGCTGCCTGCCCAACTCTGGGCCGTCTAACTCAGCCTTTGCTCAACGTCCACCTGGAACCCTCGTACGGAGACCCGTTCCTAAGTCCAGCCAGCCCCAGCACCCAAGGGCTCAACCTGCAGGGAATGAGGGCTGGTAGTGGTGAAGGTCCAGTAGACTCTCTGCACTGCCCTGGACCACCTGCCGATGGTGGGGACCTACAGTGGAGCTTGCCTCCTGTAGGTAGTGTTAACGCCGCCACTGCCCAAGGGTCCAGATCGCAACAGTTGTGAGTAAGGGGAAGGGAAGGGGGATAAGTGAGGAGGGAGTGGAAGAGGAATTGAGAGGAAGGGGGATGCATAAGGGGAGGGAAAGGAAAGTAAGGGAGGAGAAGTGAGTAAAGGGAAGGGGATGAGTAAGAGGGGAAGGAAAAGAAAGGAGGAAGAGGGAGTGAGTGGGAAGGAAAGGGGGTGAGTGCATGAGAGGGAGTGGGGGAGAGGGTAGGGAAGGAAAGGAGGAGAAGTGAAAGAAAGGGAAGGGTGATGGGAGGGAAGGAAGGGAAAGGAAAGGGAGGAGAAGTGAGCGAGACAAGAGAGAAAGATGGGGTGGAGGAGTGGTGAGAGGGAGGGAGTAAGGGAGAGGAAAGGAAAAGGAGGAGGACTGGATGAGAGGGAAGGGAGGAGAGGAGAGGGAAGAGAGGAGGAGTGGGTGAGAGGGAAGGAGGGGAGGGAGGAAAAGGAAAGGTAGGAAGAGTGGGTGAGATGAAAGGTGGTGAAAGGGTAGGGAAGGAAAGGGAGGAGGAGTGGGTGAGAGGGGAAATAAGGGAGGAGTGGCGGGAGGGAAGGGAGAGAGGAGGGAAGGAAAGACAGGAGTAGTGGGTGAGAAGGAAGGGGTAAAAGGGGAGGGAAGGAAAGGGAAGCCGTGAGGGGTAAGAGAAGGGAAGGGTAGGAAAAGAGGCAGTGAGTGAGATGGAAGGGGGTGAGTGATTGAGTGAGAGCAAAAGGGGATTGGAAGCAGGTTGGGTGAGTAAGAGGGAAGGATCAGGAAGACTGTTGGCCCAGAAGAAAGGAGCAGGAGCAGCATTGGCCCATGCTCCGACAGAAAAGAGGAGTAGTCTCTTTGGCTGAAAGTGGAGGTTGCTGCAACTTGTGTGTTCCAAAGCTGGGTTCAAAAAAGGTTTGGATAAGTTCTTGGAGGAGAAGTCCATTAACGGCTATTAATCAATTTTACTTAGGGAATAGCCACTGCTAATAATTGCATCAGTAGCATGGGATCTTCTTAGTGTTTGGGTAATTGCCAGGTTCTTGTGACCTGGTTTGGCCTCTGTTGGAAACAGGATGCTGGGCTTGATGGACCCTTGGTCTGACCCAGCAAGACAATTTCTTATGTTCTTATGAAAAGAGTGAGTGTGTGAACCTGTAAGAGAGTCTGAGCATGTACAGTATTTATGAGAGAATGAACATGTTTGTTAATAGAGATGTGAATCGTGTCCTCGATCGTCTTAACGATCGATTTCGGCTGGGAGGGGGAGGGAATCGTATTGTTGCCGTTTGTGTGTGTAAAGTATCGTCATAATCGTTAAAATCGTGAGCCGGCACACTAAAACCCCCTAAAACCCACCCCCGACCCTTTAAATTAAATCCCCCCCCCCCCAAATGCCTTAAATTACCTGGTGGTCCAGCGGCACACTAAAACCCCCTAAAACCCACCCCCGACCCTTTAAATTAAATCCCCCACCCTCCCGAACCCCCCCCCAAATGCATTAAATTACCTGGGAGTCCTCCGTAGCGGCGGTCCGTGGCTAAATCGGGGGAAGGGGGAGAGCATGAAAACCGGCACACTAGATCGTGAGGTCTTCAGCCGGCGCCATTTTTCAAAATGGCCGCCGCAAAATGGCGGCGGCCATAGACGAAAACGATTCGACGCAAGAGGTCGTTCCAGACCCCCGCTGGACTTTTGGCAAGTCTTGTGGGGGTCAGGAGGCCCCCCCAAGCTGGCCAAAAGTTCCTGGGGGTCCAGCGGGGGTCAAGGAGCGATTTCCTGCCGCGAATCGTTTTCCGTACGGAAAATGGCGCCGGCCATACGCGTATGGCCGGCGCCATTGTCCATACGGAAAATGGCACCGGCAGGAGATCGACTGCAGGAGGTCGTTCAGCGAGGTCCGGAACCCTCGCGAGATTTCCGGACCTCGCTGAACGACCTCCTGCAGTCGATCTCCTGCCGGCGCCATTTTCCGTACGGAAAATGATTCGCGGCAGGAAATCGCTCCTTGACCCCCGCTGGACCCCCAGGAACTTTTGGCCAGCTTTTGCCCTCCCCCTTGGTATTGTATCGTGGCCCTAACGATTTTTGACGATTTAAAATATATCGGACGATATTTTAAATCGTCAAAAAACGATTCACATCCCTATTTGTTAATGTATACATATAAGAGAGAGAGAGAGAGAGAAAGAGAGGGCAAAGTATGTAACCCTCTCCTGTCTGTTGCATCCGTCGGTCTCAGACGGCTTCGCCCGATATGCTTCACCTCTATTTCAGCCTTCTCCACCAGCCTCGGGAGAATGGCGTCTGTAGCGTCTCCTTGCCATATCCACGGCGTCCCCGGAGCGGCTTTGGCATGGCGTCCCACCATGTTATACCTGAGGTTTCCTAGGGCGCGCGCACACGCACGCCTCACATCTTGTAGCAGTGTTGGCGTCACTGCTTCCGACTACAAAAGGTTGCCCATTTGCTGACTCTCGCCGAGTTAGCAATGGATTGGATTCATTCCGGTCTGAAGCTGCTCTGCTGCTGCTGGAAGCTACCTACACCCTCCGGGGTTCTACTACCTTGGGTTCCCACTCCTCAGGGGCCCTTTGCTTATTTCCAGGTGCCTATCCTGAATCCAGGTACTCGCTCCTTGAAGGCCTGTGTGTCTATCCTGGTGCCTGCTACCAATTCTTCTACCTGCTCGAACACTACCTATCAGCTACAGAGAGTGAGTACTACTTCTCCCAGTCTGTTCATCTACAGCTCCTCGTTGTCTATCTGCATTGGGCCATACACCACCATTGTGGAATGGGTGCCTCCGCCGAGGATCACAGACTCTTGCTACCTATCCTTTCTCTACTGCTTATTGGGAACTCTATCTATTCAGCTACAAGGGAGTGTGTGATAACATCTGCCAGTCTGTCTCTCCTACAGTGCCTCACTGGATATCTGCATCGGGGCCTTATACCACCATTGTGGGATGGGTCTCCTCTGCCGAGGATCACAGACTGTTGCCATCTAATCCACTCTCTACTAGGGATGTGAATCGGGCTTCGGACGATTGAAAATATCGTATGATATTTTCAAAACCGTCAGAAATCGGGGGCTCCCCCAAAACGATAGGAAAACCCCACAAAATTGTTCGTGGGGGTTCTCTTATTGTTTTGGGGGAGGGTGGGAAAAACGGCACACAAAAATAACCCCTAAACCAGTGGTTCTCAACCCTGTCCTGGGGACCCCCCCAGCCAGTCGGGTTTTCAGGATATCCACAATGAATATGCATGAGAGAACATCCACAATGAATATGCATGAGAGCCAGAATGATGGCTACTGCCTGGAGACAATACCCTTATTAAATAAACATACACATGCTTACTGTGACTCCAACATCGCTCTAAGCTTCAACAGCAAGAGGAAATGTGGAAAAAAGGATTCACACTCACAAAGAGGGGAGTAGCTGGCTTGTTACGGCGGTTACTACCCCAAATCAAATAAGCCTGATACTTCACTTTCAATGCATATACAGCATAGTTCTCTGCTTCAACGGCAGGGGAGAAGAAAAACTGATACTTCACACATCCAGCAGAGCTCTCTGCTTCAACGGCAGGGGAGAAGAAAAGAGGGTTCGCTCTCACAAAGCGGGGAGTAGCTGGCTTGTTACGGCGGTTACTACCCCAAACCAAATGTGCCTGATACTTCACTTTCGATGCATATCCAGCATGGCTCTCTGCTTCAACAGCATGGGAGAAGACTGATACTTCACGCATATCCAGCATAGCTCTCTGCTTCAACGGCAGGGGAGAAAAAAAGAAAACTGATACTTCGCGCATATCCAGCATAGCTCCCTGCTTCAATGGCAGGGGAGAAGAAAAACAACCAATAAGGGCTGTACAACATAGTCTGGGTAAAACAAATAAGCATGGGTGTAGCTTGCTTATTGGCAGGGGAGAAGAAAAACAACCGATAAGGGCTGTACAACATAGTCTGGGTAAAACAAATAAGCATGCGTGTAGCTTGCTTATTGCGGCGGCTACTACCCCTAACTAATCAAGCTAGATATTTCACTTGGATGCAGCTCCATCACTGCTCTCTACATTAAAGGTGGGGGTGGAAGGGAAATAGAACCAAGATCTAAGAGAAACAGATAAGTATATGAGAAAATGTGTGAAGCTTGCTGGGCAGACTGGATGGGCCATTTGGTCTTCTTCTGCCGTCATTTCTATGTTTCTATGTTTCTCTGTTTCTATTTGCATATTATGGAGGCAGTGCATGCAAATTTTGTCTCATGCATATTCATTGTGGATATCTTGAAAACCCGACTGGCTGGGGGGGTCCCCAGGACAGGGTTGAGAACCACTGCCCTAAACCCACCCTGACCCTTTAAAACTAATCCCTTAGCTTCCCCCACCCTCCCGACCCCCCCAAAAACTATGGTTCACTAGAGGTGGCAGTAGAGAGTAGAGATGTGAATCGGAACCAGAATAGGTTCTGATTCCGGTTCTGAGTCACATCGTAGTTTTTTTTTCGTCCGGCCCGATCGCGGTTTTATTTATCGGCTGCGCCCGAGCCGATAAACAAAAAACCCACCCCGACCCTTTAAAACTAGTCCCTTAGCTTCCCCCATCCTCCCAGCCCCCCCCCCCAAAACTTTTTACAGGTACCTGGTGGTCCAGTGGGGGTCCCGGGAGCGATCTCCCGCTCCCGGGCCGTCGGCTGCCACTAATCAAAATGGCGCCGATGGCCCTTTGCCCTTACCATGTGACAGGGTATTAGTGGCAGCCGACGGCCCGAGAGCGGGAGATCGCTCCCGGGACCCCCACTGGACCACCAGGTACCTGTAAAAAGTTTTTTGGGGGGCCAGGAGGGTGGGGGAAGCTAAGGGATTAGTTTTAAAGGGTCGGGGTGGGTTTTTTGTTTATCGGCTCGGGCGCAGCCGATAAACAGAACCGCGATCGGGCCGGACGAAAAAAACCCCACAATGTGAATCGGAACCGGAATCAGAACCTATTCTGGTTCCGATTCACATCTCTACTCTCTACTGCCACCTCTAGTGAACCATACAAGCTGCATAATAAAGATATATTCTCTGTGTTTGTGCATCTGAGTCTAGCCTGATGCTACAGTTCTCTATGGGACTCCTCCCCATGGGAGACTCTATCACTGTTGCCCCTGAGAATCCACCAAACACCTCGATATCATAACACTATCCTCACTAAGGCATAACAATGTCAGGGTGATAGGAAATCAAAAGTTCCCAGGTATAGAGAGTGGCGAATATCTTTTATCCTTATTCATTTTAATTATTGGATGCTATTTGATGTGTCTGCTGTTTTTAACTATTTCATTTATTTTTGGATACTTTTTACATATTTTTATATGAGTTTAAATATTGAATATTCTATTTGTGAGCTGTTTTGAAATTTTTTTTCTTAGTATGTTTTTACTATTATGATTAATGTTTTACATTTCTTAATTCTGTCGTTTTATGTTTTATAAGGGAAGGTGATGTTTCTGTTTTTCCGTTGTTGTACGGCATACAGAGTCTGGCTTGTTGTGGTTTCCAGTTCAGGTTTTGTCTGCACTTTTCTATTTATACTGTATGGTGCCTTTATTCAGCATTCTGTGAGAGTCTGTCTGTGTTCTGAATGTGTGACCGTGGTAAGATATTCTGCTAGAATGTAGTTTCTGTAAAGGGGTCTATAGCAGTTTGGCTTGTTCAGCTTTTATCATATTCTCCTTTACTATTATGTCTGGTTTTCTAGCATCAAATATTTAATTGATTTGGAATGAATAATTATTCTCTGATTTATGTGACGTATGTATGTAAGACAGAATGATATTAATAGTAAAGTAAAAACATTGTTGGTAGGAACATAGGCGGAGCTTGGGAGGAGTTTGGGGTGAAGCTAGGGTGGAACTTGGTTGCCCCCCACCCCAAACAAAAAGGTGTTCCGTTGCTCCTGGAGCAACACTCTGGCAAGCACTTGGCACTTTTGCTCTGCCATAGTCACAGTCAAGAAGAAGAGAATAAAAGGCATGCGAGGAGAGGAGGTAGGGAAGTCAGGAGTGAGGCTCAACCTAGGACATGCTCAGGGAGAAAGTGCACTTGTGGGAGATGGACGGTTTCTCTGGTCCCAGCAGTACAGCAGAATAAAAACAAAACCTGATGACTGCTGCTGTCAGTTTGTCACTCATAGGCAGGGGCGTTTCTATAATGAGGCAGGGAGAGGCAGCCGCTTCAGGCAGCAGAATTTTGAGGTAGCAAAACATGCCCCTCTCAGAATGCCACTGTGGCGTCTGCCTCACCCTTCCTGCCCCTGTCGCGGCTGCCAACCCAGGCCGGCAGCAGTAGAAAAGAGGAGGGTTACTGCTGTGGGCCGCAGATGAAGGCCAGGCCGACGGCATGGAGGAGGGAGGAGGGATGCTGTCACCCGAAGCCAGGCTGGCAGTCGGGAGGAGTGAGAGGGGGAGAGGCGAGCAGGGGTGGAGCGAGAGGGGGTGGGGAGAGGGGGGTGCCCTTTTCTTCCTCGCCTCAGGTGGCAGATTCCCTTGAGCTACCCCTGCTCATAGGGTAACCTAAGACAACTAAATAGAAAGGGTCCAAAATCAAAAAACTTTTTTAACCTGCTGGTATCATAAATGGTGTGGGCAGCCCATTAAATTAGGCAAAGACATCAGTGATTTAATCATATACCAGTCTGTTACCCACTAAATTATACTCCTTTTTTTAAATATAAATTTTTTGTTGCAATTAAAATCACGGTCACCAATGTAATTTCTTGCATTGTCCATAAGCAGCACTCTCTTTAGAACACACACAAAAAAGGCTAGTGCTCTTCAGCAGTCCAGCATATGCAAACACTTTTCTCCCTGATGAGCATGGGTTCTAGGACAGAACGTTGGGAGAACTTTTGTGCTGGAGGTGGACCCTTGGCCTGGTGCAGGATTGGTACGGCTCTCTGGTCGGACCCAGAGAGCGCCTGCCACCAGGAGGCGGAGCACACAAGGAGACAAAGGCTAACTGGAGCTTTACCAATAACAGTCCAGGGTTTCCTCAGGTTGAGCCCTTAGGTACCCGGATCGCCTGGACTTAGGTGGACCTCTGGAGGTCTCTCGGAGAGGTAGCGGAGGGGTGTGCCCACCACAAGCAAAGGTGCATGGCTGATGTAGAGTGAAGAGGCTAGACCCGAAACTGGAAGCTCCGGAGTCCTCAGGGAGGTAACAGTTCAGGAAGGTTCTCGGGCGAGGCAGGCAGTGCCTGTGGGCCTAGCCAAGTGGAAGCCGTGGTTGGTTTCCAAGCAGGTTGGTCTAATGGTCACAGTAGGCTAGAAGAGAGTGTCTGAGTGAAGCGCAAGAATCAGAGCCAGAATATCAGTCCAGGAGAAGTCAGCCAAAGCAGGGGTCAATACCAGAATCAGTCCGGACGTAGTTGAGGCAGGGGAGGGTGGTTCCAGGTGGCAGACAAAAGAATGGTCAGGCAGGCAGTGGTCAGTTCCAGGCAGCAGGCAAGAGAATGATAAGGCAGTTAGTGGGAGGTTCCAGGTGGCAGGCAAGATAATGGTCAGGCAGGCAGTGGTCAGTTCCAGGCGGTAGCCAAGAGAATGGTCAGGCAGGCAGTGGTCGGTTCCGGGCAGCAGGCAAGAGAATGGTCAGGCAGGCAGAAGTCACTACCAAAGATCAGTCCGGAGAGGTACTACCTGAGAATGATACAGGAACACATGGAGCCACTGGGAATGGAAGACACAGGAACACGGAGACGCTGGAACAGGAGACGCTGGAACACGGAGACACTGGAACAGGAGACACTGGAACATGAAGGCAAACTAGTACACCAAGGGTGTCAACCCAATTGCCAAGGCGAGGTCCTAGAGACCGGGCCTTGCCTTAAGTAGTAAATTTATGTGACGTCATCGGGAAGCACCCCCGCAGGTTTTCCCACCTTGGGCCCTTTAAAAGGCTGCATGTCGGCCATGCGCATGCCTAGGGGTGTGGCCAAGGACGCCGACGGTGCGGAGCCCCGACGGGAGCTCCGCCGTGAGGCCTGCGAGGAGGATGGTGAGCGGAGAGCCCGAGGACGCCGTGAACTGGCTGCGGCCGCAAGGGAGGGGTGCCCGGAGCTGGTTGAAGGAAGCATGAGGTGAGCAGGCCTGGCCGTGGTGCCAACGCGGCCAGGACGTGCAACAAGAACGATTGATTGGGTCAGGTGAAAAGACGATACCACCTTGGGTAGGAACTTAGAACTGGTGCAGAAAACTACTTTATCATGGAAAAATAGTAGGTAAGGCAGGTAGTGTACCAGTGCTTCAAGTTCACTAATTCGACATGCTGAGGAATTTCAAGGGAGTGGATTCCATCAGTTCCATATTTGAGTCCTAGGGAGCGGTTGGGCAAGTGATCGGTGGACAAATTTGCATCAGTCCTTTCATGAAATGGGCTATCAGAGGATGCGTGACCATGAATGATCATCAATATGGTCATGGTAGGCTGCTATGGCACTCAGGGGAACCCGTACTGAAGATGTTGCCAGTGGAGAGATGGTATAGGGATAACACCAATGACTTGGGATTTTATGATCGGGGATTAAGACTTTTAGTTTCACACCACGAGGAATAGTGGTGCTATTTGAATGCGTTATTTCATTGAGTAGAAGATTTTCAGGCTGTGAGGAATACCACTTTCTATTTCTCATGGAAGTTGTAGCTCATTGATTATTGTGTGTTCAACATTCATGCTGTGAGGTGGAGGGACACAGGATTGGGATGTAAGAGCTGGCCCTCTTCTTGCATTAGCAGTGTGGATCCACTGCCAAAACGTATTGGAGGATGTGACGATTAGAGATGTGAATTGGAACCGGAATCGGTTTGGTTCCGGTTCCGATTCAAATCATGCATTTTTTTTCATCCGGCCAGATCGGTTTTTTTTTTATCGGTTGCGCCCGATCCGATAAACAAAAAATCCACCCCGACCCTTTAAAACCGCTCCCTTAGCCTCCACCACCCTCTCGACCCCCCCCAAAAATGTTTTAAAATTACCTGGTGGTCCAGCGGGGGTCCCGGGAGCGTTCTCTTGCGCTCGGGCTGTCAGCCAATAAACAAAAAACTCACCCGACCCTTTAAAACCGCTCCCTTAGCCTCCACCACCCTCCCGACCCCCCCAAAAACATTTTTAAATTACCTGGTGGTCCAGTGGGCCCCGGGAGCGATCTCCTGCTCTCGGGCCGTCGGCTGCCACTAATAAAAATGGCGCTGATGGCCCTTTGCCCTTACCATGTGACAGGGTAACCGTGCTATTGGCCGGCCCCTGTCACATGGTAGGAGCACTGGACGGCCGGCGCCATCTTTAAAAATGGTTGTCTGTCCAGATGAGAATAGTCTTGTGTTAGAGGATATGAACGAAAGTTCGAAGAGCATACTTTATGGCTCGAAGCTTGAGTATGTTGATATGAAACATTTGTTCAAATGTCGACCATGTCCCCTGCAACTGGTGGAATAGTATGTGTGCTCCCCAGTATTATTTGATAAGGCTTTGGGGGAAAATCTGTTCCCACCTTCAGATTTGGCAACCATAGCACTATGACAAGTCTGTGCTTATGGCCTGTGAGACCATTATCATTTGAGAGAGCAATTGCCTCCACTGATCCCATTGGGCTGGAAGACCCCATTGTAGCTGGTGCATATATAGACTTGTATGGGGTACCACATGGATGGCAGCCGCCATGTGTGTTAAGGTTACTAGAATCTGTCAAGCTGTTGCCCATGATCAGCTGAGTAGGGCAGACGTAAAAAAATGAAGGCAGGAGGTCATGTGTTGCAGTGCAGAGAGTAGGATATAAGATCCATCTCTCTCGGGCTGGCCCTCCATTTTCCATCCCTCCTATTGTTATGGGGAGTGGACCTCTGGGCTGGCTAAGACTGATGGGGTTGCACTGTGGGGGCGCACAGTGGGCGTCGCCGCTGGGAGGCGGCGCCGAAGAGGTGTTCCAAAGAAGGCTTCACCACTGGAAACCCGAGGTCCCCCCAGGAGGAGCCTGTAGGGACCCAGGCCTCTTGGACTTAGGTGTGATCCTATGCGAACAAGGACCAGAGAAGCAGCCGGACAGGTAGTTGACAGAAGCGGTTGAGCCCAGGAGGCAAGAAGAGACTTCACCCTTGGAAGCCCGCGATCCTCCTGGGAGGAGCCCTTGAGGACCCGAGCCGCTGGGACTTAGGAGAATCCTCCGGGCAAGTGAAAAACCAGATACCTGTAGAAGAGGAGAGGACTGAAGCGGAAGTCAATGGACGAAGCAGGGTCAGAAGCCAGGAGTCAGAAGTCAGAAGCCAAAACCAGGACGGAAGCTGAAGCCGGAGTCAGTGGACGAAGCAGGGTCAGAAGCCAGGAGTCAGAAGTCAGAAGCCAAAACCAGGGACGGAAGCTGAAGCTGGAGTCAATGGATGAAGCAGGGTCAGAAGTCGGAAGCAAACGTCAGACAGGAGTCCTGATGCAGCAACTAGCAACTCTGAATGAGCGAACCTCGTTGCAAGGCAGGGAAAGAGCCTAGCTGCAGGACTTAAGTAGAGCTGCAGCGTCTGATGTCATCGGGAGGCAGGCCAGTAGTTTCCCGCGCTGGCCCCTTTAAATTCAGAGCCCCTGCGCGCGTGCGCGCCTAGGGGGCGAGGCCAGATGCGAAGGAACGCCGACGTCTCCCTCGAGGAGGGAGCGCCGCGGCCGAAGCCTGGACAGGCCTAGTCGGTGTCTCAGCGGCCCGGGCCAGCCTCGAGGTAAGTGGAGGACCCCAGGCACAGCCCGGGGCCACAACAGTACCCCCCCTCCTACACCCACGCCTCGGGGGCTTGGGCTTAGCTGGGTGATCCATATGGAACTGGCGGAGGAGGTCCTTGTCCAAGATGTGGGAGGCTAGTTCCCAGGAGTTCTTTTCGGGACCGTAGCCCTCCCAAGAGAGGAGGTACTCCCAGCGTCTGAGGCGGAACCGTACGTCTAATACTTCCATGACTTGATAGACTGTATCCTCGTGTGCCTCAGGAGTGGCCGGTGCAGGTGGAAGATGGAAGATGGAGAGAACCAGTGGCTTCAGCAGGGAAACGTGGAAGATGTTGTGTACCCTGAGCGTAGGCGGGAGACGGAGGCGGTAGGAAACTGCCCCTACCTGTTCCATGATAGAAAACGGGCCAATGTACCTAGGGGCCAGGCGCATTGAAGGAAGTCGCAAGTGGAGGTGTTTGGTGCTTAGCCACACCTTATCCTTGGGGAGAAAGGACGGGGCTGGACGTCGTAGGCGGTCTGCAAACTTCTTCGCGATAACTGCAGTGCGTCAAAGTTTCTCCCGGGTGGATCTCCAGAGGTGACGCAACTGTTGGGCCGTGAGTTGTACGGCTGGAGATGGCACTACCAAAGGCAAGGGCAAGGGAGGTCGAAGGCATTTCCCATATACTGTATAGAAGGACGAACTGCCAGTGGCAGAGTGCTTATGGTGGTTGTACGAGAACTCCGCCCACGGGTGTAGGGCCACCCAATCATTCTGCAAATCTCCCACAAAGGACCAGAGCGCCCTCCAATACTTCTCCGTGAATTGAGAGCCCCTATCTGAGGCGATGTGTCGGGGGAGTCCATGAAGGCGAAAGATGTGGCGGGTAAACACAGGTTCCCAAGTTCAGGTGCTGTGAGCAGCTTGGCGAGGGGACCAAAGTGAGCCATCTTGGAGAACCTGTCAATTGTAACCCAGATCACCGTCTTCCCTTCTGAAGCGGGTAGATCGACGATGAAGTCCGTGGATAAGTGAGTCCATGGCTCAGTAGGAATAGGCAGTGGCTGAAGAAGGCCCCAGGGGCGGCCGGTAGGAGTCTTCTGTTGGAGCTGACAGAGCCGGACGTCCTTCTTAAACTGAGGCCACCAGTAGAACTTGGTGAATAATTCCTGGGTTCTAGCTACCCTTGGGTGACCTGCGGTCAGGGCGTCATGGGCCTAAAAGAGCACCTTCTTCCGGAGTCGGACTGGTACTACCATCTTTCCCATGGGGACCACGTCGGATGCCGCGAGAAGCACCTTGGCCGGGCCAAGTATGTATTGTGGCGAATTAGGAGTGTCCTCTATCGCCGCCATATGGGAAAGGGCATCCGCCCGGATGTTCTTAGCTGCTGGTCTGTAGCAGAGGAGGAAGTCGAAATGGCTAAAAAAGAGGGACCACCGAGCTTGTCGGGGGTTGAGACGTTGGGCGCAGCATAAACATTCTAGATTCTTGTGGTCCATATACACGATCACTGGGTGTTGTGCTCCCTCTAGCCACTGACACCATTCTTCGAAGGTCATCTTGATGGCCAGAAGTTCCTTGTCTCCTATGCCATAATTTATTTCTGCAGGTGAGAATTTCCAGGAAAAGTAGGAACACGGCAGAGACTTGCCGTTACTGGATATTTGACTCAGGATGGCTCCGACTGCCATGTTGGAGGCATCCACTTCCACAATGAACTGACATTGCGGGTCCGGATGATAGAGACATGTGTCCTGAAGGAAGGCCGTCTTCAGGTCCTGGAACGCTCGTACCGCCGTTGCAGGCCAGTCCCTGGCATCAGCCCCCTTCTTGGTGAGGGCCGTAAGCGGGGCCACCATCGTGGAGTGGTGTGGGATAAATTGCCGGTAGAAATTGGCGAAGCCAAGAAAGCGTTGAAGTGCCTTGATCCCCACAGGTTGAGGCCAATCCTTGATGGCCGTCACCTTCTCGGGATCCATATGGAAACCTGTGGAGGACACGATATACCCAAGGAAGGGTAAGGACTCTTGCTCAAATTGACACTTCTCCATTTTCGCAAAGAGCCGGTTATCCCGAAGTTTCTGCAGTACCCTGCAGACCTCTCGGCGGTGCGTGTCCAAATCTTTTGAGAATATCAGCACGTCATCTAGGTAGACAATGACCGACGTATGTAACATGTCTCTTAGTACCTCATTCATGAGGTTCTGGAAAACCGCAGGGGCATTGCAGAGGCCAAAGGGCATGACCAGGTATTCGTAGTGGCCATCCCTCGTGTTGAACGCCGTCTTCCACTCATCACCTGGCTGAATCCTGACCAGGTTATATGCCCCATGGAGATCCAGCTTTGTGAACACCTTGGCTCCCTGTAGTCGGTCCAGTAGTTTCGGAATCAAGGACAATGGGTAACGGTCACGTTGGGTAATACTGTTCAGACCGTGATAATCTATACAGGGTCGGAGGGACCCGTCCTTCTTCGCTACGAAGAAGAACCCAGCTCCAGCTGGGGAGTTGGACGGTCAAATGAACCCTCGGTCTAGGTTCTCCTGGATATATGCGAACATAGTTCGTGTCTCCGGGAGTGACAATGGGTACACCCGTCCTCGGGGCAGCGTGGTACCTGGGATCAGATTGATAGCACAGCCGAAGGGTCGGTGCTCCGGGAGGAGCTCAGTGTTCTCCTTCGAGAAGACATCCTGGTGGTCTTGAAAATTGGGCGGCAGTGCTAAAGGAGCGGTCAGAAGAGGTATCAAAGGTCGCGGAACAGCGGTCAGACATGAGTCGAAGCACGACGAACCCCAGGACGCCACCTGGAGCGTATCCCAACAGATTAGCGGGGAGTGTTTCCGCAACCAGGATAGTCCCAAAATGACCGGGTGCATGGATTTTTCCAGGATGAGGAACGAGATTTCCTCAATATGCAGCAGGCCCGTGCGTAGCGTGAGGGGCTTGGTACAAGTAGAGATAGTCCCTGGAAGAGGGGTTCCATGAATAGAAGACACCCAGTCAGGGGGTCTTTGAGGTTGAACCCCAATCTGGAGTTGTTGGACTAAGTCCTTGAGGATAAAATTGCCCCCAGCTCCGGAGTCAATCAAGGCTAGGGTATCGAAGTCTCCCTTGGGGAGAAGTATGGTTACTGGAACAGTACATGGGGAGGCTGAAGTGGTGTTACCTAGGGTTAGCTCCCCGACAATCCCTAGGTCTGGACGTTTCCCAGCCGCTCACTACACTGAGCAAGGAAGTGGCCCTTGCCACCACAATACCAGCGTCTTCTTCTCTCCTCCTGAGAGATTGGCCCTCGGCCAAACTGCATGGGTTCTGCGACTTGGTTTCCTGGAGCGGATGAAGAAGAGTGTACCGGTCGGGAAAATGGGGTTCCAGAGTTCCCGAGCCTACGAACAGTTCTCCCCTCCTGGAA
Source organism: Rhinatrema bivittatum (assembly GCF_901001135.1). Classification (NCBI taxonomy): domain Eukaryota; kingdom Metazoa; phylum Chordata; class Amphibia; order Gymnophiona; family Rhinatrematidae; genus Rhinatrema; species Rhinatrema bivittatum. The sequence goes on along the minus strand of NC_042617.1, from coordinate 288,650,635 downwards.
ACGGCTTTGGATACGGCGGTCCACGCGACCCGCCAGGTCGATGAGGCTGTTCAGGTCGTCCGGGATGTCCCTGCCCGCCAGCTCATCTTGGAGTCTAGGGGAGAGACCCTCCAGGAATATGCTGTGAAGGCTGTCATTCCCCCAGTTCAGCTCGGCTGCTAGCGTCTGGAATTCTGTGGCATACTCAAACAGGGGCCAGTTGCCCTGACGTACCTGAAGCAACTCTGAGGTGGCGGTGGGCCTGCGGGAGGACTCTTCGAAAACCTGCCGAAACGCTGCGACAAATTGCTCCAGGTTAGCCAGGCGGGAGTCCTGACGCTCCCATAGGGAGGAGGCCCACGCCAGAGGTTTCCCGTCCAACAAAGTAATAATGTAGTTGGTTTTAATCCGATTCGTGGGAAACTGAGCTGGCAGTAGAATGAAGTGAATGAAACACTGATTAAGGAATCCTCGGCATAACTTGGCGTCCCCAGAGTACCATGTGGATGCCAGTAGTTGTGTGGGCGTGGACGGTCCAACGTCAGCCACAGCTACAGTGACCTCATAAGGTGCCCAAAGGCTACAGGCTTAAACAAGCTTTCAGCGGCAAGGGCCTTATCTAATCATTGGTCACTGTGACCAATGAATAGAAAAGGCCCTTGATTGGTCACAGTGACCAATGATTAGAAAAGGCCCTTGTCGCTGAAAGCTTGTTTAAGCCTGTAGCCTTTGGGCACCTTATGAGGTCACTTTGAGTCTCCCACTCTGAAGTACTTTCCACCTTACATTGTACAGGATCTATTTTACTCATAATGATAATCACTGAGCAGAAGGCAGAAAAACTAAAGCAGGAATTTATGTTGTGGAAGCAGTGCAACCCTCTTGGGGGATATTGGGGGGAGTTCGTGCTGGGAGGACTCCTCTCATTATATATCATGTGGGAATGTACTTCTTGCTCTGTGGAGTGGATATATTGAATGGCTATAAAAAATATCCATATAATCTCATGGAATGTTTGTGGTGTTAATTCTGCCATCAAGAGGTCTAAAATTTTAGCGGCTCTGAATAAAAAGAAAGCAGATGTGGCTCTTTTTCAAGAGATGCATTTAACAGACCTAGAACATAAAAAATTAAAAAGGGGTTGGGTGGAGACCAAGATCTTCGCTTTGGCCACCACTAAATCTGCAGGAGTGGCAGTACTGATTTGAAGAAAGTTAAACATCTTATTGCACTTTGTGGACTTCTTCCCTCTTAACTTGCCCGCATGCGTAGTTAGTTCTCTCCTGTTACCCTTCCGTTACAACTCCTCTCCCGTCACGATGGCTTTCTCCTAAAGATTATTTGGAAGTTTCATCAGGCATAGCCCTAGGTTTTCTATTTTATTATTAGTAGTATTATTTTATTATTATTATTATTATTATCTTATTATTATTTTATTAGTATTATTATTAGATTATTAGATTATAGTGTATTTCTAATGTTCCTCATGTTCATTGTTTCAGCATGTTCATTGTACCACATGTTTCATTGTATCTGCCCTTCGGCGACAGTTCAGTTTCATGTAAACCGGTGCAATATGTATCCTATAGAGCAGAGCTTTCCAAAGTGTGTGTCGGGACACATTAGTGTGTCGCCTGTAGTGTGGAGGTGTGTCGCCCGGTCCACAGGGCCAGCGGAAGCAGGGAACTATAGCAGGAAGATCGGCGGGCAGTGGTGGAGCTTACATCACCATGGCCCGAAGAAAAGGGTCACGTTCACTCCTCCTCCTTCCTGCCTGTGCAGCCCTGGAAGAAAAACGTTGCCGGAGCCGTGTGGACAGGAAGGAGGAGGAGCATCTGCTGCGTACAGAAGAAGAGCAGCATTAATGGGCCGTTGCGGATCCCATGTCGCGACGGCCCGAGAAGAGGAGGAAACCCAATAGCAGGGCCGCTGCGGATCCCACGTCGCGGCAGCCCGAGAAGAGGAGGAAACCCGATAGCAGGGCCGCTGCAGATCCCATGTCACGGCCAGGGAAGATCAGGGCCTCTGAAGAGCCCATCCTTCGGCAACCCGTGCAGAGGGACAGCATGTGCCAGTGAGAGCCTGTGCTTGAGCAAGAGAGCATGTAGGAGTGAGAGAGCCTGTGTGTGTGAGAGTGAGACAGCATGTGCACGAGAGAGACAGTATGTATATATGTATGAGAGAGTGGCATGTGAGAGTGAGAGCTGTGGATGTGTGAGATTGCATGTGAGTGAGAGCCTGTGTGTGTGAGAATGTGTGAGATAGCGTGTGAGAATGAGAACCTGATTGTGTGTTTGAGGGAAGACAGATGGAGAGAAAAGAAATAGAAAAAAAGACCCTGTAAAAGGAATTGGCAAAAAAAACAAGAAAGGAAAGGTGGAAAAAAAAGCCTGTGACCAACCGATTAGAAAACTAAGATCAGACAGCAAAGGTAAAAAAAAAAATTACTTTTTAGTGATTGGCACATGTAATCTTTGGGAATGTGCAAGAGTAGCACTTTCTCTATGCCGATCTCACAATGTATGAGATCAGCGTGGAGGAAGTGGAAGCCTGCAAATATTTATTATGAGATAGGTTGTGTTGTGAAACATTTTATTTATGTATATATTTAAGGAAACATACATAAATTGTTGAAATACATTTTGTTCGTTTAACCTTTAACTTCTGGTTTGCTGGTAGACTGAATTACTGTGTCACGAAATTATGTTTGTCTAAAAAGTGTGTCACCAACATGAAAAGTTTGGAAAGCTCTGCTATAGAGGAACATCGGTATATAAAAGTTAAAAATAAATAAATAAATAAATAAATACCACCATAACAATTAAACAATATGCCCGGGACCCTAAAGGCTGCTATGTGATCTTGGTTACTGAACTACACCATAAGCCATGAATTATATGTAATGTTTATGCTCCTAACAACTATGAGCATTGTTATTTTGAACAACTACTTAAACAACTGTCTCCCTATATGGAAGAACAATTGATCATAGGTGGGGACTTCATTTGGGTCCGGGACCCCAACTAGACAAATCAAACTCAGTATCAGGGAAAGATCTAGATTGGGAAAAGGTATCTTATTTTTGGAAAATAGCCTGCAGGTGGTGGATGCTTGGAGACTTCCCCATCCATTGGAGAAAGATTTCACACACCTATCCAGAGCCCACTCAAACTTTTCTAGTATAGATTATTTACTGGTCTCTAAGAGCGTGGTTTCAGTTACCACTGAGGTGATGATTTGGTACATTACCATATCAGACCATGCCCCAATATGGCTTATTCTGTCACATGGATGGGTAGAATCTCAAAATAGGGTGTGGAAATTTCCTTATTTTTTGGTGGATGATCCTGTTTTTCAGGAATTTGTAATCGAGAAGTGGAAAGATTACACAACCAATAATCAGGCACACCTAGAGGACCCAGTCCTTTTTTTGGCAGACTGCTAAAGCAGTCCTGAGAGGAGACATAATTTTGTTTATCGCAAGAAGGAGGAACGACATAGTCAATTAGTGAAGTTAGAGAGTCAGCTAAGCAAGATCGAAAACAAGTTGGTAGTTTCGAATGCAAAAGTATAAAAGGAGGGATACTTGGCAATAAGATCCCAATTGAATACTTTAGTGCATCAAATAGCTAAGAAGAGTGTAGCTTATTATAAATAATAATTGTTCCAACACAATAACAAGACATAATGGGGATATGGTGAGAACTAATAAAAATATAGCAAACACTATGGGAGAGTTTTATAAAGCCTTATACAGCTCAGAGGGCGGGGACAAGTTGAAAGCTAAGGAATTTTTGAACACACAGCGCCTTCCAAGCATTACCCAATCTCAATTTGAATGGTTGAACAGGCCTGTCACAGAAGAGGAGGTCAAGGTTGTTATTAAACAAGCAAAATGACTGAAGACACCAGGACCAGATGGTCTGCAAATTTTATAAAATTTTACAAGACCACCTATCTCCACTGCTGTGTACGGTGTTTCAGGCCTTAACGGAAAAAGGTGCTTATCCTTTAGGGGCCAATGTAGCACACATTATTGTTCTTCTGAAGCCTGGCAAAGACGAAACTTTGGCCTCCACTTACCACCCTATTTCTCTTTTAAACTTTGATCAAAAGTTGATAGCAAAACTTTGGGCAGATAGATTAGTGGGAATATTACTTAGTCTCATTGCACCCGAACATGTGGGATTTGTAAGGGGATGGTATGCCATGACCAATGTACGATTGATGCTGTCGGCCATGTTACGCTGCCAATATAAGTCCAAACCATTTTTGGTTGTCAGCTTTGATGCAGAAAAGGCATTCGACAGAATTGAATAGGATTACCTATTTGCAGTTTTAGACACTATGGGATTATTGGGGGTCTTTCAGAAAATAGTTAAATTACTTTACCTCTTCCCTCAGGCTTATGTTTGGGCTAATGGTACCAGTTCTGAGACATTTTTGATAGAACGAGGCACCCAATAAGGCTGGCTCTTATCCCCACTGCTGTTCTTATTATTTCTAGAACCTCTGTTATAGGATATACAGGGGTCAACATGTGTCCGGGGATTTCAGTTGGGAGAATGCACATTTAAATATGCTGCTTTTGCAGATGACATCTTAGTCTTCCTTACCAATCTGGAATCTTCACTGTGCTCACTATTAACAATGTTTTCTCAGTTTGGAACCTTTTCAGGTCTCTGACTAAACATTGATAAATTGGAGGCTCTTCCATTCCCAGTCTCTTTGAAAGAACAGTGGGCAGGAACTTCCCTTTGAAATGGGCAGATGGTGCATTTAAATACTTGGGCCTTGGAGCTCACTACTAACATTAAAGAGTTACCTGATCCATCTTCCCTTCTTACTGAGCTGCGTCCAAGTTACATACAGCTCCAGGGATAGGAGAACAGGGAAAAACAAAATAATCCTGCTGGCCTATCTGGCCCTTACTTACTACTTGGCCCTTGACTATACAGGCAGGCATAACCCCCTTGGCATGTTGTGCAAAATTGGAAGAGTGGAACTGGGAGGCCCCAGGAGGAAAACATTTCTGCAAAGTTGGTTTTTTTTTTCTTCTTCTTCACTTGCTGCAGCTGTGGGTTCTTGTCTGTGCTTCCCGCTTAGGCAAGAGATCCAACTGCTATGTGGTAACTTGAGCGGTAGCGACTTGGAAACGGCCAGAGGAAAAAGGAAGCAGACTTTGGCGGTTCCTAAAGTGATGTTTATTTACAGTGAAATTGAGAAACTTGCACAGCAAAACAAACAAAACAGGCAGCTCAACTTGAAGTTCAGGTCTCTCAAAATTAACACAGCTTAGTGCAATGCAAAACAAACAATGTAGGTAGTTCAGCTTGACGTCAGGTATATCCCAATCCTAAACAAAGCAGGTCTTTAACTTACTGTCTCTCTTTAAACATTAAACATAGCAGATCTTTTCATATGATGGGTCTTTGTCTGTTTCCCGGGATCTCTTAACCCTTCTAGGCCCTGAGGTCTTATACTCTGGAGAAGGGCTTCTCCCTTCACCCAGGATTTCCTGTGGATCTCAGTGTTAAGGACTGAGATAGCTGTGCCCAGACTTTTAAGTAATGTGAGGGAGTTTTCTGTACCTCCCTTTCAATTTTGTGAAGATGTGTGGTGCTGCGGAGAGTCCAAATGGGAGTGCCCTGTACTGTTAATGGTTATTGATCTCTTGGAAACAAAGGTATTTCCAGCACAATGAATGAACTGGGATGTGTGCATACACATCTTAGAAGTCTAGTGAGCACATTCAGTCTCTCTGCTGAAGGAAGGATAAGATCATGCCCAGGGAGGTATATCTTGAACTCTTCCTTCCGAAGGTAGATGTTCAACTGTTAGAGGTCTAAGATCAGCCGTAGACCCCCTGACATCTTGCGGATTAGGTAGCAGTGGGAATAGAATTCTGATCCTTTCTGTGATTGAGGTACTACCTCTATGGCCTAGAGGAAGAGCAGACTCTGTACCTCTGCCTGAAATTGCTGTTGAAAATGAACATTGGCATGTATGGTCATTGGATGCGGTAGTTGCGGAAGGTGGGAAAAGTTGAGATAGTATCCCTATTGCACAATGGAAAGGACCCCTTGATCCTTGGTGATTGATTGCCACATGGGTAGGAAGTCTTATATCCTGTCTCCTATGGGAACTTGCTTCTCCAGGGGTAGTTGTGTTAAAAACTATGTGAAAATCTGTGCATAAACAGGTCTCCATTATCTTCAATATAGATATTTGCTGGTCTTGTTCCTTTTGTTTACTCAATAATGATAATGGAGATGTTTCTGTAAACAATGATAACATTTTGTTCTTTTTGAAGACTTGTTGAATTGCTAAAAAATGTTTATTACTAAATTGTGCTCCCCAGTCTTGATCCTGCTGCCTCCATGCTGAACTCTACTGCCTTGGCCCTTAGCCTGTCCTTTTGAATGTACTTTTTCAACTTGTCTGGGGCCTTCACGTAAACACTGCTGCCTTGGCCCTTAGCCTATCCCCTTGAGTGCACTCATTCAACATGGACTGTCTGGGGCCTTTTCATAGCCATCATATAGCAGGGCTGCTGTCAGCTTCAACATTAGAGCTATTGGGGGTGCCACTTCTGCTTTCTTTGTTCTTTGTTGTAATCATGATTGTATAATAACACAGAAGGAATTGAGTTTCCTAACACATATAGAATCCACCAACATAAAGGAAACTATTTAATGTCATGTCAATCCTTTATTCATACTTGTCTTATACAAACAATTTTTTCATATTTATTAAATAACCCACCAGATTATTAAAACCCCCTAATTATCCCCCATATTCACACTCATCATACATATTATTAAAATATATGCCCAATACCCAAATACATATCCAATACCCAACAATGTAGGATCCTAATCATTTCACTCTCTCTGAGCTTCCTCAGGGGTTAATGTGGATGTTCCAATACAATGATTACAATTTCAGGATCACCTTATTACATTACTGTAAAGACTGGAATATCATATTGTATTTTTTGATACTGTCCATATCTCTCTAATACTTCTTATCTTGAAACTTCACTATTGCTGTCAACTATTTCACCATATGATCTTCCCAGATTAACCACAATGCTCTTCTTGTCTCCTCATACTGGTTTTTCTCCCAGTATTTCCTACAAGACATAATGAATTGTTATCCTTCCCCTCATTTTTTCTTTTTCTACATAAAGATGTATAATTTTACCTATTTGATCTCAATATTTTTTGTTCAGTATTCACTATTTTCAATTATTTGTCAAGACCTCATCCATTTCAACTTGTCCAAAGCTCCACTGTTTCTTTCATGTCATTATATCAACTAAGATTTACCAACTTTTCTGCGCGTCTTTAGTACAACTTAGCCACGCATGCGTATTGTTTCTCTCTCCAGCCAGCATCTATACAATGAATATTCTCACCCATTTTTTCAAACCACAGTTGTCATACCCATTTAAATCCAAATCCAAAAGCCTAACAACTCATCATACACCATTTTACATTTATCAAAAAGTTTTAACTCACCAACTGCTTGTTAGTTTCATTACGCCAACAGAAAAACTTCATCAGTTTTACCTACCATCTCTGTAAGGGTATAAAAACTGTGGCTAAGTTGTACTAAAGACGCGCAGAAAAGTTGGTATATCTTAAATGATATAATGACATGAAGTATGGTAGGTGAGAAAAATCTGTTTTGTAAAAACATTTGTAAAAACAGTTTTGGAGATGTGGGAGGTAGCGCATGATTTTTTGTACATGTAGAGTTTGGCATGAGAAGCAACACGCATTTGGGTCGGGGTTGAAGCTGTATTTGTGACGCAGTATTAAAAGTTATTCAGTTGAGTACAATGAAGATGATGTTACAGTAAAGGTGTGGGAAAGAAATAGGTTAACAGGTCGATATGTAAGTGAAATAACAGTCTATATTAAAATTGGTGGGTGATTAAATGTATGATAAATGGAAGGTTGGGGGATGTGTATCCTAATGAGTAGGAGTGGTGTGAATAATGGTAGGTGGAGAGACGGTGATCATGCGGTCTGGAGAGAATGTAATAATCTGTTAAAAACTCTTGTGAAAAAAGATATCATTACATGGTTCTGATATTTTGTCTTTGGGTTCTAGTGTATTTCAAAAGGACATTAACGAAGGTGTATTTAGTTATTAGTTGGGGACCGTCGGAGTACATTGCATTGCATAGGTAATTATCATTTTGTTTATAAAGATCCTGTAGGAGTATTATTAAAAACATGTTGGGAAGAGGTATAAATTAATATATTAAAAATTAAAATATTAAATACTGATTTAATTATAAATAGGAAACAGTGGAGCTTTGAACAAGTTGAAACAAATGAGGTCTTGACAAATAATTGAAAATAGTGAATACTGAACAAAAAATAGTGAGATCAAGTAGGTAAAATTATACATCTTTATGTAAAAAAAAGAAAAAATGAGGGGAAGGATAACAATTCATTATGTCTTGTAGGAAATACTGGAAGGAAAACCGGTATGAGGAGACAAGAAGAGCATTGTGGTTAATCTGGGAAGATCATATGGTGAAGTAATTGACAGCAATACTGAAGTTTCAAGATAAGAAGTATTAGAGAGATATGGTCAGTATCAAAAATACAATATGATATTCCAGTCTTTACAGTAATGTAATAAGGTGATCCTGAAATTGTAATTATTGTATTGGAACATCCACATTAACCCCTGAGGAAGCTCAGAGAGAGCGAAATGATTAGGATCCTACATTGTTGGGTATTGGATATGTATTTGGGTATTGGGCATGTATTTTATTTTATTTTTATTTTTTTTATTTAAAGTTTATTGAATTTCATATCATTTACAATGAAAAAGAAATTAGGAATTTAAGGGTTACATATCCAATTTAAGCAAAGAAAAATACAAAGTAAACATTATATGTTATCCCTAATTTTAGTCCCCTTTATCTGGGAAGCAACATAAGAAATTAATAAAGGAAATATGTCTTATCATAGAACAAATGAGTGAGATCCTTATTTGACCAATTAATTAATTAACCCATCATGTAGGCTGTTCATGAACCCCCAATCCCTCCTTATCTAAAAGAAATACCTCCAGGTGGTCGGGTTGCTGAAAAACAAATTTGTTTTTTTGATGGAAAATAATACACTTACATGGGAATTTGAGGAAGAATGTGGCCCCAATGGCCAAAACTCTTCCTCGCATTGCCAAAAATTGCTTCCTCCTCACCTGAGTAGGTCTAGAGACATCAGGGAACACCTGGACAGTTTTACCACAGAATAAGAAATTTTTATTCCTGAAATATTTCTGTAAAACAAGATTTTTTTCAACTTCTAATCCAAAAGCAACTATTAAAGTTGCTCTAGTTGCTATATCATCCCCAGATGCTTCTAAAAAGGATGTCAGATTAGGACTTTTATCCTTTATTTCATCCAACTCACCCTCTTTTGCTTTCACATCTCTCTTAAAACTAGATATATAATAAATGTTCGATATAAGTAAGTCACTACTTATACCCAACACTTCCTTAGTGTATTTTTTAAATAGCTCTTGCGGGGACAACAATCTGGTATAAGGAAAATTTAAGAACCTTAAATTCTTATTTCGAATATTATTTTCCAACATTTCAAGATTTCTATATATCATTAAAGAGTCTTTAATGAATACATTCCCACTCGCTTGCAAAGAGGTGATTTGATTATTCATCTTTTTGTCTGCAGATTCCAAACACTCTATCCTTTTCCCGTGGTCGTCCACCTTCCCCTTAATCTCAGCTGCAAAAACTGTGGATTGGGTCATGGATTGAGAGAGTCTCTTTTCCATTTTCACTACAGCCTTCCAGATATCTGCCAAGGAGATATTCTCAGGGTCTGCCAATTCAGCTTCCCCTTCCATTATTCCAGCACATGGTATAGGCTCCAATTCTCTGGTGCCTCCCTCTGCTGGAATAGGCAGTTCAGTAACAGCGGTGGTATTAAAATTACTTACCACCCCATTACTCTGGTCCTTGATGGATCTTTGGTCCTGGACGGGACTAGCGCTCATCCCAGAAGAGAAAGATAATTCCTGAACCGTCTCTCCAGTTTGCTGACTCCCTCTACGGGTAATATGACTATCCATAGGGCCTTTCATCTCCTTGGAGGCTGGAGTAGACGTTATTGGCTTTATCTTCCTTTTCTTCCCCATGTGGAGCACTCCTCAGATTTTCCTCCAGGGGCGCGCCCCTTTGCCGCGCGGCTTCGGCGCGCCGCTGTGCTGTTCTTTTTATGGCACAGCCTCGTCAGCTGTTGATGACGCCGGAGTAGGGAGGCGGGTTCAGCGACTCTCCGGTACGGTCCCTCACGTCCTCACACGGGTCTCTTTCTCCAGGCAGTCTTCCGGTTCTCCGCGGCTGTGCTGTTCTTTTTATGGCACAGCCTCGTCAGCTGTTGATGACGCCGGAGTAGGGAGGCGGGTTCAGCGACTCTCCGGTACGGTCCCTCACGTCCTCACACGGGTCTCTTTCTCCAGGAAGGCTTCCGGTTCTCCGCGGCTGTGCTGTTCTTTTTATGGCACAGCCTCGTCAGCTGTTGATGACGCCGGAGTAGGGAGGCGGGTTCAGTGACTCTCCGGTACGGTCCCTCACATCCTCACACGGGTCTCTTTCTCCAGGAAGGCTTTCGGTTCTCCGTGGCTGTGCTGTTCTTTTTATGGCACAGCCTCGTCAGCTGTTGATGACGCCGGAGTAGGGAGGCGGGTTCAGCGACTCTCCGGTACGGTCCCTCACGTCCTCACACGGGTCTCTTTCTCCAGGAAGGCTTCCGGTTCTCCGCGGCTGTGCTGTTCTTTTTATGGCACAGCCTCGTCAGCTGTTGATGACGCCGGAGTAGGGAGGCGGGTTCAGCGACTCTCCGGTACGGTCTCTCACGTCCTCACACGGGTCTCTTTCTCCAGGAAGGCTTCCTGGGCATGTATTTTAATAGTATGAATGATGAGTATGAATGTGGGGGATAATTAGGGGGTTTTAATAATCTGATGGGTTATTTAATAGATATGAAAACATTGTATAAGACAAGTATGAATAAAGGATTGACATGACATTAAATAGTTTCCTTTATGTCAGTGTAATCATGATGGTGCCAAAAGGATAAAATGCTAAGTCTGTATATGTAATGATGCCATTTCATACAATGTATGTACAGGTCTACACAGAATGTGCTGTGCATATAAAATACAATGTTTTTGGCTATTTGCTATCTTGTTCTTGCAGAACGTGATTACATAAGACTTTGACTTTATTTCAAACGGTGGACTACATGTCTTCGCTAATAAAGTGGTCACTGGTTTGCAAAATACACTACAAAGGTACAGTGGACCGATACGCAGATATCACACCAATACGGGAATCAAAAGACAAAATGTGTGCTGCAATAACACTCGTGAGTGGATTATAAATGTCATCAGCTGACAACAGTTTCTATAGCCTTAATGCTATACACAGAGCAGATCATTGAGAGTGCAGGAACACACCTGCCTTGCTCAGCACTAACTGTAAAAGTGACTTACACCTCACTGGACTGGTGCAAGGGTTTTTGCTGCCCTGTGCAAACAATTACTGCTGCCCCCCCCCCCCCCCCCCCCCCCGCTTCATTCAGTCTCTGTTTCGGGCCCACCCAAAAATATCCCATCTCCCTTCAATCATACAAAGTTTAAAACCTGACACTCCCCCCAACCCATGGCTGGTGCAAGAGCAAATCATAGCATTGCACATCGCGCCCCCACCCCCCATTGCACACACACAGTCAAGAGTTATGCATTTATATTTAAAAAGAAAACTATCAAAGTACAGTATTCTGAGGTCAAAATACCACTGACATTTGATTTATGTGCATTGGTGTGATGTCAACCAGAAATCCCTGCAAAATAGACATTTGGAACCCATATGGTATTAGGCCTGTTATGATGTGTGTTTGGTGTGGGCTTGACCCTGTGAAAGCCCGAATACAGTAACACACTTCTTATTAGGAAAACGCCTCACTCCTGTCACACATGCAGAACACAAAAGCACTATCATGAAATACAGAGTAGAGAAACCATAAAAATGAAATACTAACGTGCAGACCAAAACAGAACAGGAAACCGCAAGAAGCCACATACGTTCTATGCAGTGCAACAATAAAAAAACAGAACCATCACCATTCCTCAAACATCAAACAATGAAATCAAGCCATTAAATAAAAGCATAATCATAATACAAAAAACATACAAATAATGTGATTTCAAAGAAATCAGATGAACAAAAGATCAAATAAATAAAAGCTCATGTACAAGGTTTTTAAAATCTCCCAAACATGAAAAAATTCTTTCCAAACAGCTGACACAACAAATACCTCAAAAATTAAACTACAAATGATTTTGCACAATCACGACCTCCATACCTGGAAACTTTTGATTTCCTGTTACCCTAGGATTGTTGTGGAGTAGTGGGAGTGAGATGTACAAACTTTCTCCTCTCTTTCTTATGTATATACACATACACACTCCCTCTCCACGGGCATCTCCAGCTCTTCTTTGTTTGGGATTTACCAGCAACCCCAAGTCCTCATCTTAATTTCAGCTACTGGCAGGATGGGAGCCACCTGCAACCCATTCTCTCTGTCTGTCTGTCTGTCTCTCTCTCTCTCTCTCTCACACACACACACACACACACACACACACACTCTTTCTCTCATCACAGGCAGCCTCCTACCACACCATATGCAGACCCGAAAGTCAGGGTCCATGGTTCATTCCTTCTCTGCTGCTGCTGCTGCCGCCAGCCTGTTCCTTCTGTTTGGAGAGCAGCCGTTCTGCAGCTTCTCTTCCTGTGCTGGCCCCAAGGTAATTCAACACTCTCGGTGCTAGCACTGGGAGTATTGCATACCGCGGAGGAGGAGCAGCCAAACAGGCTTTCTCTGCTGTGGCCTCCTGCTTCTGCCTCTGGTGGGATCAGGTCCACCGGCAGAAGCACAGCCTTTTCCTTGCTCCCAACGCCACCCCACCGGGTGTGCTGCCCTGTGCAATTGCAAAGTTTGCACACCTGGTGGCCCCTCTCCTTACATCACACGAGGCACAGTGTAGAGAGGACAGCAGCTCTTCCTGATTCCCCACAAGTTGTGACAGGCGTGTGGATCAGCAATGGGCAGCAACCATTAAACTGTGGAAACATGTCAAGTGACATTGGAAACAGAACTATCTGCAAGCTGTTTAGTGCTGGAGTGCTCAGCCTATGTGCTTTAAGGGTGGTCAAAGATCACACTTGGACTGTAAGAAAAACTAGCTATTATTGCTCAAAGCAAAATACTCTGCATATTTTCTCAGAACATACATATGTTCATACAGCTGCACCACATGACTATCAGTTAGCCATAATGGCCAAGGGCTTTGCAGCACCCTAACATCTCAATATCTCTGTAAGGCTAGCTGTGATGCCTGAATTGAAGGTAGTAGGAAAATACAAATGAAGGGGGGACACTATTTGATTACCAATCTTACCTTCACAGAGTCAGACGTGCATCCTGGTGTAGGCTTGCCGAGAATATAACAGAACTTACATTACATCACAACGGCCAAGGCCCTCACCTTCTGCACATTATCATTTACTAATTGTATAGGTAGGTGTAGTACGGAGCATGTGTGTTGGAATGCACGTAACCACCAAGATGTATGCTATCTTGGCAAGACCTGTGCACATTGTGGGAATGCCACCAGGTAGCACAGTTGCTTTACCCAAGGCTGTAAGGGAAGGTGTGCTACTAGAGCACTCTGATGTCAGCAATAGGGTTGCCAACTGCCTCTAATTTTCAGGACAGGTAAATCCTGTCCTTGTTTGGAACTCATTACATGCAGGGATTTCATCAGATTTCCCTATAGCTTTTCCGAGCAAAACCAAGTCTATCTATACCTGCATGCATGGGAGTATGACCAGGACAGGATCAACATATCCTGGTAATCTGGATCCAGCTGAAAAGCCTATTCACCAGTGGCTCTGAAACTGGAGATGCAGTGGTGACAGCTGTGTCTTGCCCGCCCGTGTGACAGTAAGCTGACCCAGTACAGGTGTATAACTTTACATGCACATGTTTCTCAGCTTTGGAATGAGGCAGTAAAATGGAAAACTGGTCATTGAAACCTTTAACAGTCTATCTGTACCTTAAGGCTGTGCCTTTATGCTTCAGAGGTATTTGACATTTACTGCATTTCTTGAGCTGTACCTTTCCATGCTCGTAGAGCAGCTGGGGTTTCATCACACTTGTGTCACTATCTCATCCACATGTGAGTGATAGAATAAGGTCCAGTGGGGAGCCACATGGTGCTAGCTAGGCCACAAACTCCCATGCCACACATGCAACTTTTACTGTTACAGTCGAATAGAACAGATAATGGCTGCCACATGTATGTGATTTAATGTTTACCTTCCCATATTTTTTTCAAGTACAGTCCACTACTCCATTGTGAAGAGAAATCATGAGTAGGCATAGTTGTTTTCAGTTACACAGTGCCTTACCCAGAGAAGTGAGGGAAAGAAAGCTGATAGCAAGGAGAGCAGCACCTAACAGTCTTCTGGACTCCCTTCTCTGGAAGGGAATGTGGTAGGTGAGGGCTGTCAGGAAAAGTAGCATTGTATAAGGTTTTGGCAAAGCTGGATGCCTCTTAGCGTGGTGTCCTGGGCTCAAGCTGGGACTCATGGGGGATCCAGGGGAAGATCCAGATGTATCTCCATTCATACTCCATGGCATACAGCAAGATTATGGAAGATGCCGCAAACCAGCACAATCTGGGCAACTTTGGGTGGGGCATACATTAAAGCTCCACCTGTCTTGTCCAAACAGTGAAAGCAACTTTTGAGAACTCCGAAGGTGCATTCGATGACGCAGTGGGTAGCTCATAAGGCCTCATTGTATCTCGTCTCTGCCAATGTGTTTGGAATGGCAACAGGGTGAGAAGCCAGGTCCTACAACCATACCCAGAATCTCCTGCGGCAATGACAGATTAAAGCCATCAATCATAGCATTGTCACTTGCAGATGTGGCTGGCAAACCTCTGCATTGTATACGACTGTGTTGCATCCGTCGGTCACAGATGACTGCGACCGCTCTGCCTTTCTCTCTCTTTGGGCAAGATGGCTGCCTCCGGTGCCGAGTGCAGAGGGTCTTGGCATTTCCAAACCAGCATGGGCGTCCACATCTGCCATACTCACTCCCGTGGCCTCCTACGCACATCTCCTACGCTCAATTACACGTCATGGCGGGAACCTCGGGGGCGGCCCCACCGCATGATGTCAGTACCTCCGGGTATATCTAGCCTCTGCTTCCACTACCACCTTGAGTTAGCAAGGACTTCGGTTTAAGCTACTCTGACCTCTCTAAGCTGCACTCTTAGACGCTGCTTCACTCTAAGGGCCGCGCTCCAGTAGAAGCTCAAGATACTCGCTCCTCGGGGGTCTCTTGCTTCCAACTACTCTTCGGGGTCCTCTCTAACTAGACAACTGCTCCTCGGGGGTTTTTCTCTCTCTTCTGCATTTCAAGATATCAAACCATAGAGTACTCGCTCCTCGAGGGCCTACCAGCCATTATATCCTGCATCACGGACCTTCGGTCCCAACTTTCCACCATCAGGAAGACGCCATCATTCCTGTGAATACCTCTACGATCCAGTGTTCCAGCGCCACCCACCAGCTGCGACGTTACCCGCACTACAAGCTTCCGCGTATCGTGAAACATCTGGGTGAGACTTCACTTCTGAGCCTGTTGAACGTACTGGCACTTCTTGGATCAGTGCCTTACCTTCCTGCTTTACCATCTATCTACAGCCTCTATCCATATTGTGTCTGCTATCTGAGTTCAGCCTATCGCAGTGGTTCCCCACGGGGCCCCTCCCCATGGGTGGAGTCATCTCCATTGCGACCAAAGGTCCACAATGCCACAAACAGAACAAATTGCTAACTCCATGGACTCGGCTCAGCTCGCAGCCCTGCAGGCCATCTCTGGCCTAGCCCAGCGGATCACGGAACTGTGGGAATTATGAGTTTTGCCAGCAAGCCATTTCAGGGTTTAACACTAACTTCCCTTCTCCCTGGCTTATGCGCTGAATAAAGCATCACTTGTGCTTAAGCCTCTCTGCCTAGGAGAGGATACCTGACTATCATGTATTTCTCTGGCTTATAATTAACCCTGATAGCCTGAAAGAAGGGCTGGGTGTTCCCTAGTCAGAGGCAGGACAAAGACAGGAGGTATAGGATTCAGCAGCCAATGAAATGATCCGTACACCCCCCCTGAGCCAAGCCAATAGTGTGATGATACGTCTGTTGCTATGTGGAAAGGAACCAATCATGTGATGACACATCATCCGCCTTTGTATGAATGTACAATAAAAAGAGGACCCTTGGGACTGCTCAGTCCTCTTTTCCTGCCTGCCATGCAACCTGCCTGATGTGTCTTCTTTGCCTCCATATTCAATATCTGGTGATCCCGGACGTGATGATAAATTCCCTGCTTATTTCGGCTGGTCATAGCTTAGGTGCGCACCGTACAGCAGATTTGCAATCGTAAGTATTTTTAAAGTACTTTTTAGTATTTTTTAAGTATTTGTCAGCAAGTTTGTTCCCCACATTCGTGAGCATGGGAAGTGATTTGACTGTACAGCAAAGGCTTCATGCTAGAGAGCTGCAGAAAATAATCAAGAATCATTATTTCATCACCAGAAGAAAAAAAGCACAAGTCAGCCTGGGGGACTTAGAAAAATTAATAAGTAAAATAGCTTGCCGTTGCCCCTGGTACTCAGAGGCGGGAACTCTGAATATCCAGGACTGGATTTTAATAGGCAACAGTCTTCATATGGCCCCCAGAGCTCCCATAAAGCAATTATTAATCTGGCAAAAATGTACAGAGGCCATAGAACACATAGGAAAAAAAAGTCTCAAGGCAGCATTTCCAAACCATGTGCTCTTAGAAGCAGACAGCATCAGTACACTCAATCAACATACCCTTCCCCCATCTTATGCACAATCTCCCTCAGAGACAGCAAATTCTTTGTATCCTCAGCTCCCCATACCTACACCCATGGCACAAGCCATTCACACCTCCACGCCTTCTATAGAAAAACAACCCTTGAGCACAATTAAGCCACAACCTGGCCTGGGTTGGGCGGTTCGCATGGGAGTTCAGCAGAAACAGCAAAAAGAAAACCTTACAGGAAAAGAATTGTTAGAAAGACTTCAAGCCTTTCCCATCACAGAAAAGACCAATGAACTAGGGGGGACAGAATATGAAATAGAGCATCTGGGGACACACACTCACAAGGCACCGTCCCCTACCATGGCTCCTGTGGCTTCCTCTGCGTCCACCTCAGAGAGAAGGCCCCTGGAGACTGGGGACGCTGAAATCAGAGAAGCTAGCCTCCCTCCACCTTGCCCGCAAGCCCTTCCCCCGCCAACCACCAACTCCCTGTACCCCCATTTGCCATTGCCTGAGACAGTCATTAATTCTGCATCACCAATTTGTCCAGGTAAATTACCATCTCAAACCGCTGCTCCCGGTAACAATTTATGTGCCGCGGTCAGCATGGGATTTCACCTAGAGCAAGTGAATGAAAATCTCATAAGGGAGGAATTATTGGAAGGGATTCAAGCCTCTCCCATTACAGAAAGGACCAAAGAACTAGGTGAGACAGAATATAGCTGGTCCGCCCTTCCCTATAGTGTTCTTAGAGAACTCTGCACAAGTATCAAGGAGACAGAATTTCACTCCTCTTACATTCGAGGGTTACTAGAGAGATCCCCCAGGTCTTCAAAGAAATTAGCATATAAGACCTTGGGCCAGGCAGCTGCACTCCTGCGTTACAAGCAAAGAAAATATCAATATGAAAGAAATGATTTAATTAGACACTTCAATGACCTGTTACAAACCAGACTACACCTAGTGCTGGAGCAGACAGGGCAGACTAAGGAGTGGTTTCTCTTGGTCTTTGATATTCAGTTACAGAAAATCTGCATACTTTGAGAGCATTTCCCCCACACAAAGTGTATACAGAGCCTTATGTTATAACTGTACTGAAACTTGAACAGTATACTGTGTAAATTTCATGTGAAAATTTCCCTTTTGCAAAGTTAATTTGGCTCACATTTAAAATGACTCCATTTCTCTGAGATTTAAGTTTATAGCAATTGCGTGAATTGCCAGTGCACAAAACTTGTAATTCTCTCTATAGGACAAAGATAGTATCTGTTTGCAAGAGATCAGCAAGTCCTTGCCAGTCATTGTTTCTGGTTGATGTTATCTATTGTTAACAATGCTGCCTTTCAGTTCCTATTGACTGAAGGATTAATTCATTGAATGAAGTTCTCTGCTCTGTTTCTTTTCTTTTGAGAAACACTGCTCCTCCCCCTCTTACTAACTCTTGATTGCTACTCATGGGGGGGGGGGGGAGAACTTTTGAAAAGAAAAAACTGGACTTAGTACTGCAGTTTCTCTCCCTAGTTTATAACTTTGAGATACATTTCTTTAACTGTGCTTGCAGCTTTCAAAGGGGGGCACGAGACAGATCAGATCTCCTGTGGATCCAAATCTTTTCCCTCAACCTTCAATGCATTACTACACTAGCCCTTCCTCTCACTCTGTCTTTAATCTTTTTAATACTTTCAAACTTCTTTAATACTGAACTGAGATTACTGAACGGTGTGTTTAATTTCCTATTCTAACAATTATATGAAGAAATTGTATTCTGATATTCCACATTGAAAGTAAGCTCAGAGTATTATTGATTGAATTTATTGTTTCAGGTTGCAATCTATAAAGTAATGATGGTGTCTCCACTAGGAGGCGCTATGCTATTCTACCAGTTATATTATATTATTGTTTTAATAATTCTGTTATTTACTAGTTTTTATTTTTCAGGCCTACAGTCCTCCTGACTTAAGGAAACTTCAGTTTTATTTTCTTTTTCACAAATTTTTACAGAATTCTGAACCTTAAAATTTTTACTGACAGAGGTTGCTACATCTAAAGCAATCCCGCCCAAACCTTTTCTTGCAAATCCAAATTGATTTTATTAAATTGAATAATAGAATTGATTTATCCAAGGTTAAAAAAGTAAGAATTTCACTTTAATCCTTACCTTAGTAAAATTTTTGCTGTATGCCAGTTTTTAATATTTTCCAGATTGACAGCCTTCCTGCCATGAGGAGATGTGAAGATGAACACTTTGCAGCTTATTTTAACATTTTTCAAACATTTTTCTAACACCTTTTGACTTTTGACTTTTGATCCTTGATCTAATTTTGTTTTTGATACCTTTTTGATAAGATTTTTTATCTCAAATTATGTGTTATCTGTTGTCTGTTTTGATGTCAAGAAGACTATGAATGAATATTTGCAGGATGGATGAATATGTGTCAGTTTTGTGTAAATTAATATTCACAGGATGAATGAATATGTGTCAGTCTTGTGTAACATATGTTTAATGTAATGTCTAAAATACTTGTCATTTGTGATTCAGCCTACTACAAATGACTTTTCCTTTTAATGATTAATTTACATGTATACTATTTTACTGAATGAAAATTGATTACTGCATAAAAACTTTCTTGATAATGGGACTACCCTCTGTTCTGAAAAATGGCATTCTTACTGCAGCCATTCCTTTACATGAATTTTGTCAATAATTGAACATTAAATACGTATTTGGCATCCCCTACAACACCACAGGGCAAGCCATTGTGGAGCGAGCCAATCATACCCTTAAGAGCTCTTGACAAAACAAAAACAAAAAGGAGGGAATGAATGCCCCTGGACTTCCCACTAAACAGGACTGGCTGAACAAAGTATTGTTTACTTTAAAACTTCCCACTAAACAGGACTGGCTGAACAAAGTATTGTTCACATTAAATCATCTAAACATATGAAATTCAAATAAGACCACAGCCATGGGTAATCATTATGGGACTAGGGTTAGTCACCCACAGCCATCAGTTTTGTATAGAATATTTAATGTCTGGTACAGTCCCGTTCCTTAACATAGGGACGAGGATATGTTTCTCTGCTTGCTTCCACAGGTATCAAGCCGTGGAGAGATGGAAAGGTGTCCAGGTCTACAGGACCCGATCCCCAGCTTCTCCCTGAGCCTCCACAGCCCTCAGAAGGACAGAGACAGGACTCCTCGCAAAAAGCAGCACCACATGACCTGGAGACAGATCAAGGCCCTATCCAACCAATCTGCACAACTCTTGGAACAGCAAGGCCTTGAGAAAACTCCAGAGAACTTCTTATTAGCCGCCTTTTCTTGCCTGAATGCCTACTCATTAACAATTGTGTTCTGCACCCTCCTCCTTTGCCTTATTTCTCCAGCTATGGCGATTTCAGAACAAGGACTCTGACAGAACAACATGTACATCCCTGATGCACAGAACTTTTCACACCTGTTGAATCGACTGATGCATGCTGTGCCATTTAACCTTACAGTATGGACTAATTATCCTTTACAGAGAGGTGTTTTCATTACTTCTCCAGTTAATAATACCATACTACCCATCGGCAGCCGTATTCAAGAGACTGCCGCTCTTTGTTGGGACTATGATACAGGGGATGGGAAGGGGATTCAGGTGGGAAATATCCATATTGTAACCGAACCTTTGTATTAATCACTGAACACTTACATAATTATACCACATATATGTGCAATTGGCAGATTACAGGATGTGCAGTGGGAGACCCAAGCAGGTGCAGAGAGTATAGAGGGGACGAGGGATTTACCCTTTGTAGTTATATAACCCAAATGATATGAATTACAGAGACTTACACATCCTAGCTAACTGGACGACTGCCCTATTTAATCAGACAAGTCCATGCATTAAAACTACTCACAACAGAAGTTTCTCAGATTAGAGAAGTAGCATTACAGAACAGCTATACCTTGGACACTATTTTAGCCTTAAAGGGTGGTGTTTGTGCATTAATTGGATCTCATTGCTGTGTGTACATATCAGACTATAAAGCAAACCTCACACATACCATAGAGCAGATAGAAACCATGGTTGCTGATGCACCACTTTCAGGCAGAATACCAACTTCTCCATGGGACTGGCTATGGTCCTGGCTCCCTGATATTTCTGGTCTCAAAAGGGTGATTTCTATTATAATTACTGTAATTGTCTTAATTATTTGCCTGTGCTGCTGTATTCAGTGCATACCCAACCTCATATCCATACTGAAACCTTGCTCTCAGCCCAGATACAAAGATGTCTTGTATGCTGCTTAATAGAGAATCCTGAGCCCTGCAGCGGTTGGCACACCACGCTGCACCAGCTCTGGGTGATGTGGAGATTCAGGAGCTCTGCGGCGGCTGGCACACCACGCCGACTCAGCTTTATCTCTCCATATCCCCCTTCCCCTATCTCCAGCCCATACCAAGACATAACAGATTTCAGTAAGGGTCTAAAGCTTTATTGAGCTGCCTAAATAAAAACAGAAAGGGTGAGATGTGGGAATTATGAGCTTTGCCAGCAAGCCATTTCAGGGTTTAACACTAACTTCCCTTCTCCCTGGCCTATGCGCTGAATAAAGCATCACTTGTGCTTAAGCCTCTCTGCCTAGGAGAGGATACCTGACTATCATGTATTTCTCTGGCTTATAATTAACCCTGATAGCCTGAAAGAAGGGCTGGGTGTTCCCTAGTCAGAGGCAGGACAAAGACAGGAGGTATAGGATTCAGCAGCCAATGAAATGATCCGTACACCCCCCCTGAGCCAAGCCAATAGTGTGGTGATACGTCTGTTGCTATGAGGAAAGGAACCAATCATGTGATGACACATCATCCGCCTTTGTATGAATGTACAATAAAAAGAGGACCCTTGGGACTGCTCAGTCCTCTTTTCCTGCCTGCCATGCAACCTGCCTGATGTGTCTTCTTTGCCTCCATATTCAATACGGAACAACAAAAGTCTTTGGAGAGCCTAGCTACTGCCTTCAATTAGTTACATGCTCAACTGAACTCTTCAGCTCCTCTTGTGAAGGAATTGCTGTCACCAGTGGTAACCCTTAAGTCCACTGTACCTTTATCCACGCCTACCCGCTTTACGGGTGAAGCCAAGATGTGCAGAGGGTTTGTTAATCAATGCAGCATGCATTTTTCATTACAGCCTACCCTCTTTCCCACTGAAGCTTCAAAGACCACCTACATCCTGTCATTCCTAGAAGGACGAGCCCGGGCCTGGGCTTCACCGTTATGGGAACATGAAGATCCTATCCTGAATGACCTACCAGGATTTCTAAAACTTTTTAAGACTGTGTTTGATGACCCGGCTCACCAGACCATCGCTGGATCCGCCTTGCTCAACCTTCAGCAAGGTAACAAACCACTTACAGACTTTGCTATTGAATTTAAGACTCTAGCATCCGAACTACATTGGGACACTGGATGCTTACGTGCCATATTCTGGAGGGTCTCAACTCTCGCGTAAAGGACGAATTAGTGGCTCGTGACTTGCCTGATACACTTGAGTCCCTGATGGAACTAGCAGGGAGAATCGACCACCATATCCGCGATCGTGCTCAAGAGGCTAAGAATCCATGAAAGTTTACAGTGGGGGCTAACCATCCTAAACCTTTGCCTATTGCCTCCAGCTTACCGTCTGCACCCCTAGAGGAGGAAGAACCTATGCAACTAGGCCGAAGCCATTTGACCTCTAAGGAGAGACGCTATCGCAAGCACATGGGGTTGTACATGTACTGTGGCCAAGCGGGTCATGCAGTCCAAGCCTGTCACATTTGTCCGGGAAACTGACGGGCCTGGGATCTGCAGGAGGACTTCTTCTGGGCCTCACCTCACCTACTCCTCCATTATCCTTACCCATATCTCTGCTTTGCGGAGGTCTCGAATTTCAGACTCTCGCCCTCATTGACTCAGGTGCCGGAGGTAATTTTATTCTGAAGCGCTTGGTTGAACATCTACGGATTCCTACCATACCAATAGCTAAGCCTCTGGTATTGTCATCCATCCATGGAGAACCTCTTCCTGGAGAAGTTTCATTGACCATCCAGGCCACCTCCATCAATGAAGATACACAATGCATTTCATGTATCTCTACTAAAGCCAGTGATACTCTTCGAGTTCTCCAGGAAAGACCCAGAGCCTACCACCCTGGATACAGAAGATGACATTGAATATGTCGTAGATGACATACTTGATGTACGTAAAAGAGGCACGCCGTGGGAGTATCTCATCTCATGGGAGAACTATGGCCCAGAGAAAAACTCTTGGGAACCACTGGTTAATATTACAGACAAGGAGATAGTACGTCAATTCCACCTGGCACACCCACGCAAGCCCAAACCACCTGGAAGAGGTCTTGGAGGAGGCCCTTTGAAGGGGGGTACTGTTGCGTCCGTCGGTCGCAGACAGCTGCGACCGCTCTGCCTTACCTCTTTTTCTCCCCTTTCTCTCTCTTTGGCAAGATGGCTGCCTCTGGTGCCAAGTGCCGAGGGTCTTGGCATTTCCAAACCAGCATGGGCATTCCCATCCGCCATGCTCACTCCCGTGGCATCCTAGGGCGTGAGAGTGCACATCTCCTATGCTCAAATACACGTCATGGCGGGAACCTCGGGGGTGGCCCCACCGCATGATGTCAGTACCTCCAGGTATATCTAGCCTCCGCTTCCGCTACCACCTTGAGTTAGCAAGGACTTCGGTTTAAACTACTCTGACCGCTCTAAGCTGCATGCTTAGATGCTGCTTCACTCCAAGGGCTTCGCTCCAGTAGAAGCTCAAGATACCCGCTCCTCGGGGGTCTCTCGCGTCCAACTACCCTTCGGGGTCCTGTCTAACTAGACAACTGCTCCTCAGGGATCTTTTTCTCTCTTCTACATTTCAGGATATCGGACCATCAAATACTCGCTCCTCGAGGGCCTACCAGCCATTATATCCTGCATCACGGACCTTTGGTCCCAACTTTCCACCATTAGGAAGACACCATCATTCCTGTGAGTACCTCTATGATCCGGTGCTCCAGCTCCATCCACCAGCTGTGACGTTACCCGCACTGCGGGCTTCCACCTATCATGAAACATCTGGTAAGACTTCACTTCTGAGCCTGTTGAACATACTGGCACTTCTTGTATCAGTGCCTTACCTTCCAGCTATACCATCTATCTACAGCAGTACAACAAAGCCTCTATCCATACTGTGTCTGCTATCTGAGTTCAGCCTGTTGCTGAATGGGCCCCTTCCCGTGGGTGGAGTCATCTCCATTGCGACCAAGGGTCCACAGTGCCACAAACACAAGAGACTGTAGAAGGAAGTCAGTACCTTTGGCAGAGACTTAAGGCTGATTTGCCAAGGCTAAGTGCAAATCACATGAAACCTCCCCCCCCTTCACAAGAGACAGAGTTTTGAGCATGCTAACATTTAGGTGAACTGTAGCAGAAAAAAAGAGAAGACAAAGAACGCTATATAACTTGAGCTGCCAGCCCAGGAAATTGAAAAGATTGCCAGATCTCTTACTGTGAAGGTACTTAAATGAC
Organism: Rhinatrema bivittatum; assembly: GCF_901001135.1. Classification (NCBI taxonomy): domain Eukaryota; kingdom Metazoa; phylum Chordata; class Amphibia; order Gymnophiona; family Rhinatrematidae; genus Rhinatrema; species Rhinatrema bivittatum. Next base: position 288,626,123 of record NC_042617.1, on the reverse strand, counting down.
TATTGGATAGATTAGTCAGAGATTCAGGTAGGGAATTTGCATGTCACAGCCCCCTGGACTACTGCTGGTGATTTTGCAGTGAAATATCATTAAAAAAATCAACTGATTCAAACTCCTAAATTATAGAACTATGACCGGGAATGGGATTTATGAGAGAAATGTACTGGAAAACAGTCCTAGGAAGCAAACAGATTCTCACCTAAATAACAAGGGTATTCAGATACTTGAGTAGGAAATTCCCAGATAATAGCAAGGAGATATAGCCAGGCAAGATGAAGGGGTGTGCACATGGTCTCTTTCCATGGTCTTGCCTGGGTCTTGGCCTTTGGATGAGAGAAGGTGACCCATACAGGGTCAGACACAAGAGAAAGCAACAGGCAGGCTAAGAGAAGGTGATTTGTCTAGGCTGGGTAACAGCGAATGACTGGTCATGAGCTTAGTGGAGCTAAAATCACTGAAAGCTGAGAATGTGGAGGCCCTGAATCAATGAACGCTAAACAGCTATGAACCTAGTGGAGCTATAAAACCCAAGCCAGGAAAAGCCCTCCTACCAAGTGAGGAGAACTGAAAGACAGTGGCAGATCTAGAGGTGGCGCAGTCTCCCTTGAACAAGGGGACCCCCCAGCAGCAGGCTGAGAGGTGCAGTCTGGTCCCCTAGGAGGGCGTGTGTTACGTTTATACGTGGAACCTTGGTCAATGATTGCTTACCTTGTTCCTCCAGACACGGTGAACGGGATCCGGGAGTCAGATAGCGAGCAGAGGAGTTCTTCAGGCAGTCCAGATCAAGGCAGGCAGCAGACAACGAATCCAATGAAGCAATCCTGGTCTGGGCAGGCAGCAGACAACGAATCCAGCAAGACAGTCCAGGTCAAGGCAGGCAGCAGACAACGAATCCAATGAAGCAATCCTGGTCTGGGCAGGCAGCAGACAACAAATCCAATGAAGCAATCCAGGTCAGGGCAGGCAGCAGACAACGAATCCAACGAAGCAATCCAAGTCAGGGCAGGCAGCAGACAACTAATCCAGCAAGACAGTCCAGGTCAGGGCAGGCAGCAGACAATGAATCCAGCAAGACAGTCCAGGTCAGGGCAGGCAGCAGACAATGAATCCAACGACAATCTGGGACAGGCAAACAACAGGGAACCGAGAAGCAGCAAGCAGCAACCAAACACTACTTGTGGCCGAAGCGGAGAAAGAGAGAAGAGACCCTCTTTAAATTCCCCAAGCTTCCTGCGCAGGGCGACGCTCCTGTCGGCGTCTGACGTCATGAGGGGGCATGGCCATGTCCCGATTCGCTCGGAGCCGCGTCAAACAGGAAGTCAACCCCGGGATGGAACGCCGGCGCCCGGGAGCTCCCTTGCAGGTAACAGTACCACCCCTGCAAGGCCCTCCTCTCCTCTCTCTGGGTCTGGGCTTGAAAGGAAAACATTGATGGAATTTCTTGAGTAGACGAGGTGCCTGGATATTATGAACAGGTTCCCATGTGTTCTCTTCGGGTCCAAAGTTCTTCCAAGAGATTAGATATTGTAATTGTCCCCTGCATCTCCTGGAATCCAAAATCTCCTCTACCTCAAATTGATTTTCATTCTGAATAAAGTTCGTCCCAGCCGTCCTCCTTCTGGAAGGCCAAGAAAAAATTGCAGGTTTGAGCAGGGATACATGGAAAGTGTTATGAATGCGCAGAGAGGAAGGTAAATGCAGCTTGAAGGTGACTGCATTAATCCGTTTCTCAATAGGGAAAGGTCCAATAAAGCACGGAGCTTTAACGTGTGCTTAACCAGACGAGATCTCCAACCTGGAATTGAGGAGCTGGACTTCTCTTTTTATCCACTTGGGCCTTCATTTTACAGACGTTCTTTATCAATAACGCTCGTGTCTCGGTCCATAAACGGGTTAGAGACTCAATGGTATCGTTGACAGCCGGACATACGGAAGGCGTGGCAATGGGTAATGGGAGCCGAGGGTGTCTACCAAATACTACAAAGAAAGGAGACCTCCCCGTAGCTTGAGCCAGATGATTATTGTGACATATCTCCGCCCAAACCAACAAGGAGGCCCAATTATCCTGTTGTTTGTTGACATAAGAATGAAGGAAGGTTTTTAAGGATTGATTTGTATGCTCCGTAAGCCCATTAGTTTGAGAGTGATAGGCGGAGGAAAATTCAAGTTTAATCTTGAGAAGTTTGTACAGTTCTGTCCAAAATCGAGCTGTAAATTGCACACCCCTATCAGAAACAATGCTGAGGGGTAGACCATGAAGGCGAAAAATGTGTTGAATGAAAAGTTGAGCTAGTTCTGATGCAGACGGTAGACCTGGAAGCGGAACAAAGTGAGCCATTCTGGAAAAACGATCAATCACCACCCATATAACAGTATTATTGTCGGAAGGTGGAAGGTCAGTGATAAAATCGGTGGCAATGTGAGTCCATGATTTTGTGGGAACTTGTAATTGTTGAAGAAGGCCCACGGGTCTCCGCCTAGGAGTCTTCTGAGCTGCGCAAATGGAACAGGAATCTACATAAGCCTTGATATCCTTTTTCCACTGCGGCCACCAATAATATCTGGATAGCAGATCACTGGTACGTGAGATCCCCGCGTGGCCTGCCAAATGAGCATCATGTGCCCAACGCAGCACTTTTAACCTCAGACGTTTGGGGACCACAGTCTTACCGATGGGCACTGTAAAGGTAGCGGCCAACTGAATCTTAGGAGGGTCTATTATGAATTGAGGTGGTTCGGGCATGTCAGTAAGGTTAAAGCTTCTGGAGAGAGCGTCCGCCCGCAAATTCTCTTGTGCAGGTCAGAAATGGAGGACAAAATTAAACCTGCTAAAAAAAGTGCCCACCGAGCCTGCCGGGGATTTAACCGTTGGGCTTTTGCTAGATATTCTAGATTTTTATGGTTCGTATAGACAGTTACAGTATGTCGGGCTCCCTCTAAAAGATGACGCCATTCCTCAAAGGCTAATTTTATGGCCAAAAGTTCCCGGTCTCCAATAGTATAATTCTTCTCAGCAGACGAAAATTTTTTGAAAAAAAAGGCACAAGTCACCAATCTCCCATTGTCTGTCGGCTGTAACAAAACCGCCCCAACCCCCACAGCAGAAGTGTCGACTTCGAGAATGAAAGGTTTGTTGGAGTCGGGACGTCGAAGACAGGGATCCTTAATGAATTCCTTCTTCAAGTTCAGGAAAGCATGGACAGCCTCCTCTGGCCAAGTCTGAATGGATGCCCCTTTTCTGGTGAGAGCAGTCAGAGGAGCTACTAAAGAGGAAAAGTCTGGAATAAATTGTCGATAGTAATTAGAAAATCCCAGAAATCTTTGCAAGGCTTTCAATCCAATGGGTTGCGGCCAGTTCAAAATGGCTTTAAGTTTATCCGGGTCCATGGATATGCCTTTGTTGGAGATAATATATCCCAGGAAAGGTAACTGGTTCTTATGAAAGACACATTTCTCCAATTTGGCATAGAGTTTATGTTCTCTAAGGCGTTGAAGAACCTGCCGCACATGCTCCTGGTGTTGTTCCATATTATCAGAGTAGATTAATATATCATCCAAATAGACAATGAAATGAGAATAGAGAATATCACGAAATATATCATTGATCATGGCTTGAAATACGGCCGGGGCGTTGCAAAGTCCAAACGGCATTACCCTATATTCATAATGTCCATCATGCGTGTTAAAGGCCGTCTTCCACTCATCCCCTTCTCGAATTCTAATTAAATTGTACGCCCCTCTTAAGTCCAATTTAGTGAAAACTTGAGCTCCTTTGATTCGATCAAATAGTTTGGAGATGAGGGGAATAGGGTATCTATTCTTCCTGGTAATATTATTTAACCCCCGGTAATCGATACAAGGTCTTAACGTTCCATCTTTCTTTTTGACAAAAAAGAATCCTGCTCCCGCAGGAGATGTGGAAGGTCTTATAAATCCCCGAGCTAAATTTTCTTGAATATATTGAGTCAAGGCTGCTGATTCGGGTTCAGATAGACCATAAATCCTGCCTCTGGGAGGAATCTTCCCCGGAAGAATGTCAATAGCACAATCGTAGTCTCGATGAGGCGGTAACGATTCTGCCTGTTGTTGGCTAAAGACGTCAGCGAACTCTTGATACGGAGTGGGGATAGGTGACGAAATCTGTAAATGTTAGATTTGACACTTCTGAAATTTCTTTAAACATTTCTGAAAGCAGAAAGGACTCCAACTAATTACTTGTAGTGAAGCCCAGTCCAGGCGGGGTTGATGTTTGCGTAACCAGGGTAGGCACAATATCACTTGGTTGACTGCAGCTGGGAGCACATACAGTTGAATACTTTCTTGATGAAGGACCCCGGAGTTCATAAGAATGGGTTTGGTGATATGAGATATTCGAATGCCCAGAGGTTGTCTGGATACAGAAGTAACTGAAAGAGGTATGGGTAGTGTTTCCACAGGAATTTGATGACTCCTCACCAGGCTTTCCTCTATGAAATTGCCGGCCACCCCTGAGTCAATGAAAGCCTAAAGTATAAAAGGTTCCTCGTTAATGTTGATGGTCACAAGAATCAGCAGCTGGGGAGAGGGAATAGTGGGACCCAGGGAGGCCTCTCCTACCTGTCCTAGGTCCGGGAGTTTCCCGGCTTGTTGGGGCATTTGTTAATGAAATGACCCGCCCCTGCACAATACATACAGAGTTTTCTCAATCTTCGTCGTTGCCGTTCCTCCGGGGATAGTCGGAATCTGTCTATCTGCATGGGTTCCTTGGTGTTCACAAGCTCCTCAGACGACCGTGGAGCTACAATAGGTTATTGGAAGGTAGGAGCCAAACGAAATGTTCTGCGATGGACCGAACGTTTTCGAGCTCTTTTTTAAAACCGTAAATCCAAATGAATGGCTAGCCGAATGAGCTCCTCCAAAGATTCCGGGGGGGTCCCTCCCCGCTAATTCATCTTTTATACCCTCCGACAATCCTTGTCAAAAGATAGCGGTGAGGCTGTCCTCTCCCCAAGTGAGCTCCGCAGCCAAGGTCCGAAATTGAATAGCATACTCGCCTACCGAGCGAGAGCCTTGTTTGATCTGTAATAATTCATTAACTGCAGAAGTAGATCGTCCTGGTTCGTCGAAGATGAGACGGAATTCCTTAAAAAATCTGTCCAGATTGTTAAGCATGGGATCGTCTCTCTCCCAAAACGGTGATGCCCAACAAAGATAAGATAAACGTAACTTTAGTCTTATCAGAGGGAAACGAGGATGGCTGCAATGAAAAGTGCATTCGGCACTGATTAATGAAGCCTCGACACTGTGCAGAAGTTCCGTTGAAACGTGGTGGAGGAGGTAGGCGTATAGGGTTAGTTGAAGCATCGACAGAGGTTGCTGGAGCCACAGGTGTGCGAGCCAGGGCATGCATACGAGCGAATAGTCGGTCCAGTACTCCAGTAACTTGATCGAGGACCCCTTGCTGTTGCTGTAACCGGGACGCCATACCAGGGATGGCCTGAAGAGCGGTCAAATCTACAGGTTCCATGGCTTCCAACTGTTACGTTTATACGTGGAACCTTGGTCAATGACCGCTTACCTTGTCCCTCCAGACACGGCGAATGGGATCCGGGAGTCAGATAGCGAGCAGAGAAGTTCCTCAGTAGAGATGTGAATCGTGTCCTCGATCGTCTTAACGATCGATTTCGGCTGGGAGGGGGAGGGAATTGTATCGTCGCCGTTTGGGTGTTTAGAGTATCGTGAAAATCGTTAAAATCGTGAACCGGCACACTAAAACCCCCTAAAACCCACCCCCGACCCTTTAAATTAAATCCCCCACCCTCCCGAACCCCCCCCCCCCCAAATGCCTTAAATTACCTGGGGGTCCAGCGGCGGTCCGTAGCTAAATCGGGGGAAGGGGGAGGGCAGGAAAACCGGCACACTAAAACACCCTAAAACCCACCCCCGACCCTTTAAATTAAATCCCCCACCCTCCCGAACCCCCCCCAAATGCCTTAAATTACCTGGGGGTCCAGTGGCGGTCCGGAACGGCCTCCTGCAATTGAATCGTGTTGTCTTCAGCCGGCGCCATTCTGCGCCGCCATTTTGCAAAATGGCGGCGCAAAATGGCGGCGGCCATAGACCAACACGATTCGACTGCAGGAGGTCGTTTCGGACCCCCGCTGGACTTTTGGCAAGTCTTGTGGGGGTCAGGAGGCCCCCCCAAGCTGGCCAAAAGTCCCTGGGGGTCCAGCGGGGGTCCGAGAGCGATTTCCTGCCGCGAATCGTTTTCCGTACGGAAAATGGCGCCGGCAGGAGATCGACTGCAGGAGGTCGTTCAGCGGGGGTCCGGAATGACCGCTGAACGACCTCCTGCAGTCGATCTCCTGCCGGCGCCATTTTCCGTACGGAAAACGATTCGCGGCAGGAAATCGCTCCCGGACCCCCGCTGGACCCCCAGGGACTTTTGGCCAGCTTGGGGGGGCCTCCTGACCCCCACAAGACTTGCCAAAAGTCCAGCGGGGGTCCGGAACGACCTCCTGCAGTCAAATCATGTTGGTCTATGGCCACCGCCATTTTGTGCCGCCATTTTGCAAAATGGTGGCGCAGAACGGCGCCGGCTGAAGACAACACGATTCAATTGCAGGAGGCCGTTCCGGACTGCCGCTGGACCCCCAGGTAATTTAAGGCATTTGGGGGGGGGGGGGGTTCGGGAGGGTGGGGGATTTAATTTAAAGGGTCGGGGGTGGGTTTTAGGGTGTTTTAGTGTGCCGGTTTTCCTGCCCTCCCCCTTCCCCCGATTTACGATTTTTTGACGATAAATCGGGGGAATTCGTATTGTATCGTGGCCCTAATGATTTTTGACGATTTAAAATATATTGGACGATATTTTAAATCGTCAAAAAACGATTCACATCCCTATTCCTCAGGCAGTCCAGATCAAGGCAGGCAGCAGACAACAAATCCAACGAAGCAATCCAGGTCAGGGCAGGCAGCAGACAATGAATCCAACGAAGCAATCCAGGTCAGGGCAGGCAGCAGAGAACGAATCCAGCAAGACAGTCCAGGTCAGGGCAGGCAGCAGACAATGAATCCAATGACAATCCGGGACAGGCAAACAACAGGGAACCAAGAAGCAGCAAGCAGCAACCAAACACTACTTGTGGCCGAAGCGGAGAAAGAGAGAAGAAACCCTCTTTAAATCCCCCAAGCTTCCCGCGCAGGGCGTTGCTCCTGTCGGCATCTGAAGTCATGAGGGGGCGTGGCCACATCCCGATTCGCTCGAAGCCGCTTCAAACAGGAAGTCAACCCTGGGATGGAATGCCGGCGCCCGGGAGCTCCCTTGCAGGTAACAGCGTGGACTCCAGTGGCAGACCAGGTTGCAGAGTTAGGGTCCGCAGGACAGTGTGGACAACTGCGGCAGTCCAGGAGGCAGAATCGAGCTCCTCAGAAGGGCTTGGACAACAGTGGCAGACCAGGAGGTGGAGTTGGGTCGACCAGGAGGGTGTGGATCACCGCAGCAGTCCAGGAGGTGGATTCAGGTCCCCAAGGAGGGCTTGGACCGTAGCGGCAAACCAGAAGTTGAGTCTCCTAGGAGAGTGTGGACCACCGTGGCAGTTAAGGAGCCGGGGTTAGGTCCCCTAGGAGTGCGTGGACCCCAGTGACAGACCAGGAGGCAGAGTTGGGTCCCCCAGGAGGGCGTGGACCCCAGTGGCAGTCCAGCAGGTGAAGTTGGGTCCCTCAGGAGGTTGTGGACCCCAGTGACACTGGGAGGCAAGGTTGAGTCCCCCAGGAGGGCATGGACCCCAGTGTTGACACAGACCTTTCAGCGGAGTGGAAGGAGAATGTTTAGCTGCAACGGATTCCTCCCCCCCCCCCCCCCAGGCCAGCACTGCCCACCAGTCCAGTTGCATCTTTTCACAAGGGTGAGAGTTGGGAAAAATAGAGGGATAATAATAATTCTTGTTTAAGCGGGAAAGTAGGAGGTCCCTTCCATTCCATATGGTAGTATACTGTGGGGGCCAACCACCCCAAATTGCCAAATAGCAAAAGTTCTTGCTATCTTGTGGAAATGTATATAGTTGCATGGCCTACTAACCACAAATAGATTAAAGTGCTGTTTGACATTCTATTAGCAAGGTACATAGTCATGCAGAACTGTATATGCTTGTATAGTCTAATAAACTTGAGTATATTTGTACATACTGCCAGCTTTGTTCACAGTCCCATTTGTTTTCTTGGGGTGAAGGGAGGGAAATCCCACCCACTAACACCTTCTTCTCCAGGTGGAGGTGTCAGGTGCCAAGAACGTGAGGACCAACATAGTCTGCCCAATGGGGGCTCCCACCAGGTCAGTGCCGGACCCAGGAACAACAGGTAAGTGGTCAGGGGGGAACAACAGGTAAGCGGTCAGGGGGGAATTACACACATTTTTGTGGACCACTGTATGTACACGCTTGATATAGCCAGAACTAGTGCATGTGTCGAGGACTACAAACTTGCACCTCTGCATTCCAAGAAATGTATGCTTGGTGCTCACAAGCGAGCTAAAGCTACTGGTGGTGGAAGACTGGCAAAATATGCATAACAACTGCCATATGTGTATTAGCTATTCAAAGTGTATTTCATGCTGTGCTGGCTATTGTCCCTGGTGGCCTGCCAGTATGTCTTCCATAATAACCCTTTTGTGAGGGCAGACACACGGAATATGGCACACCACCAACATGCACAGGACACTGCCTCTTGTAGTAGTGGGTGAGGCTGAAGACAAACTGTGCCACACAATCGGTATGATGCATCAGTTAACTGTCACACATGATCATACACCCACAGCAGTATGGACACATCAAGCTTGTAATTAACCAGTGAGATTGAAATAGCTGGAAATGAGAGGATAGGAGCGGGACTATGTTGACAATAAACACCCTGAAAGTATATAGTGCCTGCTCACACCCCAAACTTTAGGCCCAGAGCATTGTTGACATCACATGATTTGCAGACCTCTGCAGCATGGAAAAAAAAAGGCTGGGCCTGTGCCAATGGCCTTCACACATTACTGAACAAGGCATATGTGATGGCAGCTATGCTTTTCCTCGACCCCAGCCAACCCCCATTTGCATGTGCTTTGCAAGAAACTGATAGCCAGACATGGAAAATAGAAAGAAGCATGTGTCTTATCTACAAGCCAACTGTTACTGTTCAGATTGTCCCCAAAATTGTCAAAGAGCTCCGATTGCCTAAGTATAAAGGAACCTGGTCACCACGTCAAGGATGAACATTTGAGTGTCACAGACCACTTGCACGATGATGGAGTGGAAGAGCTCTCTATCTTGGGAATGACTCCCTTCGGCTCTGATGGACAGATGCCTTCTCTCTGCCTCTTGGTCCCAGTGTCCCCGGGCTGGCTTGATGCTACGGATCTGCCATGTTCCTGATGACGTAAGGGCGCGCGCGCACGCACGCGTTCCAGACTTTGTACCAGCAAGGGCGCGAACCTCGGGGAAGTCCCCTTGTAGTGACGTCATCCATTTCCACTTTAAAAGTTCTTTGTTTGCTAACCTCTAATGAGTTAGAAAGGAACTCCAACAGGACTTGCTTTGGCAGTCCACGATACTTGCAACAACGATCCTTCTCCACTGCTCAGCCTTTTCAAACTTACCAGGAGTACCCGTTCCTCGGGGGCTCCGCTCTCTCTTCTTGATTTCAGATTGCCAAGACAGGATCCGGTACTCGCTCCTCGAGGGCTACATCCCTGAATACTCGGAAGACTCCTCATTGCCTGGAAGTGATCGCAGACGTGAATACAATGAGTTCTATAGTAGATAGGAATCGGTACTCGCTCCACAGGGCCTACATTCCTATAGCTCTGAAGACACCCTTCCGTCCAAGATGTTATCGCAGGTACGGAGATAGAGATACTTTAGCGGGCCAAGATTTGAGCTCTCCTATGATTCCATGGGAAGACTATTCTCATCTTTCCGGACCTGAATAAAACTACAATCTCTCGGCGAAAAACATTTTTGGAAATGCGACTATTTTTTAAATCTGTCAATGCTATTTTGGTCTACTGTATCCTGCAAATGTGCATGTTATCCTGGATAATGTTACTAATACATTTGAGGATCTGGAGGCGTTACAGAAATTCTTGAAAGAAAGAAGAGGAGTGACAATCGATGTGAAATGAATGCTTCATTGCCGCTTCCCTTTCTCATGACTTACCGCTCCACACTTGTGTTGCTTTCTTGTTTCTTTGTATGGGGTTGCAGTGAAACTACATGATTGAAGAGCGACCCCCTCGATTTGGGCCACTGCTGTTTTTCTTATTGCACTTTTCTTATTAATTCTAGGTTTTGTTGACACTTGCCAGCAGATATGGCTATGTATTGCATTTATTTTTTCCTCTCTTTGTTATTGATTAATTGTGAACTGTATAGGGATGATAGCAAGTGGTTTCACTTGCACCGGAAGAGTAATTAGGTGGAGAGCTGCAATGATGCGGCTAATAATTACCCTGGTGAACCACCGTTTTCTGTTACAAAATCCTATTTCCTGGCTAAGTTCTTGTTTTTTGCTATGTAGTATACAAAAAGATCCCAAATTTTTGTATGTTATTGTCAAAACAATTTGTTCAAAGAGTAATGTATATGTACTGCTTGCTATGTACTTCTATTTATGGGTGGGAATGTAATCTTGCTGTTCTCTTGGCACCTTTTCCTGGGAATGCTTTCAGATCTACACTTTACTAGGTTGGGTTTGTTCTTGGCTGTTGTTTCATTGCTCTCTCTTCTCTTTTTATTTTACATGTCTGGGGAACCAATTTGTAAAACATATTGCTTTTCTGTACTATACTATTACTACTTGCATTGCCATGGGCTACTGAGATCTAATATTAGTTCTGCGGAATCCTTTTACTTTTACTGTTATAGGGTATGATTTGAAAGGTATGCCCCTGAATGTAAAGGGACTTAACAATTCTATAAAGCAGAAGAAATTGTTTATTTATTTTAAGAGGCTTAATGCGGATGTTCTTTTCCTGCAATAAACTCATTTCTCTTATAAAGAGTCACTAAAACTTTCCTCTATGGGGTGGGAATTGTGTGCATATTCTCCAGCAGTAAGCAAAAAGGGAGGGGTTGCTATTCTCTATAAAAGAAATCTTTGGCTTTCCAGGTTATATCTCAAAAGGCTGATACTGAGGGCAAATGGGTGAAATTATGTTTCTGTGGACCATATGGATCTGATTTTATTCAATGTATATGCCCCTAATATAGACTCCCCTGTTTTCTTTAAAAAATTGGCAACCAATATATTCGCTGAGGGATATTGTCCCATAGTCCTTTGAAGGGATTTTAATCTGTCTTTGGATTTAATACTTGACAGAAGATTCAAATGTAGAGTTAGACAAACTAGAGCATGGCCTGTCTTACGTAATATGTTGGATACCTTACATATGTAAGATCCTTGGAGATTACAACATCCCATTGATTGTGATTTTACCTATTTTTTTCCACCACATCAATCATACTCAAGGATTGATTACTTTTTGGTGTCTAGTAATCTTTTGTCACAGTTAGTATTCACAACTATTGAAATATTGTGGTCTCTGATCATGCAGCTCTGACTCTCATGTGGGATGCACTTGCCCCTAAAACATCTGTGTGGGGACTCAACTCTTCTTTATTGTGAGCGGAGGAGTTTAGAATTAAGGAAATTTTTTCAGGATTATTTCTCTTTCAATTGCCAGGAGGACTACCCTGTGTATGTTTGGTGGGATGCTTTTAAAGCTTCATTTAGGGGAGTTGTTATCAACTACATAGCGGGAAAGAATAAAGAGAGATCTAGAAATTTGATCTCTTTAGATGCTGAAATCAAATCCAAAGAAGCTGCCTATATTTTTTAGTAAGGATTATAGTATCTAACTACAGCTTCAAAAGCTTACATTTCAATACAATTCTATTCTGAGTTAAAGAGCAGGAGCCCTGATTTTTTCCAATAAAGTAAGATTTATATGGAAATGAACAAATCTGGTAAAACTCTGGTTCAATGCTTGCAGAGCAGGACACCCAAATGCAAGAAGAATATTAGTTCCATCATTTCCTCATCAGGTACTCCTATGGTTTTTGACAAGGATATCCTTCAACAGTTTGTACAGTACTACCAACAGATATATTCTTCTGAGGTTTCTAACTCTGTTCAAGCTATGGAGGCCTTTTTTTTTAGTAATCTTTCACCAACCCATCTTAAAGACTCATATTCCTCTTTTAGGGAGAATGCTGTAACAGAGGAAGAGATTGTTAATGCTAACACCCTAAAACTTGACATCTCCAACCTTGTTCCTCATCAGGACTAGAAATAAAGTTACGTGGATAACAAGCTGACACTCGCCATGGTCAACTTTTCTAAAATGTGGACTTAATGTGGGTAAGTCTTGGCCCTGCCTCGGAATGCCCATAATCTGCCTCTTTTCTACCCCTTAAAATGTGCGTTGCTCGCACGAGACCCGAATACGCACTTTTGTGGTCATTTTTGCACAAGCAACACTTTTAAAATTAACCCATAACTTTCTAGCCTCCAATTAATAACTAAATTTTGTGCAATCAGTTTATGTAAGATTCATTTCACAATGAAAATAGCTAGTATTTGCTCCACTTTCCAACTAATTTGAACTGGTTTTGTGTTCCCCTGTTATTTCATCCACAAGCCATGGCAACTACTGAAATTGAGTAAATTATCAGCACCATGTTTCTCCATGTTCACTCAACCTTTGTCAAACTTCTGTGCTGAAAAATGTCAAAAATATAATTGCACCTACTATCACCAATAGTGTTAATCTCTCCCTCTTGGAAGGGAGGTTACCTTCTTCATTAAAGTGTGCTTCTATTTGCCCATTCTCGAAGAAGACTGATTTTATATCTCGTGATTTGCAAAACTATCATCTCTTTATCTTTGTTATCTTTTCTTTCTAAGATTATCAAGTCGTCCATTTTGTGTTAGCTGGCTGAGTTCATCCAAGAGAACCAAATTTTAGATCCATTCCAATTCAGATATAGGAAATCCCTGAGCTTTTATTATTATCGTGCTTTGATATTATCAAGTGAGGTTTTGTCAAGTTGGAGTTTTAAATTTACTTTCCTAGATATTTCCATGGCATTTGATGCCATTAACTATGCTATTCTGTTATATCATTTGAGGGAATGCAGTATTATTGATGGTTCAAATCTTACTTATCAGATAGAACCCATAGGGTTCTTGACAATCATTAAAGACTGGTATCCTGCAGGGCTTGACTTTATCTGCCACTCTTTTTTACATCTATATTACCCCTTTTTGTAAGCTGTTGGTCAGGCTCGGTTCAGGATATTAGCTCTATGCCGATGACATTCAGTTTTGTTCTTTCTCTGTTATCGACTTGGACTGAGATATTTGCTGATATCTCAATTTGTTTATCTGCCCGGAAGCATTAACTCACAATTTGTTAGTTTTGAATTTTAAAAAGACAGAACTTATGGTGCTACAAAGATCAACAAACTAAGTGTAGCTTCCTTATTTGTATTTGAGAATTCAGTAATTCCTGTGGCCGCTCATGCAAAGAGTCCTGGGGTTATATTAAATTCAAACTTATAGATGTCTGCTCAGATTAAAGCCATTGTAGGTTTTGGCTATTACAAATTATGATTTTTATGACCTTTAAAATTACTGCTGAGTAGGCTCTATTTTTTTTCTCTATTGTGCAATAATTACTGTAACTTTAGACTGTTATGCCTTATTGATCAGCTCATCTAAAACATTGTTGCGTGCTTTGCAAGTTTTATAGAACTCTACTGCCCACTTGATATCTGGATCCATTAGAAGAGATCACATCTCCCCTGTACTCAAAGAATTGTACTGCCTGTTTGTCAAGAAGAGAATCCAATTTAAAATATCTCTATTGATCCACAAATTCCTGAAAACTGACATTCTGCCCTTGATAAATCAATTGATACATATTTATAATCCCTCCAGAGTTTTGTGGTCGTCCCAGAGAGATCTGTTGAATGTTCCCTCTGTCAGACTCATTCATTGACTGGGTCATGGGAAACCTGTTTTTGTACAAAAGCCTTCAAGAAATTGTTGACTCATTTATTCCAGTTAATTAATGGCTATTAATCAATTATACTTAGGGAATAGCCACTGCTATTAATTGCATCAGTAGCATGGGATCTTCTTAGTGTTTGGGTAATTGCCAAGTTCTTGTGGCCTGGTTTTGGCCTCTGTTGGAAACAGGATGCTGGGCTTGATGGACCCTTGGTCTGACCCAGCATGGCAATTTCTTATGTTCTTAATGTTCATTGAGTGAGATAATGCTGTTTGAAGACTCTTGTTACTCAGAATGTGATTTTCTTTTTTTTGTATGTGGTTTTATTGTGAATGTCAAAAATGTTTTCAAGGTTATATCAATGATAAAGCTCTGTGCCGTCTGATGGGATACGTTATGTGAATAACCGTTGGGTGTGAAGTTTGAAAAGGAAGAAACACTATGGGGCAGATTTTAAAAGGTACACTCGATTTTATAACATGCAGACTTTTAAATTTCAATGAATGTTTCTTAACTTCACAATGTGGTTTAAAAAGAAAATTATTTTCAAAAAAAATGTTTCCTGCTTATGATTAAAACAAGAGACATTCTAATAAACACTAAGCATTCCATAAAACAAATTGGAATAGCTTTTTAGCAAATGCTTAAGTCTCTGTTATATGAAGGTCTCTGGAATTGCCATTTATTAAGTGTGACACATTTTAATGATTGTAAGCCACCTAGACCTGTGTATAGGCGACATATACATTTTGGGAAATAAATAAATAAGAGGGACATAGTTAATTGGAGCTGTGCCTCTACCACCAAAGGAGGGAGTGCTATGCAGGACTGTTGCTGGTAAATTGTGAGGGGCAAGGGGGCATAATTCTGAATATCTGTCCTGGACACAGAAAAAAAGTTGTTCTGGCACTATTTCGAGGAACCTTAATTTTATATACATATAATTTTTTGTTTTGAGGCCAGTGTGTTTAACATGTAAACAGGATACTTAGGAGGCTTGTGATACATTTAAAAGCACTAATAAAAAAAAACCCAGTATATAATACATGAGCTCAAGACCACATAAATCCTATGTGACTGTACTGCTGCAAGAAGGAAGCTTCTGCAGCAGTACCTCACTTTGGAATAAGGATCTGGGTGTTCTCAAACAGTCATGCACTGTATACCATCTGTTATATTAGCTAATTAAAAGATAACAAAGCTTCCTATCACTACAGTTTTTCCAGGGTCAATATGACTACAGGAACTGCTTTATAAATTGTGAACGACATGATCATTCCGAGCAAAAGTGTGCATTTTCTTTCAGGATCCATGGGTGAGCTTTTGTTTTTATTTTATGAACATGGAGTACAGTACACCCTAACAGGCTGACACAATATGAGGCGCTCTGGCCAGCGTGCCATTCTGTATGGTTTGGATGTGCGTTTTCGATGCGCTAGATGGATGTCCTATACAATACATGCATTAGCATGTCCATAACACACTTGCTAACCAGCGCATAGGTAATAGCACCCATTGCGTGTAAATTGCATGTTAATGACTAGATTAGCTAGTACCCCTGATTCAGTAACAGGCACCCAAAAGTAGTGTATCCATAACAAGCTTTTCTAAGTGTAAAATTTAGCACCTACCCTGTCTCTGGCGTTAGTGTGGTGGCGCTATTGGTGGCGGAAGTATCAGGAAAGCTTTTGTGTGATTCCTATTAAATCCAATGGATTTTCTGTACATTTTTGTCCTGCTGACCTTTCTCTTGCATACAAAAGCAAGAATAAGGAATGCCAGGTGAAGGAGAGCAATTGCTCAGATGAACAAAACACCAGAAAATCCAGTAACAGTACAAGAACAGATAAGCAAGAATTGGGAGTCCATTATGGGTTTCTATAAAGGGCTCACAATGGACGCCCAAAGCCATCCATATGTCTGTGCATCCTGACTTTTGGAGGCATCCATGCGTTTATGCTCACATTCCGGACATCTTAAGCAGTCAGAAATGGACGCCGAAGGGTTCGACCTTTCTGAGGAGGCCATGTGATCTAGGATGTCCATTCTGGACATCTTAAGGACCCTCAATAGATGCAGAAGGCCAAATTGAAATCCTGGATATACATGAAGGGATGCAACAGGCCTGTACATGGACATCCAATCAATTTATGCTGGCTACGGCCTGTTCCTTTATCCTTTCATGGTTTAGTGCACAGTAGCTATTCCTACATACATGCTGATACTGCAAAATACTAATAATAATAATACTGCAAAATAATAAGAATAATACAAAATAAGAATGTGATTTGGCCGAACCTATCGGTTTGGCCTTCGTTATCGGCCCGGCGCAGGAAATTTTGTTTTCCCACTGTTTGGGCCGATTTTTTTTGGCCACCCCGATTTTCGGGATTAATATGCACTAACCCTGAAAACGAAATTTCTGGAAAATCTGCTTCAGTTTTCGGGGTGGCTGAACCAGGACGATGTTGTGACCGTCGGTCTACGATGACTTCGCCCCGCCTACCTCACTCTTCTTGTGGCTCCTCCCGCTCACCTCGGACTACTGGCTTCCGCGGCGTCTGTCTGCCGTCCTCTCTGGCGTCCCCGGACCGGCTTTGGTGCTGCTTTCTGCCATGCTCCTCCAAGGTAGATTAGGGTGCACACACACTCGCCGCCCTCATCTTTATTTCCTCATTGGCGCAAACCTCAGGGGCGTCCCCCTGAGATGACGTCACGCTGCCCGGATATTTAAGCCTACAATTTTTGCTAGCTAATTGAGTTAGCAACCGGAATTCTACGGATGGGATTCGTTCTCCGTACCGAAGCTACTCTGCTACTCCAGCGTTATCTGGAACTCTTATTGCTAATGGGGTACCCGCTCCTTGGGGGCCTCTTCTACTTCTTTCAGGTGAAATCAGGAAACCAGTACTCGCTCCTCGAGGGTCCATGTTCCCTGAGTCGCTGCCTGCATCTACAACCCTTTCTACTTGGAAGACTTCACTAACAGTTTTCATCTGTGAGTTTAACTACCATCTATTCCACAGTACTGCTTCCCTGGAACCAGGTACTCGCTCCTCGAGGGCCTGCCCTCTGTTCCAGTGCCAGACCTCTCATCTAGTGGAATCGCTGTGTGAGTACAATACCACTGAGTCTCTCTACTCTAAGGGATCAGGTACTCGCTCTTCGAGGGCCTGCTCTCCCTGTCTCGGAGCTTCTCCTATTCTACCTGGGACTCTGTATGTTTCTCACTGTGTACTCATAACTCTCAGTCTCTTTCCACTACAGCACAGCCAAGCAGAGGATTCGTTGTTCCAGCGTCCTGTGGGATACTCGTCCAGCCGGGCTCAACATCTACTACTCACTACTGCCGTCTCTGGTGGTTTCCAAAACTGTTTAAATAAAGATTAAAATCTGTGTTTGTGTGTCCAGAGTCTAGCCTGACACCGTGGTCTCTCACGGGACTGCCCCCTATGGGCGTGGTCAGCTGCCCAGTGTCCAAGGATCCACCCAAACATCAATAATCATAACAGACGAATTAGGCAATTTCGTTGAAATTGCCTAATTTGTGCTGGATGAATGCACAAAATAATAATGCAAATTACTTGCAACTTGATAGGCTAAAACTGTACTTGATGAACCCTTGGTCAAAACCAGTATGGTATGTCTTATGTTCTAATGTTCTTTTGTAATTGATACAGGCCTGAGCCATCCATAGACCATGCTGGCCACTTATCTTTTACCCAAGGATAACTCTCCTTGGGTTGCCTGAGCACGATGTGGTGCAGTTCTAGTCCTTTATGAAGACCTGAACAGTGACCTTGACCCCGTGGACTATTGAGAAAATGTCTGGGCGCTTTACATTTTTTTGCCACAGGAAGTTTTCAAAATCTGGTTGGTATCGTTGCGCGGATGACTCAGGCCTCGGTCTCACGGTATTTTGCACAGGTCTTGACAGCAATGATGAAGCAGATGAAGAAGTACCCAGAGGACCCAGCGCAACTTCAGGAGTTCCGCCATGGGTTCATGGCTAATGCTGGGATGCCGAATGTGTTGGGTGCTATAGACTGCACCCATATTGCACTGACTCTAAAGTCAGAAGAGGAGAGTTCATAAACATAGAAACATAGAAATGACAGCAGAAAAAGACCAAACAGCCCATCCAGTCTGCCCAGCAAGCTCCCACATTTATTTTCCCATACTTATCTGTTTCACTGACCTCCAAGTTCAGGGCCCTTCTTGGTAACTGTTTGATTCGAGTTTCCTGCCACCCCTGCCGTTGATGCAGAGAGAGTAATGTTGGAGTTGTATCCTTAACCATTAAGCCTTATGCGGGTAGTAACCACCGCATCAAGCAAGTTACACCGATGCTTGTTTACCCAGACTGCACAGCTCAATGTCTTGTTGAATGTTGTCTGAATGTAAATCATCTTTCCCACATTTTCCCATGCCGTTGAAGCAGAGAGCAATGCTGTTTATGCATTCAAAGTGAAGTATCAGGCTTAATTGATTTAGGGTAGTAACTGCCGCAATAAGCAAGCTACCCCCACGCTTATTTGTTTACCCAGACTGTGTAGTTCAGTCCTTGTTGGTTGTTGTCTGAATGCAAATCCTCTTTTTCACATTTCCCCTTGCCGTTGAAGCAGAGAGCAATGTTGGAGTTGCATTAACCGTGTGAAGGCTTATTGAGTAAGGGTAGTAATCACTAGGTAGTAGCCACCATTCCAGCAAGCCACCTCCATGCCTCTTCTCTTCATTCCCATCCTCTAGCCTTTATGGATCCACAGTGTTTATCCCATGCCCCTTTGAAATCCTTCTCAATTTTAGTCTTCACCACTTCCTCCAGAAGGGCATTCCAGGTATCCACCACCCTCTCTGTGAAGAAATACTTCCTGACATTGGTTCTCAGTTTTCCTCCCTGGAGTTTCAAATCGTGACCCCTAGTTCTACTGATTTTTTTCCAACAGAAAAGGTTTGTTGTTGACCATGGATCATTAACACCTTTCAAGTATCTGAAAGTCTGTATCATATCACCCCTGTCCTCCTCTCCTCCAGGGTATACATATTTAGGTTCTTCAATCTCTCTTCATAAGTCATTTTATGAAGACCATCCACCTTTTTGGTCACCCTTTTCTGAACTACCTCCATCCTGTCTCAGACCCTTTGGATATACAGTCTCCAGAACTGAACACAGTACTCCAGGTGAGGCCTCACCAAGGACCTATACAAGGGGATAATCACTTCCCTTTTCTTACTAGATATTCCTCTCTATGCAGCCCAGCATTCTTCTGGCTTTAGCTATCACCTTGTTACATTGTTTTGCCAATGCCATGATTCCTACATTCTTGCACACTCATCGCTTGGAACCCATTTCCCACAGGGGACATACAGTGATGACCGAATGCTTGGTAAGTAACATTTGCTATGTGACGGGGTTCTAGACAGCCAGGTAGGATGTGTTACAGTTTTGGCTGCAGTGCAACCGCCTCACCACCAGGGGTCCCTCTAGTGCTGGCTTTCCGGACAGGCCCAGTCCATCTTATCTGTCCACTCTGTGCTCTGGGTGTGTCCTTATAACCCTGCCTGACAGTAGCCTCGGTGCTTCGGCATCGAGCTCACCTGGGCTCCCTGCTCTAGCCTTGCGCGGCCTTCGGGCCTTTCCTTGCCTTGCGCGGCCTTCGGGCCTTTCCTTGCCTTGCGCGGCCTTCGGGCCTCCTTCCTCGTTGTTCTCACCTGGCCTACGGGCCTTCTGACCTGCTTGCTCTGCTTACGGTGTGTGGCCTACGGGCCTTCTGTGTGTGTGTGGCCTATGGGCCTTCTGACCTGCCCTGCTCTGCTTATGGTGTGTGGCCTACGGGCCTTCTGTCTGTGTGTGTGGAGCCTACGGGCCTTCTGACCTGCCTTGCCCCGCTTATGGTGTGTGGCCTACGGGTCTTCTGTAGTGTGTGTGGCCTACGGGCCTTCTGACCTGCCTTGCCCTGCTTACTGTGCCCTGACCCAGCCTGAACTTAGACTCTGCTCATTGCCGCCTGCCCTGACCCAGCCTGAACTTAGACTCTGCTCATTGCCGCCTGCCCTGACCCAGCCTGAATTAGACTCTGCTCATTGCCGCCTGCCCTGACCCAGCCTGAACTTAGACTCTGCTCCTTGCCGCCTGCTCTGACCCAGCCTGAACTAGACACTGCTTATTGCTGCCTGCCTTGACCCAGCCTGGAACCAGACACTGTTTCTAGCTTCCTGTCTCTCTCCACCTGGAGCCACCCTGCTGGGTGGTGTTCACGCCTCCTGACCGGAGCCCAAGCGTAACAGTATGCCGAAGCCATCAAATTTCCAGGGGAAGAGATGGTCTGTGTCCTGCCGGTGAGTCAACTTATTCACTAATTCAAGATGCCTCCTTCTTTAAAGTTTTATACCTGCAATTCCTGTCAAACTTTGAATTATCCAAGCTATCAGAACTGTCTAGCCTGTGAACTTGTTGGTCAGGAACACTGGTCATGCAATAATTGCAACAAGAAAAATGTCTCTGTCTATCAGGAATGTTTGAACTGTCTGGCTCCTAAACCAGGGTGGTGGAAATGCTCCTGTCTTCCGTGTTTGTTACCACCAGGCAAACCCTGCCCCCGGTGTTCTGCTCTAGGACCAGCTGTGCCATTAAAAAAAGCTATCAGCTCTCCTAACCAGTATTCTGTTTCTGGCTCAACTAAAACAGACATTTTTGCTGGCAGTTTGTGGATAGAAAAACCCAGGACTTACCTGGCCAAGAAGGCTTCTGTGACACCAGTGCTAGAGCCTCAGGAACAGGTTTCTCTCAAACGGAGAGAGTTGATTAACTCTAGCAGGGCTCTGCTGCCCACAGCTGCTGTTGAGACACTAACGAGCACATTCCCTAGACGTCCTAGAACTGCCTGTGCCTTCTCTAAACTGCTCCTCCAGAAACGAAATAAGGAGCCTCAGAGTGTGGCTCGAGGTATCAAGCCCACAGCAGTGCTACTTGAGTCTTCTATGTGCACTGCTTCAAACCTTGCTGCTCTGCCATCTGAGCCTGTTTCATCACCCCAGGGGGGGGCCAAGCCTGCTGCATCACCCCAGGAGGGGGCCAAGCCTGCTGCATCGCCCCAGGAGGGGGCCAAGCCTGCTGCATCGCCCCAAGAGGGGGCCAAGCCTGCTGCATCACCCCAAGAGGGGGGCCAAGCCTGCTACATCGCCCCAAGAGGGGGCCAAGCCTGCTGCATCACCCCAGGAGGGGGCCAAGCCTGCTGCCTCGCCCCTAGAGGGGGCCAAGCCTGCTGCCTCGCCCCTAGAGGGGGCCAAGCCTGCTGCATCGCCCCAAGAGGGGGCCAAGCCTGCTGCATCGCCCCAAGAGGGGGCCAAGCCTGCTGCATCACCCCAAGAGGGGGCCAAGCCTGCTGCATCGCCCCGAGAGGGGTCCGATCCTGCTACAACGCCCGGAGAGGTGTTCCAGCCTGCTGTTTCATCCCGAGAGGGGCCCGAACCTGCTGCACTACCCCGAGAAGAGCCTGCTAAACCGGTCCTGCTGCCACCCCCGGAGGGGCTCAAACCGGTACCACTAACAGACTTTCTAACTCAGCCATCTGAGCCTGTTGAATGGCTCCAGCTGTTGTTGCCCTCGGAGGGGCCAGATCTCATCTTTGAGTACCCCCTGCTAAGATGGGACCCAGGAGGAGGGGGAGGCCTTGAGGAGGGGGTACTGTTACAGTTTTGGCTGCAGTGCAACCGCCTCACCACCAGGGGTCCCTCTAGTGCTGGCTTTCCGGACAGGCCCAGTCCATCTTATCTGTCCACTCTGTGCTCTGGGTGTGTCCTTATAACCCTGCCTGACAGTAGCCTCGGTGCTTCGGCATCGAGCTCACCTGGGCTCCCTGCTC
Organism: Rhinatrema bivittatum; assembly: GCF_901001135.1. Lineage (NCBI taxonomy): Eukaryota > Metazoa > Chordata > Amphibia > Gymnophiona > Rhinatrematidae > Rhinatrema > Rhinatrema bivittatum. The sequence goes on along the minus strand of NC_042617.1, from coordinate 288,604,226 downwards.
TAGCCTTGCGCGGCCTTCGGGCCTTTCCTTGCCTTGCGCGGCCTTCGGGCCTTTCCTTGCCTTGCCTTGCGTGGCCTTCGGGCCTCCTTCCTCGTTGTTCTCACCTGGCCTACGGGCCTTCTGACCTGCTTGCTCTGCTTACGGTGTGTGGCCTACGGGCCTTCTGTGTGTGTGTGGCCTACGGGCCTTCTGACCTGCCCTGCTCTGCTTATGGTGTGTGGCCTACGGGCCTTCTGTCTGTGTGTGTGGAGCCTACGGGCCTTCTGACCTGCCTTGCCCCGCTTATGGTGTGTGGCCTACGGGCCTTCTGTGTGTGTGTGGCCTACGGGCCTTCTGACCTGCCTTGCCCTGCTTACTGTGCCCTGACCCAGCCTGAACTTAGACTCTGCTCATTGCCGCCTGCCCTGACCCAGCCTGAACTTAGACTCTGCTCATTGCCGCCTGCCCTGACCCAGCCTGAACTTAGACTCTGCTCATTGCCGCCTGCCCTGACCCAGCCTGAACTTAGACTCTGCTCCTTGCCGCCTGCTCTGACCCAGCCTGAACTAGACACTGCTTATTGCTGCCTGCCTTGACCCAGCCTGGAACCAGACACTGTTTCTAGCTTCCTGTCTCTCTCCACCTGGAGCCACCCTGCTGGGTGGTGTTCACGCCTCCTGACCGGAGCCCAAGCGTAACAGGATGATGGCATGTGATGTGTTGTGTTAATTTCTGAAAGTATTTTGCTAAGGACTGTAGTGTTAGGGTGGGGAAGAATAAGGATTTAGCTGATAGTAAATGGCACCAATGCCTTCAAAGTCCCATAAAATATGCCTTAAATTAGTCAAATTTAGGGTATACCATTTTGCTCTCTTACTACGCTTCACTTGATAAGTCTTCATAGGAGCGACTTCATCAAGAAGTTTTGCAATAGTATTATCCCAGTTGGCAACTGACACCTCAACAGAAGGCATGTCAAGATTAATGAGAGTAGGCTCCAGAACTTCCTTGAACCAACTGAAATCAGTAACCAATCTCCTACTATCAGGCTGATGCAATATCCGCGCAGGAAAAAATGGGCGCTCATTATTGAGTGCCTGCTTTCCTAATGTGCGCCCATCCACCTCTTCCAGGCACGCGATGCAGTAGGCTAATGAGCCGCTGCATTAAAAAGGAGGCACTAGGGAAAATTGTGCATCCCTAGCACCTCCTCGGCATCAGGTCCCCAGAAAAAGTGGCTGTGTGCAGGATAAGAAAGCAGACACTCAATTTTATGAGCGTCCGTTTTCCTAACCCATGCACAGCCATGAGTTAAGAAAATGGACACTCATAAATCTGGTTAGAATTTAGCTGCATAAGTCGGGGGTGTTCCTGTGGAGTGGAGTTAGCTGCATATGTTAACCGGTTAACTCTGATATTTAGGTTAACTTATGCGGCTAACTCTGATCATGCTGCTGACTTGTCCTAAAGTTATCTAGATAAACATATTCAGCTAATTTTAAGATAGCTGGGTATATTCAGTGGTGCAAGCAGGTTAGCATGTACTGGCTCACAGGCTCTACACCAATTTCATCCCCTGTTGCTGCTGCTATGGGAGACTGTAATGAATGACACTATCTTGGCTGAAACATCTGAAACAGATACCCCATTCATCCCCCCCTAGTTCCATCACTTCCCCAGAGTCACAGAAGGGCAAGGGGAAATGCAGCAGTGGAAAACTTGTGCCACTTACTTCTTGGAGCACAGATACCAAAATTCTTGTTCATTGTGAGTGTTTTGTGTCATCAGGCAAGGAGATTACCCCCCATGACCCCTTGGCACTAGCAAGTGTGACCATCAGACAGACTTATACATTTTTAAATAAAAGTGAGTTGGAATGCTGAGTGTTTACTATTGCTTAGCTCTACCTGTATAATTTCTTCTATTTGCTTTCTTGTTCTGTACTTAGCCTGTCTTTTGTTTCCTTATTTGCTTTTTCTTGGGCCAATGCAAAAAAGTGCGCTCAGCTTAGTGCGCAGGTTTACGCGTGGTCGGCCAAACGTTTTTATCTATTTATTTATCTAAAAATCTTCTAGTCCTCAACTTCCGAGTATCTGTCTAGTGCAGACACTAGAGATGTGCTTCGTTGAAATTGTCTAATTCATCCTACATGAATGCACATCACTAGCGGACACACTACACTAGCACCCGATGCAATAAGGAGATTAGCAAGTCCATAACGCACGCCCAAACAAATGCATAGCCAATAGTACTCATCACATGTAAATTCAATGTAGATGAGGCTATTAGCTATTACCACCCGATGCATAAAATCGCTGGGCACCCAATGTGCACTTTTTAAGGCAGCAAATTTAACTCCAACCCTGGAGCTGGCATTAAATCAATCCACGAGACAAGAGTTCAGGAGAAATTTAAAAAGTAGTGTCCTGTGTGGTTTCTATCTTTATTCTTAAACACCTACTGCTTGTGGTGTTTAAGAATAAAGGTATAATGTAAGGGCTTTTGAAAAAAAAAATTCTGGACGCACAATATACACGCACAATAGACGTGCTCCAGGTTGATTTCGCCCCTTGTTATGTGCATGTATATTGGGTGCCCAGAAATTGACCTGAACTGAGATAAAATGTGCGTGCCTATTGAGCACTCATTGCAATTATGGGTGCACAGCCAGTCTCCTGGGCGCCCGATACATTTCAGCATTAGAGACATATAATTCTTCCCAAGCGTGTCCTTTTTAATGTAGCAGTTCATTAAAATATAGCATCGGGTGCCCAGGAGACGTAGTTCTGCATGCGTTGGGAAAACGGGCGCTCAATATGAGCACCCGTTTTAACACGCATCTTATTATATTGGTGCCTATGAGTTTCCCTATAAAGCAGATGCTGGAGGGAAATGTCTACACTGTAGTGTAAGAGAGACTCAATAGCTGATGGGGCCCTCCCATCAGTGACTTATACTGAATTGTAAACCATCTACCTTATCTTGGATTTTTAACATAAAAAAGATTTAACTATGAGGAAAGACATTTTTCTCTGGGAACATAAAGTACAGGGTATGAATACCATTCCAAAAATTCTTTAAAAAAAATAAAAAATCAGTAGGATTAGACTGATATTTAAGTCTGGCCCTCTCCTTTCCTTGCTCACTCTGAAAAGGCAGTTTTAACATATCAAGAAAGGCTTCAGTGTCCACCTTACTATCCCCGAACAAGAGGCATACTGGTACAAGAATTTGTGGAGAGGAGCATGGTAGACTTAGGGTGGCCTCTCCTACCAGACTTAGGTCTTGGAGTTTCCCAGCTTGGCTGGGCAATGCTTCGTAAAGTGCCCAGGAGTGGCACCATATAAACACAAGTTGAGATACTGGTGCCTCTACTTAACTTCTGTTGAATCGATCTACTTGCATAGACTCTTCTGTTGAAGGTCCTGACTTGGGAGGAGACCTGGAAATTACTGGATGCTGGAAGCTAGGGGCAAGGTGAAGGGGATGACAAGCCAAGTACTTCTCTCGTGCCCATTCTTGGAATCTGAGATCCAGGCATATGGCTAAAACTGATTAATCCCTCCAAGCTGTTCCTACAGGCCTACCCTTCCTACGATAATCGCCCCCCTGACGACCCACACAGCTGCGGCTAGCACCTTTACATTGTATTACCTTCTACAATATGATTCTACCTCCCCTCGTGCTAACACCTAGTTAAACTTCTCATCCCGCTCCTCTCTCCCCCCCTCTACTAAAACCTCCTTTGAAACATCCTTCTGTTACCATTTTGTTCAATCTGGGTGTAGAGATTTCAGTGCGCAAGTCTGGGGGCATGGAGTTCCATAGGGTAGGGCCAGCCAGGGAAAAGGCTCTGTTCATTGTGGAGATTAGTTTAGTGGATTTGATAGAGGGGGTACGTAGAGTTCCCTTATGTTCTTAGAAGATGGCAGCATTTAGACCCGGTGTGCCACACTCAGCAGTACTTTCCCATTAGTGAAGTCTTCACCATGAAAAGAGAGCAGCATGGTCCAGGGTGAGTGCAGTTGTTCATGGGGCTTTCCCGTGAGTCGCCCAATGTAATACTTGCAGACCGTATCGCATGTTATTATGATCTCGCTGGCTTCTAGATTACAGATATCGTTAAATCTCATCAAGTGAGAGCCATGGCTACAGCAGTGGCTCATCTATGAGCCATACCGAGTACATCTGCAAAGCTGCAATTTCTTCGTCAGTTCACTCCCTCACATCCCATTACTGTCTGGACAGGCTATCAAGAAGTGACAGTAAATTTGGACAAGCAGTTGGACTCTTCATGTGTCATAGCTAATTCAGCCCTGCATGTCAATGGAGAAAACAAGTTTGCTTTCCATAAATGGTGTTCTCCATAGAGAGCAGGATGAATTAACCATGCTTAATACCCTCCTACCTCCCTGTAGAGTCGACTACCTAGCTACAGCTTAACTCTAAAATTGACTGCGGGGCTCATGAGACAGCAGCCATCTGGGAACTGCCACACATGCTCAGCAGAACAAAAGCTCTATGAGCTAAGAGAGAAGGGTCTGTTTGGCGCCATCAGATGATGTCACCAACATGTCATACCTAATTCACCCTGCTGTCTATGGAGGACATCATTCATGGTAAGCAAACTTGCTTTACCTGAAAACCAAGATGGATGGAAAGGGTTAATTCAGTTCCACTTTACAGTAGACAGGTATTCATCATCGTACTATAAAAACAGCTGCTGTCAAACTCTTCCTGGATCTAGAACACTTCATATTTAGTGACTTTTATAAAACATGCAAGGAAAGCATGCAGAGGCACAGCTTCAGGAAGGTTTTCCAACAGATATGTATGTGGCAGACCCTCCCTGTCACATACATACACATTGTCCCTGTCCTTAGAAGTCACTAGAGATGTGAATCATGTGATCGATCGTCTTAACGATCGATTTCGGCTGGGAGGGGGAGGGAATCGGATCGTCGCAGTTTGGGTTTTTTAAATATCGTGTAAATCGTGTAAATCGTGTAAATCGAAAACCGGCACACTAAAACATCCCTAAAACCCACCCCGACCCTTTAAAATAAATCCCCCACCCTCCCGAACCCCCCCCCAAAATGCCTTAAATTACCTGAGGTCCAGTGGGGGGGGGGAGGGGAAGGGGGAGGGCGGGAAAACCGGCACACTAAAACAACCCTAAAACCCACCCCGACCCTTTAAAATAAATCCCCCACCCTCCCGAACCCCCCCAAAATGCCTTAAATTACCTGGGGTCCAGAGGAAGGGTCCCGGTGTGATCTTTTACTCTCGGACCTCCGTGCGTTGTAGAAATGGTGCCGGCGCTACCTTTGACCTGTCATATGACAGGTCAAAGGTAGCGCCGGCGCCATTTTGTTTTTTTGTCCCCCGACGTCAGGAGCGTAGGAGATCGCTCCTGGATCCCCGCTGGACCCCCAGGGACTTTTGGCCAGCTTGGGGGGGCCTCCTGACCCCCACAAGACTTGCCAAAAGTCCAGCGGGGGTCCGGAACGATCTCCTACCGCGAATCATTTTTCCGTACGGAAAAATGATTTGACTGCAGGAGGTCGTTCCGGACCCCCAGGGACTTTTGGCCAGCTTGGGGGGGCCTCCTGAGCCCCACAAGACTTGCCAAAAGTCCAGCGGGGGTCCGGAACGATCTCCTACCGCGAATCGTTTTTCCGTACGGAAAAACGATTCGACTGCAGGAGGTCGTTCTGGACCCCCAGGGACTTTTGGCAAGTCTTGTGGGGGTCAGGAGGCCCCCCCAAGCTGGCCAAAAGTCCCCGGGGGTCCGGGAGCGATCTCCTACGCTCCTGACGTCGGGGGACAAAAAAACAAAATGGCGCCGGCGCTACCTTTGACCTGTGACAGGTCAAAGGTAGCACCGGCGCCATTTTTACAACGCACGGAGGTCCGAGAGTAAAAGATCACACCGGGACCCTTCCTCTGGACCCCAGGTAATTTAAGGTATTTTGGGGGGGTTCAGGAGGGTGGGGGATTTATTTTAAAGGGTCGGGTGGGTTTTAGGGTTGTTTTAGTGTGCCGGTTTTCCCGCCCTCCCCCTTCCCCTCCCCCTTCCCCCGATTTACGATTTTTTGACGATAAATCAGGGGAATTGTTATTGTATCGCGGCTCTAACGATTTTTGACGATTTAAAATATATCGGACGATATTTTAAATCGTCAAAAAACGATTCACATCCCTAGAACTCACTAAGTAAGAAGCCATCCATCCCTCTCAGAATCTCCCTCCCGGAAGTTATGGATTAGCCCAGCCATTTCAATGTTCAGGGGGTTCAGTTTGGGGAAACAATCAAGGAGTAAAGATATATTTTTTCCCACACTCTGGTGGGGCCTCCCAGCTTCAGCCAAAGGAGTTTCTTTTAGAAGGAACACCTCCCAGTGCACTCCCTGCCCGAGGATCCTTCTTATAATTTGCAGAGAGATAGATTGGTAAGCCTGATACCCTTTGGGGCAAAAGGGCTCTCACCAGGGGACCAAAGACCTGTGAGCCCCACTGTAAACCCTGGGTGGCCAAGCACCAGTGATGGATCCTGCTGCGAGAGACAGTGAGGAAGAGATATCCAGTTTAAGATTTAAAGTACTTTTGGACCTTAGCAGAGTGAGGAGGTTTTTGGATCCTCCTTCCCCACTGGGATTTCTGAGCGGAGAGCTTGCCTGATCCCATCAACTTTTCCCCAAGAAAAGTCCCCAGGAAAAATGAACAATCAAAGATAAAAGGAACAACTAAACTAAAGGAAGGAAAAACAAGATTTAGGAGATACCATCCAGATTTCCTCTCAAGGAACCTGGACAGTCTGGGTGTCCAAGGAGAAGAAGATGTCTAAAGGTAGGATTTTTACAGTAAATCTGGAGATACCTCTACTAGGATTCCCATACAGCCGCTGGAAGAGTTATGCACATTTAAAACCTCCATGGGCTCTATCCAGAGGTCTGAATTAAGGACACCTACCTACATAGGAAGAACCATAATGTATCATCCATCAGATGTAAACTCACACTTCTGGATAATGGACTTTATTATTACATTCAATACATTTTTATTTAACACTCAGACCTGGTCCTGTCTGCTTATTACAGCCTCTCACCTCATGGAAGCACCACTACAGTGCACACACATTGGTGACCTTTTTCCATTGTCTGGGCCATAAGCAAAAGCTTCCCCCCCCCCCATAAAAAGAATCCCCCCCCCAGGGATTAAGAGTCAGCGTGGGATGTAACATACCAGCCGGAGCAACCTCAGAAGATATAAATTAGTTGTGTGCCTGGAAAGGTGTTATCACTTCCTTAAGAAGGGGTTATATGTAGAACAGGTATGGGGGGGGGGGGGGGTTGTGGTGAATGTGCGTTTTGGAGGAATGGATGGTGTGTGTGTGAGATGCAGACATGGGAAAGGTGGGTGAGGTTGTATAAAGGAATTTGTGTGTGTGTTTGCGCATGGGTGGGTGGGTGTATGTGTGGGAGAGGGGCTGCGTGTTTGTAGATAGCTGATGTGATTATGAAGGGAATGTGTGGGGTGGGTGAGGGTTGTATGTGTGTGGACATGTGGGGGGCTATGTGCATAGGGATATGTGTTTTAGTGTAAAGGTATCTTTGTGTATGTGTGGGGTATAAGTGGGGGGTGTAGATGTGTATATTTGGGTAAGTTTATGGGTGTAAGTTCTGTGGCAGGGTTATATGTGTAAGAGGACTGTGAGTGAATTTTTGGTGGGGTATAGCTGTGTGTGTAGTAGGGCATTGTGGGGGCATAGTTGGGGCAGGGGTGTGTGATACATACTGGTGTGTGTGCCTGGGTTGTGTTTGGGGGGCAGGAATTGAGAAGCTGCATCAGTTATGATTCCTGTCTATATGGTGGGTGTAGGTGTGGGTGGGTATGTATGCTGGATGTTCAGGGGGTGTAAGAATGTGTTTGATGTAGGGGTGTACATGTGGGGTGGTAGTTGTATGTATTTATATATGTATTTATGGTGGTTAGAGGCATGGAGATGCATGTATCGAGGGAGGTATTGGGGATGGAGTGTGTGGGAATGTGTGGTTGGTTGTGCTTATAAGTGTGTGTATTTGTGTGGGTGTGGTGTGTGGGGGGATATGGATGTGGGATGTCTGTGGGAAGTGTGTGGGGATTAGGTATGAGGTTTGTTGGGTGTGTGTGGAGAATGTGTTTGGGACGTTTATGGGAGGAGTGGTGCATGGGGTGGAATATAGTGGGGGTTCTGGGTGAGGAATGTGTGTGTGTATGAAGGAATGTTTATGGAGTGTGGGTGTAGGTTATATGAGTTGGGATGTGGGGAAGTGTACATGTCTAGTTGTCTTGGGAGTACGGGGGTATGTGTGTAGATGTGGTGTGAAGGGAGTTGAGAGAGTGATTTTAGCAATATGAAAATGATTTTAATAAGGGGTTGTGTGAGGAGGGAATGTGAATAAGAGTAGTATGTGTAAGGTGGTATGAGGGGATGTGGGCAAGTGAGGTGTGGGTATGGGGGGGTGTCAGGATGGATGTGTGTGAGAACTGTGTGTGTTCTTGGTAGAGTTATGTTTGCTGGGTGTGGGGAAACTGTACATGGGATGTGTGTATATTAGAGATGTGTATCGTGTGATCGATCGTCTTAACGATCGATTTCGGCTGGGGGGGGAGGGAATCGGATCGTCGCGGTTTTGTTTTTTAAAATATCGTGTAATATGGCCATATGGCGCCGGCCATATTGTCGTACTGCAAAATGGCGCCGGCCATATGGCCGGCGCCATTTTTCATTACAGCAACACGATTCGAGTGCAGGAGGTCATTCCCGGACCCCCGCTGGACGTTTGGCAAGTCTTGTGGGGGTCAGGAGGCCCCCCCAAGCTGGCCAAAAGTCCCTGGGGTCCAGCGGGGGTCCGGGAGCGATCTTCTACGCTCGTGACGTCAGGGACAGGGACCAAAATGGCGCCGGCGCTACCTTTGACCTGTCATATGACAGGGCAAAGGTAGTGCTGGCGCCATTTTCTATCAACGCACTCGTGGCCCGAGAGTGGAAGATCACAACGGGACCCCCCCCCCACTGGACCCCAGGTAATTTAAGACATTTTGGGGGGGTTCAGGAGGGTGGGGGATTTATTTTAAAGGGTCAGGGTGGGTTTTAGGGATGTTTTAGTGTGCCGGTTTTCCCGCCCTCCCCCTTCCCCCGATTTACGATTTTTGACGATAAATCGAGGGAATTCCTATTAAATATCGCCTCTAACGATTTTTGACGATTTAAAATATATCGGACGATATTTTAAATCGTCAAAAAACGATTCACATCCCTAGTGTATATGTGTGTGTAGAATGTTTGTGGGAGTTTATAGACAGGGATTAGTGTGGGGTGGGATATAGTGTAGTTGGGATGTGCATGTGTACATGAGGGGAGTTTAGAGAGTTTGTATAGGGATGCTTATGTGTGGGGGTTGTGTGTGTGAGTGGAATATAGTGGCTTACCTTGTGGAAACTTAAACTTTGAAATAGTTTTAAAAACATTTCTATTCAAGCAGGCATTCAACTGAAGGACTGCATAGTTTGTTGCCTCAATACTTAATGTCATTGAGATTCTAAACTTTGAAGGAACTAAAAAATGAAATTTCTGATTTATTAGTTAAAATTTGTAACCTATCATTAAAATCATCCATTGTACCTGAAGACTGGAGGGTGGCCAATGTAACCCCAATATTTAAAAATGGCTCCAGGGGCGATCCAGGTAACTATAGACCAGTGAGCCTGACCAGTGCTGGGAAAAATAGTGGAAACTATTCTCAAGATCAAAATCATAGAGCATATAGAAAGACATGGTTTAATGGAACACAGTCAACATGGATTTACCCAAGGGAAGTCTTGCCTAACAAATCTGCTTCATTTTTTTGAAGGGGTTAATAAATATGTGGATAAAGGTGAACCAGTAGATGTAGTGTATTTGGATTTTCAGAAGACGTTTGACAAAGTCCCTCATGAGAGGCTTCTAAGAAAACTAAAAAGTCATGTGATAGGAGGCGATGTCCTTTCGTGGATTACAAACTGGTTAAAAGACAGGAAACAGAGAGTAGGATTAAATGGTCAATTTTCTCAGTGGAAAAGGGTAAACAGTGGAGTGCCTCAGGAATCTGTACTTGGATCGGTGTTTTTCAATATATATATAAATGATCTGGAAAGGAATATGACGAGTGAGGTTATCAAATTTGCGGATGATACAAAATTATTCAGAGTAGTTAAATCACAAGCAGATTGTGATACATTACAGGAGGACCTTGCAAGACTGGAAGATTGGGCATCGAAATGGCAGATGAAATTTAATGTGGACAAGTGCAAGGTGTTGCATATAGGGAAAAATAACCCTTGCTGTAGTTACACGATGTTAGGTTCCATATTAGGAGCTACCACCCAGGAAAAGGTTCTAGGCATCATAGTGGATAATACTTTAAAATCAATGGCTCAGTGTTCTGCAGCAATCAAAAAAGCAAACAGAATGTTAGAATTATTAGGAAGGGAATGGTTAATAAAACGGAAAATGTCATAATGCTTCTATATCGCTCCATGGTGAGACCATACCTCACCATGTACAATTCTGGTTGCCGCATCTCAAAAAAGATGTAGTTGCAATGGAGAAGGTAGGGAGAAGGGCAACCAAAATGATAAAGGGGATGGAACAACTCCCCTATGAGGAAAGGCTGAAGAGGTTAGGGCTGTTCAGCTTGAAGAAGAGACGGCTGAGGGGGGATATGACAGAGGTCTTTAAGATCATGAGAGGTTTTGAAAGAGTAGATGTGAATCGGTTATTTACACTTTCGAATAATAGAAGGACTAGGGGGCATTCCATGAAGTTAGCAAGTAGCACATTTAAGATTAATCGGAGAAAATTCTTTTTCACTCAACGCACAATAAAGCTCTGGAATTTGTTGCCAGAGGATGTGGTTAGTGCAGTTAGTGTAGCTGGGTTCAAAAAAGGTTTGGATAAGTTCTTGGAGGAGAAGTCCATTAACAGCTATTAATCAAATTTACTTAGGGAATAGCCACTGCTATTAATTGTATCAGTAGCATGGGATCTTCTTAGTGTTTGGGTAATTGCCAGGTTCTTGTGGCTTGATTTGGCCTCTGTTGGAAACAGGATGGTGGGCTTGATGGCCCCTTGGTCTGACCCAGCATGGCAATTTCTTATGTTTTTATGTTCTTAAGTATTTAGGCCTTATAGCATCCCTTGCAAACTTCTTTTCAATGCTGAATCCATGTTTGTTGGAATATTTTGTTCTCTGTATTATTTGCTTATGAATGTTTTATTATGTAAACCGCCTTGGGTACTCTTTGGTAGAGTACAAGCTTTTAAATATATAAGCTTTTAAATATAAATAAATAAAGTTATAGACATTTGATATTCTGCCTTTTACCACCAAATAGTCACAAAGTGTATTACAAACAAAGGGTCTCCTTTACTATGTATTTTTCTCATAAACACAGAATGGGAGAAAAGCCTTAGTAAAGCAGGCTCAAAGTTAATTACAATTGCAGTTGAATCTTAGTTTACAATTAGCATAGATTTCATGATCATAAGAGCATAGAAGGAGTAGAAATGAGCTAGAGTGTTCGAGATTGTTTGGCTTGTAGCAGAGCATGTTCTGGGAATTTGGCTTTATGTTCACCATGAGTCTGAGATACTCCTTTTGCCCACTAGAGGTAAACTACACACACAAGCCTATGCCAAAGGCTGAATGCATCTTTTAACTGTAGTTTGCATGCTTTTTAACTCCTGATGCATTAGCATACTTTTCCTTACTGGATTGGAAGTTAAATTTTTTTTTATTGTGCAGGTTAAGAAACCGTGCACTGAATTTCAACACACAATGTATCATCCTTCTTTTTATTCTTACATCAGGCCCTTACAGCTAGTGCAAAATTGGCATTACAAAAGAAATGTGGGGATTTCAAAATGAAATTCCCATGTGTTAATTGGTGGCCCTGCCCTTTTTGGGCACCGGCACTTCTATAGCGCAGGCACTTTTACCCATGGATGGGTGTGGGTGGTGCAGTGTGGGAATGGGACATGGCGAGGCGTGTGGTTGGGAGGGCTGTGTATGCGTGAGAGTGGGTTTACGTTGCTAACACAGGGTTCTAATCACTGACTTGACAAATGGACCGTTTCTGATCCTGAGCATTTGAAAATAGGGTTGTATGACTAGAACTTTTATTACTTGACCAGAGCAGAGGTTACTTACAGTGTGCAGTGTGAGCCCTGGCTGGCAGTTGGTCACTTTAGAATCTTGGTGATCACTCCGTTCCAGAACAACCCTTCCCTCCCCCCTATATCTGACAGCCCCCCCTATATCTGACAGCCTGCTGTGCCACCAGAGGACACAGAGGCGGCGGGGGTGGGGGGGGGGAGGGGGGGGTAAAATGTACAACTCCTTTCAAATTCCCAAACTCCAGCCTCTGCTGAAACTGGTAAAGGGGTCACCCTACAATCCTCTCTCCTTCTCTTACAGAACAGTCATACTATGCTGAAGGCTGCCAGGAGATGGCACTTGAAAAAAGGGGATATATTAAATACCAGTTTTACCATGTAATTTAGGTAGATAAATGTTTATGAATATGGTTACCTCTGCATTAGGAATATGTTTTCAATTTTTTTTTTAACAAACATGGTTTTAGCAATATGAAAAATAAGATTTCGATATGGGGTTGTATATGGGGATTGTGGTTTATATGGAAGGGTGTGTTTGGAGTGGGTGGGTTGAGGTTGTGGGAGTTTATTTGAGGTGTGGGTATGTGTGTGATTGTGTATATAGGGAGTGTTTGGTTGTGGGAGAAGGGTGTGTATAGTATGTGTGTATTTGCATATGGGGGTTAGTAAGTATGAGGTATATGTGTGTGAAGAGTATGTTTGGGGGTGTTTGTAGTGGGTGGTGGGTTATAGTGGGAGAATGTTGTCCTGTCTCCACATGTGCTTTTCCATTTATTCACTGTTGTCCTGCTTTCACAACAGCTTTGTCTGTTTGTGTCACTAAAGTTGTTGTTCATGCTTTTGCTTTGCATAGTTCCTGTTTGCTGTTGTACTGCTACTTGGTGATTGGCCCGCACATTCACTGCTACTGCTGTATTCAGTGCAGCTGACTCTAAAGGGTTAACCTTTGACCTCAGGCCTGGTGCTACCTGCAATTGCATGGGGCAGCACACCTGGGAGGGCATCGTAGTGGACTCTGTCCTAGTATCTGCTCCTCACCTTCCAATTGTAGGTCAGGCGAGGAAGAAATAATGGAATGGTCTGATTCCTTTGCGGATGGACTAGAGGGGGGCATGGATTTTGAGAGCACACTAAGTGTCAAAGAAGGTTGATAGAATTCCTGTAATTTTGGCCAACGATTGAGAGGCTGCTGTTTGTAACCCCCTGGTTGTAGGTGCAGAAGTTTTCTTTTTCTTGGCTGGTGGAGAGCTGTCCTCTCTGGGCAAAAGCCGACTTCCCCATCCATTTTGAAAGGCTGTGGGAAGGTTGCTTAGTGTCTTCCCCCCTGTGTTTTTCTGAACGTTTTGGAATTCGAAGAGTTTCAAGATCTGGAGCATCAGAATCTTCTATATCTGAGATTGTAAACACTTCTTTAGAATAGTGCAGGTGTCCTGCAGGCAAAGCTTTTGGTGCATGTTGTCTCTGCGTTTAATGCATTGATTTTTTTTTAGTTTTTAATATACTCGACTCCTGCGTCAGAGTCAGATGCATCAGCATTGTGGAAGCGTGGCCCGAAGCTGACTTTGACGCAACTTTTGATGCTTGCATCAGTCGACGCAGGTAGTTGGTTCCTTTGCATCGGTCAGATTCATGCATTGGTTTCGATGGCTCAGTGCTACCCCCGGCTATCACAAGAAGCATTGGGCGACGCAGGCGATGCAATGGCACTTGACCGATTGCATTTCGATGCATCCGGTTTGGAATGGTTATGCCCGTGCTTTGTATGACCCCCTACAGGTTTTGACTTACTGGCAGCTGGTTATAAGGAGGATGACCGTTTTTGCTTGTCTGATCTGCTGGGTTCTGGCCCCTGCAAAAATTGCACAGAGCACTGACTCAGGGCATAAGAACCAGGCGGGCCTTGCTCCAGCTTCTTGAGTCTGGCGATCTTCATGGCCCTCTGCCCCTGGGCCTATGGGGACATCCTGCCACAATCCTGACATGATGCCTGATCGTGGTCCGGGCCGAGGCATTAGTAACAATGAGTATGGCCATCTGGGAGGGACATAATTTTGCCGCATTGCCAAAATTTGAATCTGGGAGCCTTGAGAGTCATCAAGGCACTGAAAAGTGCCGTTTGGGGATCACCTCAGTGATTTAAAAGAGAAGAGAGAGAAAAATTGAAGAGCGAGAAGAACCCATGTCCGTTACTGCGCGAGAAAGCTAAAAACTGAAGAGAGAGGGACTCAGTCATGGGAAGCCACTGTGCAGATGCTCAGGAGCGAAATTTGTCAACATTCTAAGAGAAATTCCCGCACCAGACCGCCAGGAGGTACTTCCAGATAGCATGGCTAATTCAGCCTGCTTATCTGCGGGAAAAAACGGGCGCTCAGTACAAGTGTCTGTTTTATCCCGCTGCAGATAACTCATATGCACAATATACAAGCACACTTGTGGGGAAGAGTAGCTTGTCTGTGGCTGGGACCTGATTCAACAGGAGGAGGAATGCCTGGCCAGCAGCCCTACAGAAAGGTTCCCAGACCCAGGTGCTGGCTCATCTACATACACACACTCGGAGAGAGGGGAATTGAAATGCCTAATAGTTCTGCAACATAATTTACAATGCAACCCCAAGAGGGTTTAATGGTGGGGGTGGGGGGGGGGGGGGGGGCACACCCAAAAGGAGTGAGACAAAGTGCCAATAGCTGTGTGGCACTTCACACAGGTCACTGAAGCAGACAATTTGGAATGGAACATAATTTGAGAGGACCTGTATGCTCTTCGAAGGAATTTATACTGCATTTCCTGATAGTACATATTAGTAGATGTAGCTGATTGGAGGACAGATGGAGCAAGTGTAACACAAATAATGATCGATAGGGATGTGAATCATTTTTTGACGATTTAAAAAAAATCATCAGATAGTTTTTAAATCGTCAAAAATCGTTAAGAGTCGCGATACAATAGAAATTCCCCCGATTTATCGTGAAAAATCGTAAATCGGGGGAGGGAAAACCGGCACACACCAAAACAACCCCTAAACCCACCCCGACCCTATAAAACTAATCCCTTACCTTCCCCCACCCTCCCAAACCCTCCCCCCCAAAACATTTACGAGTACCTGGTGGTCCAGTGGGGGCGCGGGGACCGATCTCCCGCTCTCGGGCCATCGGCGACATTTTGGCTGCCACTCAAAAATGGCGCCGATGGCCTGATAAAAAAAAAAACCCCACCCGACCCTTTAAAAATGACCCCTCAGCTTCCCCCGCCCTCCAGAGCCCCCCAAAACATTTTAAAATTACCTGGTGGTCTAGTGGTGGTCCCGGGAGCGATCTCCCGTTCTCGGGCCATCGGCTGCCACTCATAAAGATGGCGCCGATGGCCCTTTGCCCTTACCATGTGACAGGGTATCCGTGCCATTGGCCGGCCCCTGTCACATGGTAGGAGCATTGGCGCACATGGTAGGAGCACTATCGCTGGCCAGCCAGTGCTCCTACCATGTGACAGGGGCCGGCCAATGGCACAGATACCCTGTGACATGGTAAGGGTAAAGGGCCATCGGCGCCATCTTTATGAGTGGCAGCCGATGGCCCGAGAACGGGAGATCGCTCCCGGGACCACCACTAGACCACCAGGTAATTTTAAAATGTTTTGGGGGGCTCGGGAGGGCGGGGGAAGCTAAGGGGTCATTTTTAAAGGGTCGGGTGTTTTGTTTTTTTTATCGGGCCATTGGCGCCATTTTTGAGTGGCAGCCAAAATGGCGCCGATGGCCCGAGAGCGGGAGATGGGTCCTCGTGCCCCCACCGGACCACCAGGTACTCGTAAAAAGTTTTGGGGGGATTCGGGAGGGTGGGGGAAGGTAAGGGGTCAATTTTAAAGGGTCGGGCCTCACTACAAAAAAATTAACGATGTGAACCGGAACCGATTCCGATTCACATCACCACCGATCAGATTTTTTTTCTCCCTCTAGCCGAACCCGATCGTTAAGACAATCGGGCACACGATTCACATCCCTAATGATCAATGGTTTAACAGGCAAATCACAGTTTTGCTGATTTACAGTGGTCAGTTTTGGAGAAATTACAGATGGGAACCAGAGGAGGTGACATACAATCTCACCTTAACAAACAGGAACATTACTGGATTTTCTCTTTAAATTCAGAGCACCCTCAAGGTTTGAATGAAAAAATAAATTGGTATTCTTTGATTTCATAACAGGATGCATGAGCCTGTATATGCTGTTTATATCTTGTTATATGCAGTTGTTGAAGAGACGTGGGTATTGCCTGGTGGGTGTTTTTTGGGTTCATTGAGGAGAATGTGGACTATGTTTGATTTTTTACACAGACTGGGGTAGATTTTTAAAGTTATGCATGGGCGTAGATTTGTTCGCGCAACCCAGTGCGAACAAATCTACGCCTGATTTTATAACGCGCCAGGCCGAGCAGCCTGCCTCCGTTCCCTCCGAGGCCGCTCCGAAATCGGAGCGGCCTCGGAGGGAACTTTTTTTCCGGCCCCCTCCAACTTCCCCTCCCCTCCCTTCCCCTACCTAACCCACCCCCAGCCCTAATTGAATCCTCCCCCTACCTTTGTTCAGAATGTTACACCTGCCTGAGGTAGGTGTAACTTGCATGGCTGGCCACCTGCCAGTGTGCCATTTCCCAGCCCGTGGGCTGGTTCGGAGGCTTCAGTCATGCCCTTGGAACGCCCCCAAATACCGCGCCACCCACAGCACGCCCCGGACACGCCCCCAAGCAAATCCCCGGGACTTATGCGCGTCCTGAGGCTTTGCGCTTGCCGGTGGCCTATTCAACATAGCTCGCCGGCGCGCAAGTCCCCTGCGCGTGTAAATCCGGCTGGATTTACGCATAAAGGGCTTTTAAAATCTGCCCCTTTGAATATAAGCATCTTTGTAACAATAAACTCAAGTTGCGAGTGAAGTACACGGGGCTTTGCCCCCCCCCCCCCTCCCCTTTTGGCTAAAAAGGAGTGGTGAAAATTGGACGTGACAGAGGTCGCTACACAAGATGTTAATGCAGAATGGACCTGGTTGTGAACTATATTCATTCATAATGGAGGAAATTTGGATGTGAGGGAAGACTCCAATTATCATGGTTGGGAGGAATGGGCCTAGGTGTAAACTGAGATTTGAAGGAAATAGATCGTCTGGACCTTAAGGAAGCTTTTGTTTTCTGAAATAAGTGTGACTAGTTTCAATATTTTTGGAGGAAAATCTGAGCATGCTTTTATTACTTTGTGGGAAATGATTTGATCATATTGTTTGCTCAAGGGGCCATGACCTGGTTGAAGAATGTGGGTGTCGATGTGTCTCTTCCGGTAGAAGGATAAAAGGTTCCATGGTGCCGCCATGTTTTGAATGTGCGTGTCTGAAATCAGACCACGGGAGAGAAAAGGTTGAAGAATAGCCAGTTGAAAGAATTTTGTGTTATGGTTTTGAGGTGTTGGAGTAGATTCTTGGGTACTGCTGCAATGGCCAATCCCATGGGGAGAAGCCCCGTGTGGAACCGCAGTACTAGGCTAGACTCTAGACACGCAGACACAGAAGATTTGTATTTATTATATAGCTTGATGATACTGCCCATGGGTGGCTGTAGTGAGGTAACCCAGTAGATATAGTCCAGGGGGTTCTCGGCAGAGGAGACCCGTCCCACAGTAGTAGATGGTAAGCAGCGCAAGGTAGTAGAAGAAGTCCCGGATGCAGGCTCCAAGCGCTGAGCTGTAGGTGAGACAGACTGACAAGGTTAGATTAGTCACTGAAGTAGGTAGCTGTTTTGATAGAGATCCTGGCAGGCAGAAATAGTTGAACTGTAGGCACCAAGGCAGGGAGAGCAGGCCCTCGAGGAGCGAGTACCCAGTATTCCAGATAGGCAACTGAAAGAAAGCATAGGGCCCCCGATGAGCATGTACCCAAGTTAGAGATGAAAGACCCCGGAGGGCAGAGAGAGCTTCCAGCGGCAGCAAGGAAGCGGCAGAGCAGCTTAGACCGGAGCTATTCAATCTATTCATGATCCTTTCTAACTCAGTTTGTTAGCAAACGAAGGGCAGGCTAAATAACCGGATGGCGTGATGTCACTCGAGGGGGACGCCTCCGAGGTTCCCACCATGACGTGGATAAAGATGTGGGTGGCGTGCGCATGCGCACCCTACGAGGACATCAGGAAAAACATGGTGAACACTGTCGCCGTTGCCGTTCCGGGGACGCCGGACAAAGCAGCATAAAGACACGGCAACAGCCATCTTCCCAAGGCTTGAGGAGAGAGAAGGAAGAAAGGTGAGGCACAGAGGTCGAAGCCGTCTGAGACCGATGGACACAACATTTTGCTGATGGAACGGAGCAAAAATCTTGCTGATGGAAAAGAATTAAGTTTTGAGAATATATTTCCCCTGAAGCAGGACCTGTTGATTCGAAACATTATCGTGTCGTGACTCGGGATTTTCAGTCAATATTTTGAGATGAGTATTCTCTTTGATATGTATTGAGTTTTGGATTGGGATTCGGGACTTGCATTGGATGCTTGATAATGAAGTGTGTTCCCATGAATTATGCAGCTTGAAGTTCATCAGAATGTCAGGAGACTCTTGTATATCTTAACAAAAATTCAAATTATAAAAAAATCAACAAAGCAAAGTGGATTTAAAATAAAGTAAAGTGACTCTTCACCAAATCTGAGTTTGATTGATATACAAACTCTGTAAGTGAGAGTCCCACATCAAATGATATAATTATACCTCAAACCAAATAAGCCTGATACTTCACTTTCAATGCATATCCAGTAGGGATGTGCAGCAGGGATGGATTCATCCCATTCGGTATTTGGATTCGTCAGGACCCAAATCCGTTGTATCCGTTCTCGGGGGACCCCAATCCGTTCATTAGTTACATATGTATTTGTTTCCCAAAAAAAACTCCATCCCAACCCTTTAAATTTAATTAACTACAATCCCATACCCTCCTGAACCCCCCCCCCCAAAAAAAAAAACTTGCCGAACGTCCCTGGTGGTCCAGTGGAGATCCTGGAGCGATCTCCTGCACTCGGGCTGTCGGCTGCTGGTATTCAAAATGGTGCCGATAGCCTTTGCCCTTACTATGTCACAGGGGCTACCGGTGTCATTGGTTGGCCCCTGTCACATGGTAGGAGCACAAGATGGCGCCAGCCATCCATTGCTCCTACTATGTGACAGGGGCCGACCAATGGCACCGGTATGGTGACTCCTGACCGCCATACCGGTATGGCGACTCTTGACATAGTAAGGGCAAAGGCTATCGGCGCCATTTTGATAGTGGCAGCCGACGGCTCGAGTGCAGGATATGACTCCAGGACCCCCGCTGGACCACCAGGGACTTTTGGCAAGTCTTGGGGGGGGTCAGGAGTCACCATACATTTCGTGACCCGCACAAATACAACGAATATGGCATATATGTTGCGGATTGCCAATACGTTGCAAATGAATGCACACCCCTAATATCCAGCATAGCTCTCTGCTTCAACAGCAGGAGAGGAAGACTGATCATAAGAACATAAGAAATAGCCATGCTGGGTCAGACCAATCCATATGCTCTACGATTTTGATCTTGAGAATAGTTTCCACTATTTTTCCCGGCACTGAAGTCAGGCTCACTGGTCTATAGTTACCCGGATCGCCCCTGCAGCCTTTTTTAAATATTGGGGTTACATTGGCCACCCTCCAGTCTTCAGGTACAGTGGATGATTTTAATGATAGGTTACAAATTTTAACTAGTAGATCAGAAATTTCATTTTTGAGTTCCTTCAGTACCCTAGGATGCATACCGTCCGGTCCAGGTGATTTGCTACTTTTTACTTTGTCAATCTGGCCAATTACATCTTCCAGGTTCACAGTGATTTCGTTCGGTTCGTCTGACTCATCACCCCTGAAAACCATCTCCGGAACTGGTATCTCCCCAACATCCTCATTAGTAAACACGGAAGCAAATAATTCATTTAGTCTTTCTGCAATGGCCTTATCTTCCCTAAGAGCCCCTTTAACCCCTTAGTCATCTAATGGTCCAACCGACTCCCTCACAGGTTTCTTGCTTCGCATATATTTTAAAAAGTTTTTATTATGAGTTTTTGGCTCTATGGCCAACTTAATTTCAAATTCTCTCTTTGCCTGTCTTATCAATGTTTTACATTTAACTTGACAATGCTTATGTTTTATTCTATTTTCTTCAGATGGATCCTTCTTCCAATTTTTGAAGGATTTTTTTTGTGGCTAAAATAGCCTCTTTCACCTCACCTTTTAACCATGATGGTAATCGTTTTGCCTTCTTTCCACTTTCTTAATATGTGGAATACATATGGACTGCGCCTCTAGGATTGTATTTTTAAACAATGTCCAAGCCTGTTGAACACTTTTAACCTTTGCAGCTGCACCTTTCAGTTTTTTTCTAACTATTTTCCTCATTTTATCAAAGTTTCCCTTTTGAAAGTTTAGTGTTAGAGCTGCAGATTTACCTATTGTCCCCCTTCCAATTATTAGTTTAAATTTGATCATGTTATGATCACTGTTGCCAAGTGGCCCCACCACCGTTACCTCTCTCACCAAATCCTGCATTCCACTAAGAATTAAACCTAAGATAGCTCCCTCTCTTGTTGGTTCCTGAACCAATTGATCCATGAAGCAATCATTTATTACACCCAGGAACTTTATTTCTCTAGCAAGTCCTGATGTTACATTTACCCAGTCAATATTGGGGTAATTGAAATCTTCCATTATTATTGCACTGCCAAATTGGTTTGCTTCCTTGATTTCTCTTAGCATTTCATCATCTGTCTGACCATTTTGTCCAGGTGGACGGTAGCATACTCCTATCACTATACTCTTACCCAACACACATGGGATTTCTACCCATATAGATTCTACTGAGCATTTAGTATCTTGTATGATCTTTATCTTGTTGGACTCAATAACCTCCTGGACATAAAGTGCCACACCCCCACCAAGTTGATCCTCCCTATCATTGCGATATAATTTGTATCCTGATATAGCACTGTCCCATTGGTTATCCTCATTCCACCAAGTCTCTGTGATGCCAATTATGTCTATCTCATCATTTGCTGCTATACACTCTAACTCTCCCAACTTACTTCTTAGACTTCTGGCATCGGCATACAGACATTTCAAAACGTAGCGCCGGCGCCATTTCTACAACGCACGGAGGTCCGAGAGTAAAAGATCACACCGGGACCCTTCCTCTGGACCCCAGGTAATTTAAGGCATTTTGGGGGGGTTCGGGAGGGTGGGGGATTTATTTTAAAGGGTCGGGGTGGGTTTTAGGGTTGTTTTAGTGTGCCGGTTTTCCCGCCCTTCCCCTTCCCCTGATTTACGATTTTTTAACGATAAATTGGGGGAATTGTTATTGTATCGCGGCTCTAACGATTTTTGACGATTTAAAATATATCGGACGATATTTTAAATCGTCAAAAAATGATTCACATCCCTAATATGGACTATGTTTGCTTTTAATGGAAACTCTCTGTTGGGATGCCCTATCTCTCCTGTTTCATTAGTATTCTTCAAGGATACATTTCTCCGAACCATGCACTGCTGAATGACTGTCGGCTTTCCCCCTTGTTCTAGTTTAAAAGCTGCCCTATCTCCTTTTTGAAAGTTAGTGCCAGCAGCTTGGTTCCACTCTGGTTAAGGTGGAGCCCATCCTTTCGGAAAAGTCTCCCCTTTCCCCAAAGGTTTCCACAGTTCCTTACAAAGCTGAATCCCTCTTCCCTGTACCATCGTCTCATCCACGCTTTGAAACTCTGGAGCTCTGCCTGCCTCTGGGGACCTGCACATGGAACAGGAAGCATTTCAGAGAATGCCACCCTAGAGGTTCTGGACTTCAGCTTCCTACCTAAAATCCTAAATTTGGCTTCCAGAACCTCTCTCCAACATTTTCCTATGTCGTTGGTGCCCACATGTACCACGACAGCCGGCTCCTCCCCAGCACTGTCTATAATCATATCTAGGTGATGCGTGAGGTCTGCCACCTTCGCACCAGGCAGGCAAGTTACTAGGCGGTCCTCACATCCACCAGCCACCCTGCTATCTACATTTAAAAACAAAACTGAAATCCTCATTATAACTCCGGAAAACTATACCCCTTCCTCACATTCTAACACTAATCAACATCCGGTCACCACAGGGCTCTCCACCACACAACAAGTTAGAGATCTGGGAGTCATCATAGACAACAGACTCAGTCTCAACAAATTCGTCAACAACACAACAAAAGAATGTTTCTTTAAACTTCAAACATTAAAGAAACTCAAACCTCTCCTCCTATACAGAGACTTCCGCATGGTTTTACAAGCCATCATACTCCCAAAGCTGGATTATTGTAACTCTCTCCTCCTAGGCCTTCCAGCATGTACCATCAAACCACTTCAGATGGTCCTGAACGCCTCGGCAAGAATTCTATCAAATGCCAAAAAGAGAGATCATATCACCCCAATTCTCCACCATCTCCACTGGCTTCCAATTAAATACAGGATCCAGTTCAAGTCTTTAATGATGATACATAAGGCCTTACACAACATCGCACCTCTCAACCTAACATTCCAAATTCAATTACACACATCTGTGAAACCAACCAGAAGCGCCTATCAGAACAGACTAATCACACAACCTATGAAATCCGTTCTGAGGAAACGTGCATTATCCACAGCAGGCCCTTCACTTTGGAACTCGCTCCCTCCAGACCTTCGTTTAGAACCATGCCACTCTACATTTAAAGGGAAACTTAAGACTTGGCTTTTCAAACAAGCTTTCCCCTAGAGCCAAGAACACGAAGAAAAGTCTTTTCAAGCCCACAACGAGTTATTCAGATCTATTTTTTTCTTCCTTTGTTAATCAGAAATTTACACATGCTGACTTCAATGTAAAACTTATTACTTTGTTTTTGTTCAATGTAAAACTTCTTTTATTCTGTTCTATGTAAACCGCTATTTGTAGCGATAGTTACTGTTCTTTGTGAACCGGGGTGATATGTATATTATACAGGAACCTCCGGTATATAAATTAATTTAAATAAATAAATAAATAAATTTCTAATAATCGAATCACCAACTATAATGGCCGGCCTAACCTTTCCCTCCTGGGCAGTAGCCCTGGGAGACTTGTCTTCAGTGCGAGAGGAGAATACATCACCTGGAGAGCAGGTCCTTGCTACAGGATCACTTCCTGCTACACCAGGGTGATGTTCTCCTACTGGGAGACCTTTCTGATCCAAGGCAGCACTGGGGCTGCCAGACTGGATTTGGGACTCGGCTACTATGTCCCTGAAGGTCTCATCAATGTACCTCTCTGTCTCCCTCAGCTCCTCCAAGTCTGCTACTCTAGCCTCCAGAGATCGGACTCATTCCCTGAGAGCCAGGAGCTCTTTGCACCGAGTGCACACATACAATTTCTCACCAGAGGGTAAAAAATCATACATGTGACACTCAATGCAAAAGACTAGAAAGTCCCGCTCTTGCTGCTGGACTGCTGCCTTCATCTTAGTTTTATTGAGTTCCTAGTTAAGTTTAGGATACTAAGGAAGTTGGAATGAGAGTACTTTAAATTTACAGGTGAATTTACTAATTAATCAGCTAGTGATGATTAAACTTTCAATAAGGGCTGGTACAATAGAATGATTTAGATAAGACCCTGATTGATTTTTAAAGAGAAAATGTCTCGTGCCTAAAAATCAAGGGTTGAGGGGTGGGAAAGACAGACACTAGAATTAACTATCTCTGGCTTGCTTATTACCTCAGACGCACACAAACTCTAAATAATATAGCCCTTAATTTCATCTTTCACCAAACTTTTATAAGCCCAAAAATTTCTGAAAGCTATACTTACCAATCCTCTTTAACCACCGTTAAATTAATCTTCACTCAGTTAATGGAAGGGTTTGAGATTTTCACGCCGTTAGGTGCGCACGACCGGTCCTCCTCTACTGCAAAGGGTGCGGGGCCTCTGGAAGCTTTGGCTGTGGAAGTCAATCCCTGGATCGCTTGCGGTGACTTCTGGACTCCTCTCCCAGGGGATGCTGGGAGCAGTAGGCAGATTAGCCTTCCGGTCCTCCTCTACTGCAAAGGGTGCAGGGCCTCTGGAAGCTTTGGCTGTGGAAGTCAATCCCTGGATCGCTTGCAGTGACCTCTGGACTCCTCTCCCGGGGGATGCTGGGAGCAGTATGCAGATGAGCCTTCCGGTCCTCCTCTACTTCCGGTCCTGCTCTACTGATACTTCATGTATATCCGGCATAGCTCTCTGCTTCAATAGCAGGGGAGAAAGACTGATACTTCACTTTCAATGCATATCCAGCATAGCTCTCTGCGTCAACGGCAGGGGGGAATGAAGAAAAGTGGATCTATATACAAACAACAACCAACAAGGACTGAATTACATAGTCTGGGTAAACAAATAAGCATGGGTGTAGCTTGCTTATTGCGGCGGTTACTACCCCTAACTAATTAAGCTAGATATTTCACTTAGAGGCAGTTCCAACACTGCTCTCTACATTAATGGTGGGGGTGGAAGGGAAATAGAACCAAAAGGTTACTAAGTGTTGTGGTCGGCCTCGAGGCCTTGCATACTTGTTATGGCCTCAAAAGCCTTGCATTCTGTTGCAGGATGGGTTTAGTGTGCCCTTGGGCCTCAGCCCGACCCCAGGCACACCCAGGGCCGACCCAAGGGCTGACGGTGAATTCCAGCATGGCTGGCGGGCTTTCCCTCCACCAGGCCTGCAGGCTCCCAAAGCCAACAACAAGGAGTTGTTGGGATATGAATGGTCCTCCGACCATTCTGAGCCCTTTCGGACCTGCTGCGTGGAACAGCATGGAGCAGCAGGCCTGGCCTGAGGTCGAGGGCAGTCGGAGGCCTTGACACGAAGACAGACATTGGTTCGGAAGCAACGGCATCACAGACGAGACACTTGGACTAAGGCAACGGCATCACAGAGGATGAAGACACTTGGGTTGATGTAACGGCATCCCAGAAGATGAAGGCACTTGGGTTGATGCAATGGCATCACACTTGGGTTGATGCAATGGCATCACAGAAGATGAAGACACTTGTGTTGATGCAATGGCATCACAGAAGACGAAGACACTTGGGCTGATGCAACGGCATTACAGAAGACGAAGACACTTGGGCTGAAACACAATTGCATAGTCTCTCAGGGCGCCCTACTCAGCCGACCCACGAGACGGAGTCGCAGACCACCCTGTCCCACTGCGTGCCCAACACAGCCCGAAGGCTGGTCACGGACCACGAGGAGAGCGGGACGTGCGCAGGGAAGGTCCAGGTGAAGAGGAACTCCGATGTCAGGACAAATGACATCCAAAGCTCCGACGGCTGGCGGGAACAGAAGCTCCAGAGCACAGGGATGGATCCCTCCTGTTGGCCACTCCAAGGCACAGCAGGTCAGAAGGCTAGGAGCACATACGAAGACGCAGGAAAGAACATCCGGGAAGGCAAGAACTGTAGCAGAACTCGGGTACAGGACAGGAACATCTGGATATCTGGACAAGACATCTGGACAGGGACCTCTGGCACAACAACAAAACAGAAGACATGGAACGAAGACTGGACAGGACATCTGGACAGGAACCTCAGGCAACGAAGACAAGACTTGACATGGCGAGAGAACAGGAACTCCATGGAGAAGACAAGAAGACCTGACGAAGCTCTGGCAGGCAGGAGCCGATGCAAGGCGAAGACAGACTGACGGAGTAGCCCTCTTATAGGGCTGAAACAGGAAGTCCACTCCCTAGGTGGGGCCAGCACACTTCCTGTGCCTGGCCCTTTAAATCAGGCAAAGAGGCGCGTGCCGGCACCTAAGGAGAAGCAGGAAGCTGTGCAGGACCACGGACAGCGGCCTGCACCGACGTAGCCCAGAGTGAAGCAGGAAACAGGCAGGCAGGCTTCGGGGCAGCCTCCAGGCTGTCCCACGAGGACCCCCTTGATGGCGTCGCAGCTCCCTGCCGCGAAAGCTGGCCCAGGGTGGCTCCATGCCGCGAAGAGAAGCAGGAAAGACCACGACTTCGGCCACGGCGAAGACAAGGAGCAGGGGCGGCCTCTGGGCCACAAAGAAGAAATCGAGTCCGCGGCTCCTGCTGCGTGGGAGGCCCGACGGCGGCATCCTGCTGCGTCGGGTGAAGCAAGGCGTGGGTGAATGAATCTGCTCATGGGAGGGGACCCTCGGACAGTGGGTCATAACAGTACCCTCTCCTCAAAGCCCCCCTCCTCAAGGCCCCTCCTTCTCAAACGACCAATCAGCAATTCTGAGGAGAAGGGTAACAGTCCATACCGAATGGAGGTATTCGAGGATCCAAAAAATGGAAGCTGATAAAACTGGGGACAAGGTGAAACAAGGCAAAGCAGCAAGAAACCACAGAAACATGAAGAAGCGACAAGAGACCAAGAGTACAAGTCCGAGAGCAGATGAGACCAAGGAAACATGGGACTAAGCAAGCAGTGACCAAGCGAACGGTGACCGCGAGAGCAGCGACCGAGCGAACGGTGACCGCGGGAGCAGCGACCGAGCGAACAGTGACCGCGCGAGCAGCAACCGAGCGACAGTGACCGCGTGACCGACAAAACAAAAAACACAAAAGAGGGAGCAAGGGAACTAAGAGTGAGGGAGCAGAGAGCAAGGGAACAGAGAGCAAGAGAGCAGCGAGCAAGAGAGCAGAGAGCAGCAAGCAAGGGAGCAGAGAGCAAGAGAGCAGTGAGCAAGGGAGCGGAGAGCAAGAGAGCAAGACAGCAGCGAACAAGGGAGCAGAAAGCAAGGGAACTGAGGGCAAGGGACCCAAAGGAGCGAAAGAGCAAAGAGCGAGAGAGCGGACGAGCAAAAGAGCGAGGCCAAAAAAGCGACAGAACGAGAGCTGGAATACGAGGGAACGGAACACGGGAGCGAGGAACACACAAACAAGAAACAAGGACAGGCCCCTGTCACATGGTAGTGGCACTGTATGGCCGGCGCCATTTTTAAAGATGGCACCGGCCATCCACTGCTCCTACCATGTGACAGGGGTACCTGTCACATGGTAAGGGCAAAGGGCCATCGGCGCCATTTTTATTAGTGGCAGCCGACGGCCCGAGAGCGGGAGATCGTTCCCGGGACCACCACTAGACCACCAGGTAATTTTAAAATGTTTTGGGGGGGGATCAGGAGGGTGGGGGAAGCTAAGGGGGCGGTTTTAAACGGTTGGGGTGGGTTTTTTGTTTATAGGCTCGGGCGCAGCAGATAAAAAAAAACCAATGGGACCGAACGAAAAAAAATCCACGATGTGAATCGGAACCGGTTCCGATTCACATCTCTACACAGTACTAAACATACACATACACTATAATATAATATACAAGGTATACAGTAATGAAAATTTAGCTTTATTTACAGCACACATACTTCATTTCCCGTGACTATAATACATACCAAATCAGCATCCTGCCACTCATCAGGTCGGGGAACCACAGTGCGACCGAAAAACAGGAGCACACAGCTTCAACGGGAAAGATCCTGCGCCACTCGCCAGTGCACAGGTGAGGCTCCAAGTTCCCATCGGAGGACTCTAAACTTTTATAGGGCTTTGTAACAAGTGTGTGTGTATAGATGAGCCAGTACCTGGGTCTGGGAACCTTTCTGTAGGGCTGCTGGCCAGGCATTCCTCCTCCTGTTGAATCAGGTCCCAGCCACAGACAAGCTACTCTTTCCCACAACCACTTGTGTAAGCCCTGCTGATACAGCTTTTTGCTTAAAAAACAAGTCCTAAGCTTAAAAAGTGACAGGACAGCATAATGTTTGTTCTGAGCGCATTTTTTAACCCATCATATGACAGTCAGTCTGCTGAAGTAAGCAGCCATTTTGCTCCTCTTCTGTTATATACTTTTGAAAATAAACTGATGAAAAGCAGACCATTCTCCAGCCTGGTCTGTTCTGCGGCCTACCCCAGCCATAGACTGCTCCAAGGGCATCGCATATGGTGGCAGAAGCGGGATTACCTGTTCTAAGCATCTGCACAGACAGGGACCCACACTAGGAAAAAAAATTTTTTTTTGGTTGGGGGGGGGGGGGGGGGCCTGGCTGCAACGGCAGCCACACAGGATTTTATTTTTTGTTGTTTATTGGTACCGGCTAGGAGAGAAGCTCCGCCAGAGGGAGGGAACAGAAGAAGTGAGTCAGAGATGGAGAAGCAGGCTTTTCTTTTATTTGGTTATTTTCTTGAAAGAAGGGGAAAGGTTTCCGGCCTTCGAGGAGCAGAAGCTCAGAATAGCCTTGGAAGGAACCTCCCGGAGAAATGGAACAGTTACTGCAAGCCCTGGTGGAGGGACAGCAACAGCTCTGGGCAGCCGCTCAGACCCAGTATGCACAGCACCAACAGCTACAGCAACAATTGCAGCAACACCTGGAAGCCCAAGTACAGCTTAACAGCCCATTACTATGAAGGATACCAGCACCAGGGACCGCTGGGTACACATCGGAATGGAACAGAGTCCACCCCTACCAACACTGGAAATCCGGCTGACAAAGATGGGGCCCCAAGATGACCCGGAAGCATTCCTGGTCACCTTTGAGAAGGTAGCGGAAGCCCTGGCCTGGCCTAGGTCCCAGTGGGCCATGAGAGTGGCCCCGCATTTAACCGGTGAGGCCCAGGCCGCATACCGGGCCCTTAACAACCAGCAAGCCCAAGACTATCAGGAGGTCAAGGCTGCCATACTTGATAGACTGGGACTGTCTAAAGAGTCTTATCGGAAAAGTTTCCGGGGCTTAACCTTTACACCAGGAGTTTAAAGGACCAGTGCTGGCGGTGGCTAGAACCCGATAATAAAAGGGGAGTGGAAGTTGCAGAGGCTGTCATGACAAAACAGTTTGTGGACGTTCTCCCCTCCCGAGTGCGTGAATGGGTACGGAGACAGACAGCGGTGACCCTGATGTGGTTTCCCTAGTAGAGTGTTATTTGGATGCTACAGACACAGGCCGTGGGCCTACTCCAGCAGAGAAGAATTCCTGAGTAAAGTGCTTGGAGAAAGGAAGGAGAGAATCGAGGGGCAGAACCCTAAGCCGCTACATCAGCCGAGAAGTGGAGAGTCTCCCTACCTAACGAGACCCTGATAACGCATTAGAAGGGCCTGAGGATGGAAGGTGCCCAAAGGAACCTGCTTCAACTGTGGAGAGAGGGGACACTTTGCTCAGGACTGCTATCGAGTGGAGGATGAATTAATGGACGTCAATTTGGTGGCCACTCACTCCTGCTCATTTGTGGACATTCCCCGCTTGGGGTTTTCAACCTTCATGGTTCCGGTGGAGCTAGATGGTGACCCGACCCAAGTCTTAGTAGACTCGGGAAGTGCAAAAACTCTCATTCGGAGGGAACTGGTCAAAAGAACACAGATTAATTATGAACAGACAGTGACCCTCGCTTGCATACATGGAGACCAGAGACAATACCAGACCAGTCAGGTCCTGTTGAAGACTCCAGTGGGACAAGCTACAGTAGAAGTGGGAGTGCTCCCCTGGATACCATATCCGGTGATACTGGGATGAGATTATCCAGACTTTGGGACTCTTTGGGCCAACAGGGACTAAATGTAAGTAATCGTGGTAGTAGCAGTAAGAAAATAAGCTGGTTGTAGAGCAAAATGCATACAGCATTGATTGAGAAAGCCGCTACACAACAGGGAGTCTCCTGTGAAATGCATGGGGCTAGTAGAGGAACTGTAGTTCGCCCAGTAACCACCGGGGTTGATGCATTCTCACTGGAAATAGAAGAATCCTTCAGTCTGGAATTCAGCTGGTTAAAGGCGGTAGCCAAGGTGTCGAGAGACCTCTGTTGCTTGATGATATTTTGGGACAGGCCAGGGATGACCTGCAAGGCTGAGAGCTGAGCCGGGTCCATGGAGTTAGCAATCTGTTACGTTCTGTGTGCCTTGAACTAGAAGATCACTGTGTGCAGGAATATCACAACACTCCCGGTATCAGGGATAGGGCACTGAGTGCAGGAAGATCACAACAACCCTGTTATCAGGGATAGGGCACTGCTAGCAGGAAGATCACAACACTCCCGGTATCAGGGATAGGGCACTGCATGCAGGAAGATCACAACACTCCCTGTATCAGGGATAGGGCACAAGTTCTAGTCACATTGACTGATCAGTGATCACATTACTTTTTTTGTCAAGCTACCAACCGTTTCCACCCATCCCCCATATATTAAACCATCACCTCAGTGGGAACCTTGGTAACATCAATAAATAAGGGGGCAGCCAGCCAATAGGAATACATATTCATTCCTAACTGACTTAACTGACCTTAACTTGACCTGAAAAGTGTCAAATTGTATCATTTTCTGTTAGTGCGCACTAACTCCCGTTAGTGCGCACTAACAAAAAAACCCGATTTTTCACGATAAATCGGTGGAATTCCTATTGTATTGAGTCCCTTACCTATTAATGACGATTTAAAGATTATCTGACGATAATTTAAATCGTTAAAAAACTATTCACATCCCTAGTACCTTATATTAATGCAGTTTTCCAGATATCTTCAGGTTGTTTGTGTACTAGGTTGTACGCACCTCTAAGATTCAACTTGGTAAAGATCCGTGCCCCTTCAAGGCGGTTGAACAGTTCACTGATAAGGGGCAGGGGATATCGGTCTTTGCAGGTTATGGCATTGAGCCCCCTGTAATCAATACAAGGGCATAGACCACCGTCCTTTTTCTTAATGAAGAAGAACCCCGCGCCAGCAGGAGAATCAGAAGAACGAATTAATCCCTTTTCTAGGTTCTCTTTAATATACTCAGACATAGCATGAGTCTCGGGTTGAGACAACGGGTAAGTTCTGCCTTTGGGAGGTGTGGTACCTGGCAGGAGTTCAATAGGGCAATTGAACTTGCGTAACGGAGGCAGCGTATCCGCTTTCTGCTTCGAAAAAACATCTTTGAAGTCAGAGTACTGCGGAGGCAAACCAGGTAAGGTAACAGACTTCAAAACAGGAACTACTGGAGATACAGAACGTAAAAAGGTCTTCTGGCATTTAGAGCCCCACTGCACCAACTGCAGGGAATGCCAATCGAACTGGGGTTCGTGGCCTGGAGCCAGGGCAGCCCCAGGATAACTGGATTTGTTGATCGTTTCAATACATAGAAGGACATCTCCTCCTCGTGGAGAGTGCCCACAGTAAGACGAACAGCCACTGTCTGGTGGGTGATGAGCCCTGGAAGATGTTCTCCCTGGATGGAGGTGATGCGGAGGCTCACCTCTAATGGCTGGAGAGGAATGTTCAGAAGTTTGACAATGTCATCCATAATGAAGCTGCCACTTGTTTCGGTATCGACAAGAGCAGTGGTGGCAAAGGTGTGGGCCTTGGGTTGAGGGCCAGTAAAAGTTGCGCCTAAGCTCGGGACACCCGCCAAGCTCAGGCATTGCAGTTTCCCAGACGAACCAGGCAGGACTACAGATGATGTCCAGAAGTGCCACAGTAAAGGCAAAGACCCTCCTTCCACCAATGAAAATGTTTGGTTGGAGACAATCGCCCACGGTTCACCTCCATAGGTTCAACCACGGAAGAGGGTGGTAGTGCTGAAGTCTGGAAACACATGTGGGAAACACACATGGGAAGTCTGGAAACACACGTGGGAAGTGCTGTAGGAGAGCGGGAAGCCTTTAATTCTAGGCATCTTTGCTGGAGACTCCCATGTCTCTAGAGGACCTGATTTCCCAGCAAGGGAAATGGCTTGCAGACAATCTTCTTGCCACCCAAGCTACGTGGCCAGAGTCCTAAATTCCACCTTATACTCCACGGAGGTGGAGTAAGTTATGGCTGGCAACAGCCTGGCGGTCTGGGTCTCCAAAGGTCGGCTTGAAGAGAACGATGAATTCAGATAACTTGGAAAGTATGGGATCCATGTGTTCCCATAAGAGAGAGGCCCAAGCAAGAGCCTTCCCTTCCAGGTGGGATAAGATGAAGGTCACCTTGGTGATTTCCTTCAGGAACAACGAGGGTTGCAGTGCAAATTGCATGAAGAACTGGTTAAAGAAGCCACGACAGGAGCGTGGATCCCCATTATATCAAGGAGGTGCAGGAAGTGCCAATGATGCTTTGGAAAGCATGGAGGCCAAAGGCCCACAGGACTGGCCAAAGCTGTATCTTGTAGCTGGGAATGAAGCTCTTCCAACGAAGAGGCCAGCGATTCCAAAACTTGGTGATGTTGTTTAACTGTGGCAGCCAAACCTGGTAGGGCCCTGGAGGCGGGTGACTCCGCCGAGTTCATGGCCTTGGCAACCTGTTGCGCTCGGGGGAAGAATCTTGTCCTGGAGCAGTGGAGAACGGCTCTCTGGTAGGGACCAGGAAGCACCTGTCCCCAGGGGATGGAGCACTGGAGGAGACAGACGCTAGGATGAGCTTCACCACTGGAAGCCCGAGGTCCCCCCAGGAGGAGCCCGTAGGGATCCGGGCCGCTTGGACTTAGATGGGCCTCACAAGGTCTCCTGGAGAAATGGAAGTCAGGCGTGCCCACAGACAGGAAGGGAGTGCGGTCAGGTTCGAGACTGGAGATTAGATGGAGCAAGGAGGACCAGAACAGCATAGGTGACGACAAGGCTAGGAACAGAGCCAGAATCTAGTGACGACAAGGCTAGAGACAGAGCCAGAATCTAGAGATGTGGTCAAGCAGGCAGAGGTCAGAATCTGGGGGTCAGTCCATGGAGTGGTCAGCAAAGCAAGGGTCGGGTTCCGGAGGTCAGACGAGGTCACAGGTGGGCCAAGGTCAGAAGGCAGGCAGCAGGCAGGCAAGTCAAGGAGCAGGATGGAGTCAGAAGGCAGGCAGCAGGCAGGCAGGTCAAGGAGCAGACTGGAGTCAGAAGGCAGGCGGCAGGCACACAGGTCAAGGAGCAAGCCGAGGTCAGTACCAGTGAGACAGTCCAGAGGTACTACCTGGGGAGATGGACAGACGAACAGGAACAGGAGGATGCTTGAGTATTAGGATGCAGGAACAAGGCAGGAACAAGACTGGAACAGAAGGATCCTGGATCGAGACTTGGAACAAGACTGGAACAAGGTTCAGACGCAGTGACAATCTAGCAAGACACTAACCAGATTGCCAAGGCAAGGAAGTACAAGCAGGGACATCCTTATATCAGAGAATCAATCAGGGCGTGCCGTGGAGCTAGGACCCACCCTTGGCCTTACAAGAAGCCGGGCAGTCCGTGCGTGCGTAGGGGCGTGGCCAACGCTGCCGAGAATGCCGAGCTCAGGTGTGAGGCCTGGTGCATAGTGGAAAGCCCGGCGACCGCCGCCGCGGGATGCCAAGACCTGAAAGAACTCGCAGCTGCCGCTAGGGAGGCCGAACCGGGACCTGCTGTGGAACCAGGGAGGTGAGCAGGCCTGTGCATGGGCCGGGCGCGGACAGGGTACGTAACAGAGAGGGGTGAGAGGGTTGGGAAATACAAACACACAAACTTCTGTTTTTTGCCTGCCTTTCTGACTAGCTATTCAGTACAGACACACAAACACACTAAATAATATACCCCAATAGTTTACTTCTCCCCGATACTTTTAAGTTTTAAAAATTTCCCCAAGGAGTACTTACCCCAAGCAGTACTCACCAGCAAAGTGATCCTCTCCTCTCAGTGCTCCCACTGCCCCCCCTCAGAAACAGTGCCTCCTGGCACTGCTGTGTCTGCCCTTTTATTATTCCCCCCTCTGCCAGAGGGCCACCTCCCCAGACCTGCTGCTGCTCTCCCTTTTCTAGGGGTTGGAATGCCAGCAGGCCAGGCCACATTCTCCCACAAGCAGGCCAGACATCCCTACCATGTGGTACCCTTCATGCCAGAAGTAGCTACTTCTGTGCCACTGTGGGCCCAGAAAGCTGGGGGAGTGACTCTGGCTGCCTGCATGAGGACATGTCTGGCATCCAGGCGGATATCAAGGGGCTGGTTGTGGTGGTCTGGGAGTGGGCAGAACCCCAGCAGCAGCTAATTGGAGCTCTGGAGCTCTTTGTCATACACCTGTGACCTGTGCAAGCAGACTCATAAGCATAGCAGAATCTGTCCTCAAGTGACTGGGTTTTTTTTTTTTTTCTGAAAATAATTCTGTCCCTAGAATTAGTTGTCTGTTTTTATGTTCTTAGTTGTCTGTTTTTATGTTCTTATTGTAAATAGTTGAGTTTTAATTTTTTATAAGCATTTTGTGATTTCTTTAAATCTTTTTTTTTTAAAGAACTTTTTATTTAAACTGAGCACATACAGTTTCAAACAGTCACATGGTATACTGAGACAATAATTGTAAAAATGACATGATAAAATGAAAAGGTAAGAGTACAAGTTAATCAATAACCCTTTCCTCACGCCACACCCAATACAAGGCCCAGAGGTGGTATTACATATCAGATTGTTCACACAGATTGTACATCATCTGTTCAGGAGTTGCAACATCAGCTACTTTTATTCTCCCAGCAAGTAATCATAGGTGTACGTGCAATAATAAAGTGGGCAGCATGCAGTAATTGATAAGGCAATTTTCTGAACCCCACCATTCATGTGCAACCTTTCTACAATCTCAACAGATAAACTGCAGGGTCCTAAGACGGACTCTGCCCAGACATTTGATGAATTACGTTTAAAACTTGTTCCCAAAACCCATAAACCTTATCACATTCCCTCCACATATGTATCTAGATATCCTTTCATATGCATCCTCGCCAATGGAGCGGACTACTGGTACTGAATTTTGAAATGAAAAGGGGTGTGCAAGTATAATCAGTGTAATGGCTTGAGCAGAAGCGCATGACTCTTACTGCAAAGAGAGATCTTATTAAATGCTCTCCAAATTTGTTTCCAATCCCTTTAATCCAGGTCTGCCTCCAGGTCCGAATTCCAAGCACAAATGAGGGCAGGGGAGGTTTCCTTCTATACAGCAGTTCTTAACCGGTGTGTCGCTAAGCACACGTAGGTATGCCGCCACACTTCCCATCCCCCGCTGGTACAGCTGCTCCCCCTGCCCCAGTGAGATGAGAACGTTTCTTCCAACTGAGCTTGAAATGCCCAGGCGGAATGTGGCAGGAGGGCTGGAGTCAGCGGCACTCGCAGCATGGTTTCTTCTTCCCGCCCCCCGTGGCCCAGAAGAGGAAGTGGTGTGCAGCAGCCGCGTGTGCGGGAAGAAGAGACCATGCTAGGTACAAGTACTGCAGCATCGGCCCGAAGCAGCCCCCGTGGCTGATGGGACTCCTTTCTTGAGACCCGAGGGTTGGAAGAGGAGGAGGAGGCTGCTGCTGCCCCCAGTTGTTCTTCAATGGGGGGTGGGGAAGAGAGTGAGTAAGTGAGCGAATATATGTGTTTGAGACCCTGTGTGTGGGTGTGTGCAAGGAACAACTTGTATGTAAATGTATGATTGAGAGCCTGTGTATGAGAGAGAGGGCACATGTGTGTGTATGATTGAGAACCAGTTTATGTGAAAGAGAGCATGTATGTGTAAGTGAGAGAGAGCATGTGTATATATGATTAAAAGCCTGTGTATATAAGTGGAAGAGAGTGAGAGTATGTGTGTCTGTGTGTGACTGAGAGCCTGTGTGGGTAAGAGACAACTTGTGTGTGTGTGACTGAGAGCCTATGTGGGTGAGAGACAACTTGTGTGTGTGTAATTGAGAGCCTGTATATGTGAGAGAGAGAGCATGTGTATGTATGATTAAGAGCCTGTGTGTATAAGTGTGAGAGAAAGAGCATGTGTGTGTGTGTGTGTGTGTGTGTGGCTGAGAGCCTGTGGGTATGAGAGAACCTATGTGTGTAAACGAGAGAAAAAGATACAGCATGTATGTAAATGAGTGATTGAAAGCCTGGGTGTGTTAAGTGTGAGAAAAGCAGAGAGCATGTGTGCAGATATGTGATTGAGAGCCTATGAAAGGGAGAGAGAGATCATTGTATATGTGTGTGACTGAGAGGAGAAAGCTGCAAGTAAATTTCCCCCCACCTTCCCCTCCCCCTTCTAATTCAAAACAATCTCAGGGCACATGGAAATCAAACATTCCCAGGTATGGAGTGCAGAGCATTTTTTATCCTTATTATTTTTAATTATTGGAACTTTGTGTCTGCTGTTTGAAATATTTTATTGATGCCTGAAAATGTTTTATATGCGTTTTTAATTATTAGATAATTCATTCATCAGCTGTTTTGAAATAATCTGTTCTTTTTATTATTATGGTTTTATTGCTATTGATTTTATATGTTTTGATTTGTTTTATGAAGACTGGTGATGTTTCTCTTTTTCCTTTGTTGCACTGCATACAGAGTCTCTGATTCGTTGCAGTTTCCAGTTCAATTTTTGC
The DNA here is from genome assembly GCF_901001135.1 of Rhinatrema bivittatum. NCBI lineage: Eukaryota > Metazoa > Chordata > Amphibia > Gymnophiona > Rhinatrematidae > Rhinatrema > Rhinatrema bivittatum. Next base: position 288,567,728 of record NC_042617.1, on the reverse strand, counting down.
CTGCATGTTTCTATTTATGCTTTATGGTCTCTTTATTCTTTGCTAGGTGAGGGTCTGCACAAGTGCCTGAGGTGAAGAATTGCTGCTGCCATGTAGTAGGGCTTTATAGCAGCCTGGCTTGTTCCGTTTTCCCAATAGAAGGAGTACTGGTGTTTTAAGGCCTGGTGTATTATTTTCAGTGTTGCATTTTTTCTTAGGTAAGGTGGTTAACTGTTTGAGTGCTGGAAGCTGGTGCTGTTCTGGTCTGGGAGGTATTTATGTAATTTCTGTTCAGAGAAAGTACTTATCTTTCCTTTGTATCATTCTTGACAATAAAAATAATACTGGGCCTTTTTTTTTTTTTTAATTTCCACTGTGGATTGTAATGAGCAGTGTATCACACATGAGCGCATTGTCTGTCAGGTGTGTCACGATGAGAAAAAAGTTGAGAACCACTGTTCTAATAAATGAAAGCCGGAATAGATAAGTAAAATTTAGATACAAGGCAACACCTGCCCTCGTCGCAACACAGCAACTCCTCAAGTCCATCACATTCTTCAACTGTATCCTCAACTCCCGGATTCTTGGCCATATATTTCCGTAATTGTAAAAAACAAATGGGATGAATGCTGGGGAATCCCAAATTCCAGCATCAAATCCTGAAATGATCCTGGAAAAGAGGGCCAAGGAAGCAGAGGTTTTTTCTCCTCCAATCAAAATATCAGGTGCAAAAGTGGCCAGTGATATGCATTAATGTTTCACAAGGGAAGTCATATAAGAAAAATCAATATGCACATAATTTTATTATTCACTATCTGCCAAGTGTGAGCAAGAATGAAGTAACTATGCAAAATGGTCCTGCTATATGCAGATGTTGAAGGCACTGGTAACAAGGATGCCAAATTACAGTCAACTGCAGAACCCTCCTCCAGCGGGTATCATGGCTGCAAGAGATCCGAACCTACCCAAATACATAAACAGGTAGGTACAGGTTAATCTAGCAGCCCAATAATATATTTGAAAGTCTGGCAATTCCACTCCCCTGTGCCTTTTTGCTTTTAATAATTCAAAGTATTTCAGTCTAAACAGCACAAGACACTACCCTGAAGCACGGAAAAGGTAGAATTAGGAATATTGCAAGGCAAATGTGAAACAGGATAAATTAGTTTGGGCAATATAAACATTTTTATTAGATTCTCTCTGCTCAACCAATCATTGTAAGGGGAGTCCATTTAGACAGGTCACACTTGATTTTAGCCCCAATTGGGGTATAGTTAGTGGAATATACTGTAATTATGACAAATCCAAAAGGTATCCTTTCATCAAGAGTCTGTTCCATTCCTTGGGTATATCATGTCCAGTAAGGGATTTCAGATGGATCCCCAGAAGACTAGAAGCATACAAGACTGGCCTCAACCCACTGGTATCAAGGCTCTACGCCGCTAATTTGGCTTTACAAATTATTAACGCTCCTTTATCAAGGACTACTCTACCTTGACCGCTCCCCTCACCGCTATGATGAAAAAAGGGGCTAATCCTTCAAACTGGTCTCCAGAGGCCATCTCTGCATTTCAACTACTCAAAAGGGCCTTCCTCCAGAAACCCTGTTTACGCCACCCTGATCCTCACAAGCCTTTCATCGTTGAGGTGGACGCCTCAGATGTCGGCGTTGGGGCCATACTTAGCCAGCACAGCGATACTCTTATTCTACATCCCTGCTCGTTCTTCTTGAGATGCTTCTCTCCAGCAGAGAAGAATTACGGTATCGGCGATAAGGAACTGCTTGCCATCAAGCTAGCATTTGAAGAGTGGCATCCCTGGTTAGACGGTGCCCAACATCAGATAACCATGTTCACTGACTACAAGAACCTGGAATATCTTAGCCACGCTCAGAGGCTCAATCATTGCCAAGCTAGATGGTCACTGTTTTTTTAACAGGTTCAACTTTCTGCTCAAATACCATCCTGCTGAGAAGAATGTTCGGGCAGATGGTCTCTCTTGGTCCTTCACTCCTGATGATGCCCCAGATGAACCTCGTCACATCATTGACCCTGAGAAGTTAATGCTGTGCACTACCCATTCGGTTCCCGCAGGTAAAATGGTGGTTCCAATGTCTCTAAGGAAGAAGCTGTTGAATTGGGCCCATGACTAAGTTAGCAGGCCATCCAGGACAAGCTCGTACCCTTGCTACTCTACAGCGATACTATTGGTGGCCATCTATGAGAAAAGACGTGCAAGCGTACGTGGAATCCTGAACATCCTGCGCTAGACAAAAGCCTCCTGCTGGTCGACCTTGGGGGTCTGCTCCAGTCTTTGCCCATTCCTGATAAACCCTGGATGCATATTGCAACTGATTTTGTGGTCGACCTACTTCCTTCTAATGGGAACAATATGATGTGGGTTACCGTAGACCGGTTCTCAATAATGGCGCACTTCATTGCTCTACCGGGACTGCCATCTGCCCCAAAGTTAGCCAAGCTATTTGTGTGGCATATTTTTCGCTTGCATGGGATGCCGAAACACATTGTATCAGACAGAGGAGTCTAGTTCACCGCCAAGTTCTGGAGGGCACTGTGTCGAAAGTTCGATATTTCTCTGGATTTGATGTCTGCATATCACCCCCAATCTAATGGACAAACGGAGAGAATTAACAGGACTCTTAAGCAATTCATCCACGCCTATGTCAACTCTAGGCAAAACAATTGGGCAGAATTGCTACCCTGGGTTGAGTTTGCCTTGAATTCGCATCCGGCATCCACCACAGGATCCACGCCATTTCAGATTGTGTATGATCATCAGCCACTTCCACCACTTCCCATACCATTGACTAGTACGTCTCCAGCTGCTCAAGCTACTGCTGAGGAGATTCACCAACTCTGGACTCAGACCAAGGAGCTTCTACATAAGGCTGGACAGCGAGCAAAGAGATTTTATGATGCACATCATCAAGCGGCTCCCCAGTTTAAGCCAGGAGACAAGGTATGGCTCAGTACCAAATATATCTGGCTCAAGCTTCCTTCAGTTCGATTCGCTCCATGATACATTGGACCCTTCACCGTCCTCCGACATTTGGGACCTTTGACTTACAGCTTGAGGTTGCCACCCTCAATGAAAATACACAACGCTTTCCACGTTTCACTCCTGAAACCACTTATCCTCTCAGAGCTTTCTCACAAAGCTCCTGATCCACAACCCCTCAATGCTGAAGATGACATCGCGTACAAAGTAGATGACATATTGGATGTTCGTAAAAGAGGAAAGCACTGGGAGTACCTCATCTCCTGGGTAGGGTACAGACCAGAGGAGAACAGCTGTGAACCTGCTGCCAACATACTGGACAAAGAGATGCTACATCGTTTCCAACTTGCTCATCCTAGGAAGCTAAAACCCCCTGGGAGGGGCCCTAAGAAGGGGGGTACCGTTGCGCCCATCGGTTCCAGGCAGCTGCGATCTTTGCTGCTCACCTCCTTTTTCTGTACAGTTCCAGGTCTGAGGAGAATGGCAGCCTCCGCTTCTACATGCCGACCCTCATGGCGTGCCCAGGATGGCATGGGCGCTCCTGGCAGCCATCTTACATCTGGGGTTACCTAAGGCTCGAGCACGCGTGCCTGCCCTCTTCTTGAACGCGTCATGGCAGGAATCTCGGGGGCGTCCCCACCACATGACGTCATCCGCTTACCATACTTAAGCTCAGCTGACTTCTTGCACTACGAGTTAGCAAGGATTTCGGTCCTGCTATTTCCGCCACACTGGGACTCCGTCTCACTACCCTACTGAGTGACCTAGGTACCCGCTCCTCAGGGGCCTTGCCGCACTCAGGGCTATCCGCTCCTCGGAGAGCCTTTACTCTCTGCTTCTCTGTTCCAGTGAGTTCCTGCATCGTCCTTGGCCGACCCTTGCTGTTCTTGTTCAGACCTCCTCGGTGCCTGATCCTCCATCTACTGTTACAACTCCTGGTCGGGGAAACCCTCGGCCAGGACCCCCTACCTCTCTCGATGCGGCGGTGCGGGTCCGTCCTTCGGCGTGGCAGGCAGTCACGGACCTCAACGCGATTTCTCCGACGTCAAGACTGCAGCGTCGGGGAGACCGCTGGAAACCCCGCCTCTTAAAGGGGCCAGGACGCGAGGGCCGGGCCGGCCTCGGAAGATGATGTCATCACCCAGGGAGATTTAAACCTCTCCCTGGGACTCTGCAGTTGCCTTCGCAACAAGGTTCCAGAGTGGCTGCTTCCTGTGCTTCTCTGTGCTGCCCGCCTTGACCCCTGTTTTGGACCGGGACTTGAGTTTGCCTGCCGCCTGCCTTGACCTCTGCTTTGGACCTGGACTTGTGTTTGCCTGCCGCCTGCCTTGACCTCTGGTTGGACCCGGACTTGAGTTTGCTTGGACTTCGACACTCCCCCTTCCAGAGTTGAACCCATCAGGCTGCCGTCTTGGTGAGTACCCTCTGGACCAAGGGTCCACATTCTTATCTACTTACATTGTGGGAACAATCTACTTCCACAGTACTGGCGTGAGTACAGCATCTGCTCATCTACCTTTGTGGCACGGATCCCCGGGTTACCCCGCATGTGGGCCACTACCGGATCCCTCTAGTCTTGTGCAGCTTTCCATCGGCTTCCGGCCTACCCCGTGCTGCGGACCACTACCGGAGTTGCCAGCACAAGCTATGCCTAGATAAGGTATTCATTGGACTACTCCACGCTGAGAATTCTACTTGGACTGACCAGCTGCAGGTCACCCTCTTGGGTACAGACTCTATTGATCCGCTCCTCTGATCCTCATCGGCTGTATAATAAAGTTATTTCCTCTGTTGTCCATCACTGCTGAGACCTTGCCTGTTGTGGGAAGGGCCCACATGGCTCCTCCCTATGGGCGGAGTTTACACTCACCACGACCCAAGGGCCCACTTCTAGTTCAAGGCACACAGAACATAACATCATTATTCAGGTTAACTCTATCAGAGTACCATAAAACAACATATTAGATCAAGAAATACATGGCCAGATGCATGCAGGGCCAATAAATATACCAAAACATCATCAGCATATAAGGATATCTTGTGTTCTTACCTCTCCAACTGCATCTCCTAGATACCCAGATGCTTTCTAATGGCTACTGCCAGTCTGCCAGAGGCTTAATAGCCAAGTCAAAAAGCAAGGATGAAAGTGGACACCCTTGTCAGGTACCCTGAGTTATATTAATGAAGGGAGACAGCAAACCATTTCTCAAAAGTCACGCCCTAGACTTTTCATACGTAGCTGAGATCCAAGTGATACATTTGTCTGGAATCACAACAAAGGCTAGCACCACAAACAAGAAAGGCAAAGATAGCCATTTGAAGGCCTTTTCTGCATCTAAGGAAAGTATCAAACCTGAAACACCTTTATGTTGAACCATGTGAATTATATTAAACAATCATCTAGTATTGGAGTAGACACCCTCTCCTTAACAAATCCTGTCTGATTACAATGTACAAAACCAGAAAGAACCAGTTCTAATCTTATCTGCATAACTTTTGCAAGTATTTTAATGTCAGAGTTAAGAAGGGATATAGGTCTGAAGCATCTTTGCCCTTTTTATAAAGAAGAGAAGTAGCATCAGCCATTTCACCTAGGGACAATTCCCCAGTTCCGGCTACAGTGAAAATCTGTAGAAGGAATAGAGCTTTAACTGGTTCCTGAATTTCTATTAGTGAAATGGGAGCCAAAAATTGCCCCATCTCAGCTTCCTGAAGGCATAAGAACATTAGAACTTGCCATGCTGGGTCAGACCAAGGATCCATCAAGCCCAGCATCCTGTTTCCAACAGAGGCCAAAACCAGGCCACAAGAACCTGGCAATTACCCAAACACTAAGAAGATCCCATGCCACTGATGCAATTAATAGCAGTGGCTATTCCCTAAGTAAATTTCATTAATAGCTGTTACTGGACTTCTCCTCCAAGAACTTATCCAAACCTTTTTTGAACCCAGCTACACTAACTGCACTAACCACATCCTCTGGCAACAAATTCCAGAGCTTTATGGTGCGTTGAGTGAAAAATAATTTTCTCCGATTAGTCTTAAATGTGCTACTTGCTAACTTCATGGAATGCCCCCTAGTCCTTCTATTATTCGAAAGTGAAAATAACCGAGTCACATCTACTCGTTCAAGACCTCTCATGATCTTAAAGACCTCTATCATATCCCCCCCTCAGCCGTCTCTTCTCCAAGCTGAACAGCCCTAACCTCTTCAGCAGGGTAAATTCAAACTACAAAGGAAGTCCCTTATATCAACCTGATGAGCCATAGTGGAATCTTTATAAAGATCATGAAAATATTGAACAAAAGCTTGTTCCACTTCCTTAGGATCTGACGTAGTCACTCCTTTTTACTTTTTTATTTAAAAAATATGGGATCTACCAGCTTTTTTCCAAACTGCACATGCTAAAAATACCCCCATTCCCCCCCCACCCCATGTTCATAGAATTTAAGCCTTGTATATTTTAAGGCTCTTCCAATTTTACCCACCTCTAAGGACTTAAGTTCTCTCCTATAATAGCTTCCAGCAGCTTTAGTGTGCAAGCTGAGCAGTCATTTTTTATGTTGAGTTTCTAAGTCGTTAACTTTGGCCAAAAGAGAATCTATCCTCTTCCTATGTTCTCTTTGCAGGTAACTTGCATAGCTAATAATTTTACCTCATAAGAAAACCTGTCACGGTCTGGCTGACTGGATAAGGAGATTTCCTCAAAAGGAGCAGTACAGGGCTCTCTGGCAGTGCAGGGCAGGGTCTTCCGCCTGACCAGCTACCTATCCCTTGGGTTGGGCCCACAGGTTCTGGTGGCCAGCAGGGCTTTCTTGGAATAGTACATGGCAGGCAGAGTTCAAGCAAGGTTGGGGTCTAGGCCAGGACCAAGGCAAACAGAGAACAAACAAGGTCAGGGCAGGCAGAGAACAAGCAAAGCAATGACAAAAATTGGTCCGAGTCAGCTGCAGAAAATCAGAAACAGGGAAGCTGACAGGGAGACAAGATAAAGCAGGAAAGGGAAACAAAGCTGGGCAGAGAGGCTAGGCTGGGCAGGGCAGGATCATGGAAAGACAAGGCTGGGACAGGGTAAAACACAGGCAGGAACAAGGTAAAACACAGGCTAAAATGTAACGGGTCTAAACTGGCTAGAGAGGCCTGAACAAGACAAGGGCAAGCTAGGGAACCCTGAAACAGGGTAGGCCTAGGCCAGGGGACCCTGAAACAGGGAGGCCTAGGCAAGGCACAAGAACCTGAGGGCTGCTGGGAGGCCCACTAGGAATAGGACAAACAAACAGACAAGCAAAGAACACAAACAAACAAAACACACAAAAAGTACCAAACAGTACAAGACAAGAAGGCCAAAACAGGTCAGACTGGAAACACGGACAAGGCAGAGAGATATACAGATGAGCTAGACTGCCAGTAGACCTAAACCCACAAGCAAGAAGGGCCACTGGGAGGCCACAAGGAGCAGAAGGGCCAGAGGAAGGCCCAGACAGAACAAGACAGGAACAAGATAGGACAGGAACACAAGAAAAGTGCAAGAAACACACAGATACAGGCAACCAGGAACCAAAGGCAAAACAGGGTAAATACAAGACAAGGCAAGAAAGGCAATGGACAAGGAACTAGGGAAACAAAGAAACAAGCAGGGACAAGACAGGGTGAGACAAAAAGGCCTAAGCAGGCTACACCAGTAATAAGGCAAGGCAAAACAAGAAGGCTTCTAAGGCCACAAGGCAACACAGCAAGGCCAATAAGCCATAGAGGCTACACACAAACAAGTATAACCACAAGGGTGGCCAGAGGAAAGAGCTGAGGTGACTTATTAAAGAGGCACCAAGCTATCTGTGAGGGAGCTTCTTATATGGCTTGCCTTGCTGAGTCTTGCAGCCTTCAAGGCGATGGCTAGAGTAGGGAGGAGCGTGGCCCAGTGAGGGCCCCTGTTGGCAGGGAGGATGCGTAGCAGCCAAAATACTTTTCAGGATTACATGCATTAAAGTCAGAAGTTGCATTCTTTAGCAAAGTGGGGAAATATCTGTCGCCTAAAAGCAAAGTGTTGAGTCTCCTGAAGAAAGTTATGTGTTTGGGTGATCATTTAAAATAGTACTAGCCAAAATATCAGATTCTTGTATTTGAGATACCAAATTAGGCATACATAAAAAATAATAAATCCTGCTATACATGTTATGCTATGATTATTAAAAGGTGAGATCCCATGCCTTAGGGTGGTGGTGTCTCCACTGGTCAACTAAATGGAAAGTATCCAATAGGTCTTTAATACTGAGGGACATAATGAATCCATACTTGGACACAGAAGTTCTATCCGCTGAGGGGTTGGGGCAAACACTGCAGTTCCCACCAAGGCACAGAGAACTGAACTCAAAAGTAGCCAATTTGGCTATAAGAGTGCGGTAAAACTCTGATTGCTCTATATTTGGACCATACACATTGATCAATGTAAAATTAACAGAGTGTAAAGAACAATCAAGAAACACATCGCTCTTCAGGGTTAATCAGGGATCAGGGCACCAATAAGGGTATGTTTTTATCAACAAAGATACAGACTCCTCTACTTTTTGAGTTATAGGAAGAATATACATTGAGCCACGCTATCCATTTCTCAGCTTATCATGTTCTTAGCTCGTAAGATGAGTTTCCTGCAGAAGCAGAATCTGAGCCTTATTTTTATGCAAACTACAGGATTTGTTTCCCCTAACTGGAGAGGAAATCCAGCCATCCTTTAAAGAAATACAGTTAGCATTCACACTCCTAACAGAACTAGGGACTTATCATGAAACTGTGTAGGAGAGCTGGGCAGCCAAGCAGACATAAAAAAAAAATGCCATGTAACATTAAACGGTGAATTTTAAAAGCCCAATGCGTGCTTTAAATAGTGGAAGTGTGAATATGTTGGGCGGGCTCGCGTGTGTCAAGCGGATTTTAAAAGCCGCCGAGTTACGGGCATATCTCCTGGAGCACACACATCTCGAAAGTTTTTAAAAGGGAGTATGGCACAGGCGTTTCAGGGTGTGAACCTGGGATGTGCACGTAAATACATATGTGATCTGGTGCACGCTGAGGCCCCCTGCTGTGTAAGTTAAAAAATAAAGAAAAATAGTCTGATCTGTGGGGTTTTAAGGGTTGGGGGCTAACTGGGGGAGTGGAGGCTATTAAACGGGGTTTGGAGGACCTCTCTCTTATCTGGGCAAACTAGGGATAAACTGGTATAACTGGGAGTAACATCAGCACACAGCTAGCTCTTTTAAAATCTCTTGATTTACACGATAGAAGCAGCATTTGTGCGCACATGTGTGTGCTCACTTAAAATTTGGTGCACATGTGCACGCAGTCAGGCTATTTTATAACATGCATGCATATACTTGCACAAATTATAAAATAGCCGTGTCCCTGGGCATGGGCCAATGCACGCACGCACATTTGCGTGAACACGCCGGTTTGAAAGTTACCTTCCCTGTTGATAAACCTACTTATACATATAGAGCACCTGTACCGGTATCTCAATATAAAAGTATATACCATTGTGCAACTTGTTAGTATGCCCTTTATTCCTAAACCATCATTTATACAATTATATATATAGAAACATAGAAATGTCGGCAGAAAAGGACCAAGTGGTCCATCCAGTCTGCCCAGCAAGCTTATGGTAGCACCAGCCGCCCATACAGGTCTCCCCCCCTAAAGTATCATCAGGGGGTGGGAACTGCCGTGCCATACAAGTTACCCCCATATTTAGTTTCCCAAACCATTAATGTCAGGGCCCTTGTTGTTTGCTTTCTGAGACCAATTCCCCGTTATCTCTTGCCGTTGAAGCAGAGAGCAATGTTGGAATTACATCACAAGTATAAGGCTTATTGGTTAAGGGTAGCAATAGCCATATCAGCAAATTAACCCCATGCTTATTTGTTTTCCCAGTTCATAAAATATATGTCCTTGTTGGTTGCTGTCCTAAACTAATTCCCCTTTTCCTCTTTTCCCCCTGCTCTTAAAACAGAGAGCAATAATGAGTTGCATCAACAGTATGAAGGTTTGTTGGTTAAGGGTAGTAACCGCCACATCAGCAAGTTACCCCCATGTGCTCTTTTCCTAATTTCCATCCTCTAGCATTTAGGGATCCACAGTGTTTATCCCATGCCTCTTTGAAATCTTTCACCGTTTTTGTTTTCACTACCTCTTCCGGAAGGGCATTTTAGGTATCCACCATCCTCTCTGTGAATAAATATTTCCTGAAGTTGGTTCTGAGTTGTTCTCCCTGGAGTTTCATTCCATGACCCCTAGTTCTACTGATTTCTTACCAAAGGAGAAGGTTTGTCGATTGTGCATCATTAAAACCTTTCAGGTATCTGATCCCCTGCACCTCCTCTCCTCCAGGGTATACATATTTAGGTCCTTCAACCTCTCCTCCTAAGTCATTTGATGGAGACCCCCCACCATTTTGTTGCACTTCTCTGAACCGCCTCCATCCTGTCTGTTGCAGGTCCTTCAACCTCTCCTCATAAGTCATTTGATGGAGACCCCCCACCATTTTGTTGCACTTCTCTGAACCGCCTCCATCCTGTCTGTTGCAGACAGGCCAATTGGCATGGGCCAATGCACGCACGCAAATGTGCGTGCGTGCATTGGCCCATGCCCAGGGACACGGCTATTTTATAATTTGTGCAAGTATATGCATGCATGTTATAAAATAGCCTGACTGCGTATCATCTGCGTATCATCTGCAAAAAGACAAACTTTACCTTCTATCCCTTCCACAATGTTGCTCACAAAGCAGTTGAACAGGACCGGTCCCAACACTAATCCTTGCGGCACTCTGCTTAACACCATTCTCTCTTCAGATTAGGTTCCATTTACCATCACATACTGTCTTCTCTCCATAGCCTGACTGCGTAATCCAACACTAATCCTTGCGGCACTCTGCTTAACACCATTCTCTCTTCAGATTAGGTTCCATTTACCATCACATACTGTCTTCTATCCATCAACCAGTTTGTAATCCACGCCACCACTTTGGCGCTCACTCCCAAGCTTCTCATTTTATTCACAAGCCTCCTGTGCGGGACTGTATCAAAAGCTTTGCTGAAGGAAGAGCCAAGCGCCTCCTGATCCTTTCTCCTGGGACACCCGCGAACCCCAAGGACCCTGAAGGGTCCCACCAGGATCCCCTCTAGGCCCGACAGGCCCACGAGACGGGAAAAGCCACCCGGGCCAACCAAGGTAGGCCACGACCCCACTGCCGATGCCGCAACCGGAAAAGAGAACGCCGGAGCCAGGCCCAGCACCGAGATCCTGCCTCCCGGTCCGCCCTGCCAGCAGGCCAAAGCCGGCACACCCGCCCGCAGTCCCAATCGATCGGGCACGCCACACTGGCACCAGGACATACCTCTCTCAAGTCCTCAGGCACCAGCGCTCCCTTCAGCCAATCAACCAGCGCCGCAGGCCACCCCGCCAACACAAGACTCTTCACTCGGGATTCCCCCCCCTCGCCAGCACACATCCGACTCCGCCCACCGATGCACCCGAGGCGGCGACCTGGGACCCGATTGGACAATAGAAACTGTTTAAAAAGAAGAGCCTCTGGCGCCACACGCCTAAGGAGCGCGACAAAGGGGCCTGCCCCTTTGTGCGCCCCTTCATGACACCACTGTAGGACGCCACTACCGCACCTCCCTTCCCCCCCTCATCCCCAGGCACAAGTACATACTACCTCCCTGCCCGAAACACATCAGAACGAACCATCAACCAGCCTCAGACCTTCTTCAGTCTAGCGACGCTCACCCCCTCACAGGCCTCTCCACCGCCTCCTTCCCCCCCTCACAAATAGATACAAGATGCCCCCACCCCTCTCAATGCCCCCATCCTCCCCACAAACACCGCCCATACAATACACCTACAGGAAACATACACAGAAGACTGCTCCAGATTCCCCTATTCCAGGCCCCACACATGGCCGCCTTATCAGTGCTCACCCTCTTACTACTGAATGCACAAACCATTACAAAAAAAAATCCTCATCCTAAATGACCTCCTTCTTGACCAAAAACCGGACCTGCTTTGTATCACAGAATCATGGCTCAAGGACACAGACACTCCTCTCATTAATCAACTGCCAACAAACTACAACATTTTCTCCATACCAAGACCCAAAAAAAAAGAAGGCGGCCTGCTGTTCCTAGCAGCCAAAAAATTAATATTCAACTCTCTTCCCATCAACTCTCTACTACCCATTGAAGTCAGCCTATTCAAGTCCAAGGCCCTCCAAATCCTGCTGATCTATGTCCCCCCAGGCACCCTCAACAGGGATCCCTGCCGTCTCCTAGAAACCATCGCAGCCAACATCAACACCAACTACCCCACCATCATCCTAGGAGACTTTAACCTCCACTTTGATAAGTCTATCCTCTCCCCTTCAAGTGAGCTCCTCCTCAGCTCTCTAACTGCCATGGGCTTCATACAAATAATGAACTCCCCCACACAAAAATCAGGCCACATCCTGGACCTGATTTTCATCAACAACAAAATGATACTCAACTCCCCCCCCCCCCCCCCCCCCATCACATCATCGGTTCCCTGGTCGGATCACTTATTAATAAAAACAAAAGTCCAAGTGGACCCATCAACAATCCTTCACAAACAGAGGTTTCCACAATATCCAGTCACAATTTTGCCCAATACCTAATAGACAAAACAGCTAAACTAAGTTCAAAAGACCCACCAACCAACCCCGAACCCTCCCCACAATCACCCCCCACAGCATGTACATGGACACAGTTTGAAACCGTAGCATCCATCGAGGTCGAAATCTTCGTTCGGAAGATCAACCCAGCAGCACACCCACTCGACCCCATCCCAACAAAAACCCTTAAACTAATACCGAACTGCTTAGCAAGGCCCATTGCTGACATCACGAATCTCTCCCTCGAACAAGGAATACTCCCAGAATCCCTTAAATGCGCCGTAGTCAAGCCAATCCTAAAAAAAAACCCCATCTTGATCCGACCATCCCATCAAACTACCGGCCCATCTCGAACCTTCCTTTCTTGGCCAAGATCATCGAGAAAACAGTCAACCTCCAACTGTCAGTATTCCTGGAAAACCACAACATACTGGCTCCCGCTCAACACGGCTTCAAAATATTTCACAGCACCGAATCACTGCTACTTACCCTCACAGATACCGTACTTCGAGGGTTTGATAAAGGCACATCATTCCTCCTTATCCTACTAGACATCTCCATCGCCTTTGACACTGTTAACCATAGGATCCTAATTCACAGGCTAAGAGAAAAAGGCATTGGTGGCATCACTCTCCATTGGTTCCAATCATTTCTCACCAACAGATCGTTTAAAGTAGCCCAAGGAAATTCAACTTCAGATATAATCCCCCTCTCACAGGGAGTCCCACAAGGCTCATCCCTATCCCCTACCCTTTTCAACGTCTATATGCTGCCACTCTGCAAGTACCTTTATTTAGGGTTTTTCTATACCGACTTTCTTGATACAAATCAAATCAACTCGGTTTACATCGAACAAGCAGTAACTATAAACAACCATTAACCAGAGACAATTTGAAAGGAGAATAAAGTTACATTATAACAAGGATATGTTAACTTGGAGTAAGAAATAAGAAAGGGCACGAAAAGAGGGGGTAATATACAATGGGTAATATACAATGGAGAATATGAGGGAGGTAAGGAACAGTATTCATAAGAACTTATAAATATTCTTATAGTAGTAATTTGCGTACATGAATTAGAGCTTGTTTGTATGTATAATTGCTAGAACAGGTTGAAATCAGACTGTTGGGTTGGTGTCAGGGAAGGCTCGGCTGAACAGCCATGTCTTTAATTTCCTTTTAAAAGTAGGTAGGCAAGATTCCTGCCTGAGATCCGGAGGCATGGCGTTCCAGATGATGGGACCTGTGATGGAGAATGTTCGGTCTCTGATATTTGAATGTTGTACAGCTTTAATAGGAGGTACATGTAAGGATCCCTTGTAGGCATCCCTTAGAGGTCTAGCCGTTGAGTGAAGTTTGAGGGGGTGTAGCAGATCAAGGGGGGTCTGATTGTGAATATACTTATGGATTATTGTAAGAGATTTATGAAGTATCCTGAATTGTACTGGGAGCCAATGGAGATCTTTTAGGATGGGAGAGATATGCGCTCTCAGATTGGTGTTTGTCAAAATTCTCGCAGTTGCGTTTTGGAGTAACTGGAGGGGTTTTACAGTAGAGGCCGGGAGTCCTTGCAAGATGGAATTGCAGTAGTCGATTTTGGAAAATAGAATGGCTTGTAGGACTGATCTAAAGTAATAATGGAATAGAAGCGGTTTGAGTTTTTTGAGTACTTGTAACTTGTAGAAGCACTCCTTTGTAGTGTGTTTTATAAATTGCTTTAGGTTCAGGTGGCTATCAATAATGACACCAAGATCTCTAGCGTGAGATGTTTGTATGTTGGTTTGCCTAGACAAAACAGGACTCACCTACTTTCTGTATGCCGATGACGTACAGATCCTGCTCCCCATCAAAGATGACATCAGCAATACCCTACATCGATGGGAATCACACCAGACAGACATAACCGCCATCCTCACTGAAATGGCACTAACACTCAACCACAGTAAGACGGAAATTCTTCACCTCTCCAGAAAAACATCACCCAACTCCGTCCCCCCTATGCAATCCAATTACAATATGCTCTCGATGGTTAGAGACCTCGGAGTCACCCTGGACCAGGAACTGAACTTCAAACCCCACATCAAAACACTAATAAAAGAAGGATTTTACAAACTCCAAATCCTGAAGAAACTAACCTCTACTTCACTCCCCAGACTACCAGACAGTACTTCAATCTCTTCTTTTCGCCAAGATAGACTATTGCAACGCCCCCCTAACTGCCTTCCCGCATCCACCCTCAAACCCCTCCAGCTCCTACAAAATGCCGCCGCACGATCCCTAACGAATAGGAAAAAAACAGAGCACATTACATCTGCACTCAAACAACTCCACTGGCTACCCATCCCGTTTAGATCTCAATACAAAACACTCATGCTAATACACAAAGCAATCCACAATGACAAAGCCAGCTGGTTACAAGGACCTCTGACCCCTCAAAGCCCCGCTAGAAATCTCCGCTCAACCAACACAGGGCTACTCCCCATCCCCCCACCAAGGAAATACATCTAATCTGCACAAGAGAACGTGCTGCATCCTTGCAGGCCCTCACCTCTGGAACAACCTTCCACCTGCTCTCAGAACAGACCCCTCCACACCCTCCTTCCGTAAGAACCTCAAAACCTGGCTCTTCTGGAAAGCATTCACACCAGATAAATACCCCCCCCCCTCAACCCCCCCAATCTCCTTCCCTTCCCACCTCCCCCCAACCCCTACCAGTCCCCCTCCCGCCACTGTACATAGTTAATTTAAAATTCGAATTCATTCTGTAAAAATCCATGTTGTTAAGCATCTATATCTATAATACTACCTTATATAACTATTATTTGTACCTAGCTAGTTATCTAATCAAGCTGTTATACTGTATCAGGTCTTCATAAGGCTTGCCTTAGACCACTCATTATATGTAAACCGATGTGATATGGCAAATCGAATGTCGGTATAGAAAAATAAATAAATAAATAAATAATAAATCCAATTCGATCACATCGAGTGCTCTTCCTTGATCCAATTCTTTAGTCACCCAATCAAAAATTCAATCAGATTTGTCTGACATGACCTTCCCCTGGTGAATCCATGCTGCCTCGGGTCCAGCAATCCTCCTGAATGTAGATAGTTTACTATCCTTTCCTCCAGCAGAGTCTCCATTACTTTTCCCACCACTAAGGTTGAGGCTAACCGGCCTGTAGTTTCCAGCCTCCTCTCTGCTCCCACTCTTGTGATGCAGGACCCCCACCGCTCTTCTCCAATCCCATGGCACCATTTCTGTTTCCAAGGATCTATTGAACAGGTCGTGCAGCGGACCCGCCAGCACATCTCTGTTCCCTCAGTATCCTGGGATGAACCTCATCAGACCCCATTGCTTTTTCCACTTTCAGTTTTCCTAGTTGTTCCCATACATTTTCTTTTGTAAACAGTTTCATCTACTCCAACCCCCTCCAATGTCTTGTTAACTAGTGACAATCCTTTTCCAAGGTCTTTTTTAGTGAACACTGAACTGAAGTATTTTTTTTATTATTTCCGCCTTTTCTTTGTCTCTCTCTACATATTGATTCTTTTCACCTTTCAGTTTCACTATACCATTTCAGACGTTTCTCCTTTCTCTGATGTATCTGAAAAATGTTTTGTCACCTCTCTTTATCTCTTTGGCAGTCCTTTCTCTGCCTGACTTTTTGCTTTCTTGATTACTTTTCTTGTCTCCCTCAGTTTCACCAGATATTCTTTCTTGTGTTCCTCTTTTTGGGATCCTTTATATTTCTTGAACACTGTTCTTGTTAGGAAGCACTAGGAGAGCGGTTCCACTTTCCAGGGGATTGTGTGTTCTTGGACCACAGCTCGACCCCAGAGGAACTCCGAAGAGGTGCCGAGGCAGGCGAGGCATGCCCGAGCATGGGCTGGACAGGAGCAAGGCTGGACTAAAGACAGATGATGGAATCCGGAGCAGGAACAAGGCTGGACTGAAGACAAGGAAAACTGAAGGCACTAACCCTCCACTGGACCTGCACACTCCGGGAAGACCAACAACGCAATGGTGGTCTTTGAATGGTCCTCCGACCGTTCCATGCTCCTTTCGGACCTGCCACTGGGTAACGGCAAGAAGCAGCAGGCCGGACAGAGGCCAGGAACAAGGAAGACTCAGGCGAAGACACTTGGATGAAGATTCAGGTGAAGATGTGGATACTGGGACGAAGACTCAGGAGCAAGGTTCTGTAGACAAGGAGTCAGGAGCGAGGTTCTGAAGACAAAGAATCAGGATCAAGAGCTGGGTTGAGACTGGGACGCAGAGCGCCCTACACAGCCCACCTGCGGGGCTGGTCGCAGACCACGCTGGAACCGACGTAGACTCTAGATGAGATAGTGGAATAACTGAGAAGGGCATGTTGCAGAAACTGTAGAGGCCTGCACCGGGGCGCACCCTACACAGCCGCCAGTGACTGGTCTCGGATCACGCTGGTACGGTACAGGTTCTGGCAGAGTCTTTAGCATGGACGGAGCAGGCGCAAGGAACTCCGTAGACCAGAGACAAGGATTCACGTGGAAGTCTCTCGGAGGCTTGTGCTGCAGTAGTGAGGAAGGCAATGTACCACAAAACGCCCTAATCAGCCCGTCCATGGGGCTGGTCGTGGACCACGACATGGAATGCCAGGAAAGGTGGCGAGGAGGAACCAGGGGGTTCAGGACATCTGGACTGGATCGCGGACATCAGGAACGGAGGACAGACATCTGGACTGGATCACGGACATCAGGAATGGAGGACAGCCATCTGGACTGAATCACGGACAATAGGAACAGACAGACATCTGGAGTAGATCACGGACATCAGGAGCGGAAGACAGACATCAAGACTGACTATGGACATCCGGAGCGGAAGACGGACATCTGGACTGGATCGTGGACATCAGGACAAGATAAGGAGCTCCCACGAAGAACAAGGAACAGAGGACCTTGAAGAAGCGATGGAACACCGAAGACTTCTGGAGCAAAGAACAGGAACATCCCAGGAGATCTAATTCCTTGCGAAGGCCAAGCTGGACTGAATGCTGAGCCCTTCTGTAGGGCTGAAAAAGACCATGCCTGGGGAGGAGCTTTCAAGGGGCCACACCTTGCTGGCTCCATAAGAATGGAGGAGAGGCGCGTGCCCGTGCCTAGGAAGAAGCTGGAGAAGAGAGGACACGCTGGTGGCGTCCTCAGCCACGTGGAGGGCCCTGGCTGGAAGAGGAATGGACTGCAGGAGCGGCTCCATGCAACGAAGAGGAAGCAGGAAGAGCAGGAAGGATGCAGGCACCGGCAGGGACGACTGCCCTGCTGGGTAAGGACCCCGGTAGCAGCAGGGACGGCTTCCTTGCCTCTGAGAACCCCGGGAGGAAAAAGGAGCGGCTGCGGCAGACCCCTCCGCATGGGAAGGCTCCCAGTGCTGACTCAGTGTTGCGACCGTCACTGCCCGTCGCCCATCCGCCCACCTTACGTCTTTGGCGACGCCATCTTTGGTTGATGGAAGTTTGGTTGCCGCAGCGTCATTTTGCCAACCTCCTCCGGCATCCCCGGACCGGCTAGACACTGCCTTCCGCCATGTTCTCCTGAGGCCTAAGGGCGCGCACGCGGCCCCGACTCAAGTACCAGCTGTGGCGCGAACCTCAGGGGCGTCCCCCTGAGATGACATCATCATTGCCAGATAGTTAAGGTCTCTTGTTTTGCCAACTAATCGAGTTAGCAAAGGGTTTCCTATCTAGCTGCCTCCTGGTATCGCTGTGGATGGGATTCGCTCTCCGCATACCTTGCTACTCTGCCTCCTCGGACTTTACCAGGGGTACCCGCTCCTCGAGGGCCTCGCTCTCTCTCTTGCTTTTCAGGTCACAGTCTGGAACCGGTACTCACTCCTCAAGGGCCCACGTTCCCGGACCTGCTACTGAATATAACTTCTGCCAGGAAGTCACCGCTGCCTACAACACCAGTGAGTTACCATCTCTCTCGCAGAGATTTCCTGGAACCAGGTACTCGCTCCTCAAGGGCCTACTTCATTCCAGTTCCTGGGCTGTTCCAAGAGACTATTGTGTGAGTGTTACCATCAAGGTTCTGTTCCTGAACTCTGCATACTCTGCCTACTCACTAGGGATGTGAATCGTTTTTTGACGATTTAAAAAATCATCTGATATATTTTAAATCGTCAAAAATCGTTAGAGGCACGAGACAATAGGAATTCCCCCGATTTATCGTCAAAAATCATAAATCGGGGGAGGGGGAGGGAAGAGGGAGGGCAGGAAAACCGGCACACTAAAACAACCCTAAAACCCACCCCGACCCTTTAAAATAAATCCCCCACCCTCCCGAACCCCCCCAAAATGTTTTAAATTACCTGGGGTCCAGTGGGGGGGTCCCGGTGTGATCTTCCACTCTCGGGCCACAGCTACATTAATAGAAATGACGCCGGCGTTACCTTTGCCCTGTCCCCCGACGTCACGAGCGCAGGAGATCGCTCCCGGACCCCCGCTGGACCCCCAGGGACTTTTGGCCGTATTGCAATACAGCAATACGACCCGAGTGCAGGAGGTCACTCCCGGACCCCCGCTGGACTTTTGGCAAGTCTTGTGGGGGTCAGGAGGCCCCCCCAAGCTGGCCAAAAGCCCTGGGGGTCCAGCGGGGTCCGGGAGCGATCTCCTGTGCTCGTGACGTCGGGGGACAGGAACCAAAATGGCGCAAAGGTAGCGCCGGCGCCATTTCTATTAACGCAGCCGTGGCCCGAGAGTGGAAGATCACACCGGGACCCCCCCCCACTGGACCCCAGGTAATTTAAAACATTTTGGGGGGGTTCGGGAGGGTGGGGGATTTATTTTAAAGGGTCGGGGTGGGTTTTAGGGTTGTTTTAGTGTGCCGGTTTTCCCGCCCTCCCCCGATTTACGATTTAAACGATTTTTAAAAAAACAAAACCGCGACGATCAGATTCCCTCCCCCCCAGCCAAAATCGATCATTAAGATGATCGATCACACGATTCACATCTCTACTACTCACTATCTCAGTTTCTCTACAGCTCAGCCATCCTGGGATCGCTGTTCCAGTGCCTGAGGGACCACAGCCCAGCCAGGCTCTTCCAGCTCACTACTGCCACCTCTGGTGGTTCTCTAAAACAGTTTAATAAAAGAACTAAGTGCGTGTCTGTCTCCCAATTCTGAGCCTGACCGGTGGTCCCTCTCGGGATCTTCCCCCGTGGGCGTGGTCATCTGCCACCGGTCCAAGGATCCACCCACAATTATCACAAATAACAACACTCAGCCCTGCGACGCAGGGCAGAAGACTGCCATGGCCTCCCGACCACGGAGCAGGACGTCGGCGGCAGACTGCCGAGATCAGCTGAGCTGCTGGGAGGAAGGTAGGGGGCCTGCCCTCGCTCGTTGCGGGCAGGTTTACAACAGTTCTTTTTGCTTTTATTTTATTGAAGTCCCATATGGAACCAAGTCATTCCCTAACATCCCCCCTTCCCTGAACCAAACCTCCTCCTCCCCGCAAGATTTTGATAATTAACTCAATCATGCTCAGCAGCTTCCCCTTCCCCTCCAGAACAAGAATTTAAAAACACGGAATTGGACATCTTAGAAATGATCTCTCTTCTATGTTGCCACGCAGCTGTCATTTGTGCAGGGAAATTGCCCTGTTAGTTTGATCCTGGGAGCGGTCCAATGGCTCTCTCCATATCTGCCTCTTACCAAATTCTGCTCAAAAAGCAGGATGTACCACTGCTAACAGTTTGCACCATTGATTTGAGGTACTGGGATACATTATCAATGGCATCGCTAGAAAGAAGGACCCCTGGCCAGTTTCAACCATCTAATGAGACTATCACTAAAATTACTGGAAAGTATCCATCAGTAAATGAATTTAAAGTGGCATGGAATAAAGATCGCGGATCCCTAAAGTCTTGAGGTTGGTAATGAAGAAAAGGGGGTAACCTATGTTAATTTTAGGTGTAACATTTCTGCATGGGAGTAACCTGCACAGAAGAGCAGCTACTACCCTTAACAGGATCTCTACACAGAAATTATAGACTAACAGAATACTTCACTTCAGTCATACATACAGAATTCAGACTGTCACCACACAAAGAATAAAGGGTCCAGAAAGTAGAAATACAAACAGGCTTGGATTTTTCAAGAGGCGCACTAGGCCTGTGCCCAGGGAGCAGGGCAGGAGCGTCCTATTAGGCGACCTAGGCGGTCGCCTATGGTGCCAAATTTTAGGGGGCACCGAAGAGCAACTGTGAGCGGAGCCTATCCTGCTTGCAGCAAAAAAGAATGGAGATTCGGCGCACACATGTTATAAAATTGACATGTCCATGTATGCACACCGGGTAGTACCGCGCACATGGACGTGAGCGAAAACCTATTAAAATCTACCCCCAAATGTGTAAGCTTTGAGATTGCTGTTTTGTATTATAGTTTTAAACAATAAATCACAATGTATGGTTAAAACTGGTATCGCATTCATACAATCATATTCAAGCCATCAAACTTCAAAAGAATAAATATACAAATTTTGTAGGACCCTTACTCATAGAGTCAATGAAATGTACCAGACTCTTCTTATGGTATCAGGTCCCTTTACTTTGTTTATATCATTTTTATCAATTTTCAATTTTTACATTTTCTAAATGTAGACAGCGAAAACAGCCTTGGATTAAGGAATAGCCGTCGGTTAATATGAACTGAACATTGATGGATTCTTTGCTGGATGTCACAGATGAATAGTTGTGAAGGAGCTACTCCCCTGAGGCAGGACCCTTTTTTGGTGGTCCGAAACGCGATCGTGTCGGGACTGAGTTTGGATGAGTATCACCATTATAATTTTGTGATTGCAATTGAATGAGTGACATCATTATTACTTGTACTGTGACTGCGTTTACCAGTTTAGCTGGATAAAAGAACTGTTAAGTTCATTAAGTTTTGAAAAACTTTGGAGTTTCCATCATTTTTCAAGTTTGGGACTTTATATAAAAAAAAGTAAAAATAGAAAATTGATAAAAATGATATAAACAAAGTAAAGGGACCTAATACCACAAGAAGAGTCTGGTACATTTCATTGACTCTATGAGTAAGGGTCCTACAAAATTTGTATATATATTCTTTTGAAGTTTGATGGCTTGAATATGATTGTATGAATGAGATACCACTTTTAACCATACATTGTGATTTATTGTTTACAACTAAGGTTACTGGAATACACGGATTGTGTTTGAGGGCTTTTTTGTGTGATTGTATTATAGTTTGTCAGGGAGGTCTCTGGTGAATGCATTGAGTGTGTGAATTTGCATGAAGTTTAGTTTTTCATAGTGGTTCACTACAATGTAATCTGATGCCGGTTTGTATGCTTATGAAACAATTTGGATGAATTAGGAAGAGTGGCATGCCTTGACATTAGCGTTTCCAGGTAGGATTCATGGTTGACAGTAAATACATTGTGGGTGTGAGTTGAGCTCCAGAAAATTATCATAAGTTAATTTGATATTGGTGTAGATGTTGGTTGAATGATTGAGAGGGTTATGAGGAGTGACCGAGTGATTGATTAAGGATCGTGTTCGTATATGTGATTTACAATTTATATGAATATTATAGCTGTAAAGCCATTTTATAGTTTTTATGTTAGACTGATACTTGCAGAGATAATGTTGCAGTGTACTTATGAGGAGTGATGAAGCTATCCAATATACCTATTTACTTTAGAAGATAATAATGAATGGCTATTGATTGATGAGTTTATGTAAGTAGTTTTAGCCAAGGTTTCTAGGTAGGGGGATATAAAGAACAGGATTGAATTATATAATAAAAATAGTTTTACATTTTTTATTTTATAATGCAGCGATTATTAGTGGAGGAAAATAGATTGTAGAACACACTACTGTAGGAGTGTTCAAAACACAGATAAGTATAATCTTTAAATATTAGCCCCTGAGGACACATTACTGGAGGAGTATTGGAAATATAGAAAAGTATAAAATATTATCCCCTTAGGAAGCCAGTAATGGTGAAACAAGGGTCTCTTGTAGGGGATTATATAGAGAAACGTGTGTTCCAGGGCCGGCCTTCCTTATCTTTTGCCGCTGCCCCTGCAATGCGGAGGGAGCGTCCTCAGCACTGCCCTTCTCTCCGCGGCCCTGCCTGCAGTTCTCAGCCTTGTGGCATGGTGGAGACGCTGCCGCTGTCCCCCTCACGGGTCCATATTGCAGCAGAGACGCCGCCGCCAATTACCTCTCCTCTCCGGGTTTCCCCAGGCGTGCACGCGCCTCTCTTTTTGATTTAAAGGGCCCGCGGCACGCTAAGGCTGCCGGCCCTCCCGGATGATGTCACTCGCCTGGCCTATTTAAGGCAAGCTCTGACAGTCAGAGCTTGCCTTTGCAACAGGTCTCCTCGCTGGTCGAGTACTCGTTGCCTCCTGAGAGATTAATCTCGTTCCTGTGTTCCTGCTCCATGTTGATCCCTGTTCCTGGTTCCTTCATTCCTGCTCTTCAACCCTTCCTCAGATTACTTACATGGACTTTGACTCTGCTTTGCCTGACCCCATTGTTGACTCTCTCCAAGCCCGGACCTCTGCTTTGCCTGACCACGTTGTTGACTCTCTCCAAGCCCGGACCTCTGCTTTGCCTGACCCCGTTGTTGACTCTCTCCAAGCCCGGACCTCTGCTTTGCCTGACCCCGTTGTTGACTCTCTCCAAGCCCGGACCTCTGCTTTGTCTGACCACGTTGTTGACTCTCTCCAAGCCCGGACCTCTGCTTTGCCTGACCACGTTGTTGACTCTCTCCAAGCCCGGACCTCTGCTTTGCCTGACCACGTTGTTGACTCTCTCCAAGCCCGGACCTCTGCTTTGCCTGACCACGTTGTTGACTGTCTCCAAGCCCGGACCTTTACTTTGCCTGACAACTCTGTTGCCTCTCTCCAGCCCAGACCTCTGCCTTGCCTGACTACGTTTGATTATCTTCGTGATCAGACTTCAGCCTTGCTTGCTACTGCTTCCCAATTGCCGCCAGCCCTGACTCAAGTTTGTTCTTGCATCAATCCCACCTCGGCCCAACAATGTGCTTTTTTATATGTGGGATGAATAACATTATAAAATTGTATTAATAAATTTGTAGTAACATACAGTGAAGGAAAGGTCACCTGAGAAGTGTTGGTTATACCTTTCTGCTTACAGCAGTGTTTGATACGAGTGTTCCTTCATTTGACCTCTCCTCCTTTTGAATCTATTTTTGAAATGATGATTAAATTGCATTAAAATACTGTAAAGTTAACTATATACTTCTTCACAAGGTTTTCTCTGTTGGTGATCCTGTTTTGACACTATATTGCAGTTGGAATTGCTCCAGCTGTCTGCGGTGTCTGCAGTACAGCATCCAGGATTTATATCCGTGTAGCAGTGTTGACAGTATTCTTTAATCTTAGGGACAGTCTTATCCAAATGAATCTGTCAAATAAAGAGTTTGCCTTGGCATTACACTGTATAGTCTCATTGTTTGTGCTAGTAGTGTTAGGAAGAATGCTTCCAAGGTAACAGAATTTGCTAGTTACAGTAAGGTAAGTGCCCTCAATGCAAACTGTAGGCTTCGTATATATCTAGGGCTTCTGATTTTAGGTGTTTATAAGTTGTAAATGTAGGTATTTATTTTCCAGCTAATTATGTGCTCTTTGGGGGTATCAAAATCAGTGTTATCTGTGTTTTGCAGCACAAGTACTATTATTGTTGGGTACCTTTTCTGGATGAATCAAATTCATGCATTTGAGAAGTCAGTGTGGAAAAAGCACAAAAACAAAGCGGAGGATGCAAGATATGCAAAGAAGGGGTGAGAAAGTACTAGGGGAAGTGGTATTTTTTCCGGTGTTTATCTAATAAATCCCTATTTTAGTGTTTTTGCAGCTGGGTTAAAAACTAAAATCAGAAACCCTATGTAACCCCTGGGCTGGACAGATTATTTACTTGGCACCCAGAGGCACATAGAAAGAAAAGCAGAGGCAGACCCTTTTATGCACAATTCTTCCCAGTCTTCATACAACTCCTTCTCCCTGGAGGTCCAGGCTCCTGAGTATGGGGACGAGCAATAGTTCTTAGGGATGTGCAGACAAAAAGTTTATGTTGATAAGTCGATAAGTTGAAGGTGAGGGTCGATTTCGGTCAATATGGACATATGGAGAATTCCATAAGTTGAGGGTCTGTCCATATGTTCACCGGTTCCCTAAATAAAAATTTAAACCCCTCACCCTCCTTAATTCCCCCCCCCCCCCAAGACTTACCAAAACTCCCTGGTGGTCCAGTGGGGAGTCAGGAAGCCATCCCTGTATTCCTTTGCGAGGAGCACGTGACGTACGCGTCACTCCGACGTGACGCATACGTCACATGCTCCTCGCAAAGGAATACAGAGATGGCTTCCTGACTCCCCGCTGGACCACCAGGGAGTTTTGGTAAGTCTTGGGGGGGTCAGGAGGGTGGGGGGTTTAAGTTTTTATTTAGGTTCAACGTATTCAACATAGCTATGTTGAATAAGTTGTAAATCGCGATGCGTTGCGCATCATCACTTTTTTAAGTTTAAAAAAAAAAAAGTTGCGTTTTACATATGCGTTCAAAACGAATGCACACCCCTAATAGTTCTTATGCTCTGCTTCTTTGCAATCAGCTCTGTCTCTATCCTTTAATTCACAGCACTGCCAATTTACACTGTCTTTGCATCCAATAAACTAGACATACAGGAGAAGAATGTTGGTTTCCAACTTGTTTACTGATAGTTTGCTCAGATGATTGAATAATATTTACACTTCTTGTATTCAATTGATTAGCAGCAAAAAATAATAAGACAGCAGATACATAGAATAAATTTTTGATGTCACATGCTCTAGCAAAGTCTCTTATTCATTTTAGAGGCACTCCTTATTTATAATGACATTTTGTCTTCTCCCATTTACTCAAATTCCTCAGATTATATAGATTGAAATTAGTCCAATTCTCCTTCAACTCCCAATTTAATTCTCAAATGTTTCCACTGAAGGTGGTTAGAAAGAATACAGTTTCATTATTTAGTCAGAACTTGGTCCCAGGTTTAATACTTCCAAGAAATACTCTTTGAAAACTTTTATCTCCTTATGCAGCACCTGGAGGGTATTTTATTCTCTTTCTTGATTCTGATCCTTATGAAGGGACCGCGGCGGGAACCTGGCTGCGGCCCCATAGTATTTAAGCTCAGGCCCCACTTCATAGCATTGCCTTTGCAACAGGTCTCCTTGCTGGTCGAGTACTTGTTGCTACTAAGAGATTCGTCTCTACTCTACATTCCTGATCCTCGTCGTTCCTGCCCTGCCTTTGCTGTGGATTGATTACACGGACTTTGATGTCACTTCACCTGACTACGCTACAGCCTATCTCCAGACCCAGACCTCTGCTTTGCCTGACTACGCTACAGCTTATCTCCAGACCCAGACCTCTGCTTCGCCTGACTATGTATTGCTTATCTCCAGACCCTGACCTTCGCTTTGTCTGACTACGCTATTTACCTCTCTGTGATCAGACTCAGCTTTGATTGACTACACTATTGACTATCTCCGTGATCAGACCTCAGCATCGCTTGCCACAGCCTCTGGATTGCAGCCGGCCCTGACTCAAGCCTACCATTGGACACCTCTTCTGCCTACTCCCTGGACGTGGAATTATCAGACTTCAGTCTACGTTTGCCTTTGTTTCATTGGTGCCCGAGTTTCCAGAAACTTACCCAGTCCAGAGTAGGACTACAGCATCTCTCTCCTGCTGTCTCTGGGCTGAACCAACTTCTCTTGCTATTCTATCTCGAGGCCCACCTAAGTCCTGCTGGCCCAGGCACCCAAAGGCTCAACCCGCGGGGAATGAGGGCTGGTATATGTATTTATTTATTTATCTATTTATTTATTTATTTATTTATTTTTAACTTTTATATACCGATGTTCCTGTATAGAATACATATCGCACCGGTTTACATAAGAACTGAACTGTCGCCTTGGGGCGAGTACAAGGAACATGAGATACAACATGAGATACAAGGAACATGAGATACAAATAAATTATACTATAATATAATCAAGAACATAGGGCTATACATGATATCACTTTAAATACACATATGGTGAAACGCAATAATTGTGGGAAAGATGGGGTGGGCTAGGAGCTAACGGGTGGAACTGATACATAATGGCAAGAAAGTTACAACGGGGGTAAAGAGAATAATACATTTAAGAATGAATAGCTTACAGGTTCATATACATAATGTATACGTAATAGCTTATTATGTATACATAAAAGCTTACAGGTCTATATACATAACTGATACATAATGGCAAGAGGTTACAACGGAGGAAAAGAGAATAATGCATTTAAGAACGAATAGATTAAGACTCTGGCTCACGGGTAGATAAGGAGCTAGAGGATGTATAGGTTGTGGGGTTTGATCAATAAAGTTGAGAGGGCTCAGAGTCGGTCAGCTAGATCGTGAATGGATGTGATGTGATAGGACTAGAGGGGTGTGAACAGAGAATTAGAGTAGTCCTTAGGAGGGCCCAGAGGGACCTCTGTGAACGATTATCTCTCTGAAAAGGCTTGGCTGAAAAGCCATGTTTTGAGTTTCTTTTTGAAAACCAGAGGGCAGGGTTCATGTCGTAGGTCCGGAGGGAGCGAGTTCCAAAGAGGAGGACCAGCTGTGGACATGGCACGCTTCCTTAGTGAGGTTTTAGCGGGTGGGGTGTATAAAGTGTCTTTGTATGCATTTCTGATAGGTCTATTCGAGATGTGCGTTCGTAGTTGGTAGCTTAGCTTGAGGCGGGAGATATTATGCAAGGCCTTGTGTATCAACATGAGAACTTTGAAGAGAATCTTGTATTTGATTGGTAACCAGTGGAGGTACTGAAGGATAGGGGTGATGTGTTATCTTTTGTTAGCATTGGAAAGGATCCTGGCCGCCGCGTTCTGGACCATCTGGAGAGGCTTGAAAGTGTTCGCAGGGAGGCCCAGTAGGAGGGAGTTGCAGTAATCGATTTTGGGCAGGATGATAGATCGGAGCACCAAGCGGAAGTCTCGGAGGTGTAGGAGTGGTTTAAGTTTTCTAGAACCTGCAGTTTAAAAAAGCATTCTTTGGTGGTGTTATTTACGAATCTTTTTAAGTTAAGCTGGTTGTCCAGCAGAACGCCTAGGTCTCTCACATGTAGTGAGAGATTAGCAGATGTTTTGGCTAGTTGGGAAGAACTTGGAGAGTTGAAAAGGACGTTGTTATTGTCATGAGCTATGAGCAGGATCTCCGTCTTGGTGTTGAGGACGAGGTTGAGGCTTGTAAGAAGTAGGTTGATAGATTGGAGGCAGCTATTCCAGTGTAACCAAGTTTTGTGAAGAGACTCTGTGATTGGGATGAGGATCTGGATGTCGTCCGCATAGAGGTGGTGCGTTAACTTTAGGTTAGAAAGTAACTGGCAGAGCGGGAGAAGGTAGATGTTGAATAGTGTAGGTGAGAGGGATGATCCCTGTGGGACTCCCAGGTTGGATCTGACTGGGTGCGATTCTTTATTGTTGATCCTCACCTTGAAGAACCTGTTTCTAGGAAGGATTGGAACCATTTGAGAGCTGTTCCCTTGATGCCAATGTCTGCAAGCCGCTGTAGTAAGATAGAGTGGTTTACGGTGTCAAACACCACGGAGAGGTCCAGAAGAGCGAGTAAGTAGGGTTGTCCTTTATCCAAATTTAGGAGGATGGTATCCGAGAGAGAGGTAAGTAGTGATTCCGTGTTTAGCGCTTTGTGGAAGCCAAATTGTGATGGGGCGAGAATATCATTTTCTTCCAGGTATTCAGAAAGTTGTTTATTTACAATTTTTTCCATGAGTTGGTGATCATCGGCAGGTTCGCTATGGGGCGGAAGTTGGCTGGGTCCGCTGGTGATAGGTTGGGTTTTTTCAGTAGAGGTTTGAGGATTGCGAGCTTTAGTTGGTCTGGAACAAGCCCTTGAGCCAGTGAGCAATTTATGACGTCTGCGATAGGCTTGGCTATGATATTCGGAATGGTGAAGAGCAGGTTGGATGGTATGTGGTCTGATGGGTGTGAAGAGGGTTTAAGTTTCTTGAGAATGTTTTCTATTTCTAGTGAGGACGTAGACTCAAAAGATTCTAGTGAAGCGTTTTGGTGAGGACCGATGGTGAGTGTGGGAGGGGGTTGAGGGTTGGGCGCTGTGAGGGGCGCGATGAGGATGGCGATTTTATTCTCGAAGTAGTTGGCGAACTCCTTGGCTTTAATGGTGGCTTGGTCATCTGGAATGAGAGGTGTGGACGGTTTGGTGAGGGCTGAGACATAGGAGAACAGTGCTTTGGAGTCGAAAATGAAGTGATGGATCTTTTTTGAAAATAAATCCTTCTTAGTTCTGTGGATGGTGTTCCTGTAGGCGTTTAGGAGGGATTTGTAGGCAGCTAGGGTTGTGGTGGAAGGGATTTTACGCCATCTATGTTCTTTACTTCTTAGGTCTTGCTTGAGGGATTTTAATTCAGGCGTGAACCATGGTTTCCTGTTGTCCCAAGCGGGATGTAATGTTTTAGAGATCGTTGGGCAGGTTC
This sequence comes from Rhinatrema bivittatum, assembly GCF_901001135.1. NCBI lineage: Eukaryota > Metazoa > Chordata > Amphibia > Gymnophiona > Rhinatrematidae > Rhinatrema > Rhinatrema bivittatum. Next base: position 288,538,473 of record NC_042617.1, on the reverse strand, counting down.
GTTCGGCTATTTTGCTGGTGATGTCGATCCAGGATGAGGTCGCTGTGTTGGCGTCAGAGAGGTCGAGGTGAACTAGATCATTGGCGAGCTGAGTGCTAAGGGTTTCTATGGAATCGGGTTTCCTGAAAGTGACAGTAGTTTTGGGGAAGGCATGGGGAGGGTGATCCTTAATCTCTAGGACTGTGGAGATGATATGGTGGTCCGACCTGGGGACCGGAGAACATATTGGGTTGGCAGAATATGAGATGCCCTCGTTTATAAAAATGAGGTCTAGGGTGTGGCCCGCTTTGTGGGTTGGACTGTTAACAATTTGTCTGAATCCCACGTGCCTAAGAGCAGCAAGTAGCGTTTCGCAGTTCAAGGAATATGGTGGGGCGTCCACGTGCAGGTTAAAATCTCCCAACAGGATTGCTGGTTTGTCCGCATTGAAGTGTTTCGCTATGAATTCGATAACCGGAGAAGGGTCGGATTCTAATTTTCCTGTTGGTGTGTAAATTAAACCGATTTGAAGGGAATTTGATTTGAAGAAGGCTAATTCAAGATTGGTTGTGGCATTTGCGTGATGCAAGCTAAGGCCTAGCCCTTTTTTTGCAGCTAAGAGCAGCCCTCCTCCTCTTTTTTAAGTCTAGGAATAGAGAGGAGGTCGTATGTTTGGGTGCGGAGCTGATTTAATAGCACTGTGTCTGAGGGTTTCAACCAGGTTTCTGTGATTGCACAGATGTCTGATTTGGAATCTAACAGGTAGTCGTTGAGTATGTGAGTTTTCTTGATGATAGATTGGGCATTGAAAAGGGTTAATGAGAATAGAGATAATCCGAGTATTTGTGTGACTGGTGAAATCATGATGGGCATGAGCCTCTGTTGTCTGGTGGAAGGGAGAGCAAAGGATTTAGGCCGATTGGCCACGTGATTGTAGATTATGGGGATTGTATGTTATGGGGATTGTAGATTGTAGGTGAAGCTCCAGTGGCCTCTCCTATCAGCCCGCTCCACCTGCCGACTGTGGGGACCCGTAGGTCCTTACCTACGGGTTGCGTCAACCCCACCTTGCCCAAGGGTCCACCTCCAACGCAACAGGAATTTGTTAACACTCTGTATCTTTCTGGATGAAAGACTTTCCTCTTCCAAAGTTATGATATACTGGCTCCCAGCTTCAAATAGAAAAAATATTAATAGACCCCAAAAGGAAAAAATTAAGCAAGAAGCAGGAAGGCTGGAATAGAACTTCTGAGTCTCCAACATAAGAGATAGCTCATAACAGTTAATGCAAAAATATTCTTCCTCTGCAGCAGGTCACTGTCACTGTGTATGCTCATTAGGTGACATAACACAAGCAGGTCTTCCTTACCCCACATCCAGCCTTGAATACAGGGACGCCCCAATCCACTGCAATCAAGGAGATGGGCTCTCAAAGAGAAATCTCAAAAACTGGCTTAAAAGAGTCCAAACAATCATTAAAGGCAGGTAGATGAGTCAACAGAGGGGCCGACCCCTAAATGAGAACTTTCTTACCCTTTTACCATAAATCAGAAGAAAAAATTAGAAGACAGTAGACAGAGAGAGCCTGCTCCAACAATATCCAAACTAAAATCCACAAGGATAGCAGCAGGTGCTGTTGGATGATAAACAGCTAGGACATACCATCTGCATGTTTTCACATGGGGGAGCAAAACCCAAACTTCTTTCTCTTATTTCCTCATTGAACCTCTTCAGCTTAATGGTACACTCCTTAAATAAGAAGAAACCAAAGGTCCCTTACCCCTATATATACCTTAAATGGAGCTCACTGGTACGTGATCTCTTTTTTTTTTCCAGGCTGATGGTATCTAGCTGCTAGGGCAAACTGGTTTATGATAACCTGGATGTCCTCCAGTGAGTGGGCTTTCAGTGCACAGGCAGCTGCAAACAGCAAATTGGATAGCCAGCCAGGAACAGTAACCATACCTGGAAACTTCTGAGTTCTGCTCACCCTGATATTAGAAGTGGGGGTGTCAGGCGGCTGGGTTTTATGGTTTATGGTTTTATTGTTTTATATACCGTCACATTAGCCGTGGCCTTCATAATGGTTTACATTTTAAATATATTTAGGAAATAAATATATTTATTTCATATCCAAGTTATTCGTCCATGTTTTTTTGTAACTTTCTCACATCCAAAATATTGTTATAATATTTGTTAAGTTTCATACTATATTTGTTGTTGTATTGGGAAATGTTCTTTACTTTGTTACTCTCTGCCTTTACTCACATTGTTAATTGTAAACCGGGTTGATGTGATTCCTATCATGAAACTCGGTATAATAAAAATAATAAATAAATAAATAAATAAATAAAATACAATAAAATATTCAATAAATAGTAGGGGTGTGCATTCATTTTCGATATATTGGCAATCCGCAACGTATAGTCCCTATTCGTTGTATTCGTGGGGCCACGAGACGTATGGCGAACCCCCACGAATACAACGTATCTAATGAATAAACCCCCCACCCTCCTGACCCCCCCAAGACTTACCAAAAGTCCCTGGTGGTCCAGCGGGGGTCCTGGCGCGATCTCCTGCACTCGGGCCGTCGGCTGCCCAAATTCAAAATGGTGCCAATAGCCTTTGCCCTCACTATGTCACAGGGGCTACCGGTGCCATTGGTCGGCCCCTGTCACATGGTCGGAGAAATGGAAGGCCAGCACCATCCTGTGTCAGGAGTCCCCCGCCAAGACTTGCCAAAAGTCCCTGGTGGTCCAGCGGGGCTCCTGGAGCGATCTCCTGCCCTCGGGCCGTCGGCTGCCAGTATTCAAAATGGCGCCGATAGTCTTTGCCCTTACTATGTCACAGGGGCTACTGGTGTCATTGGTTGGCCCCTGTCACATGGTAGGAGCACAAGATGGCGCCAGCCATTCCACTTTTACCTATATCCAAAATCTTTTTAAAAGGTTCTGGGGTGAAGCCAAATTCTTGTTCACATCTGAATAGGTCTATTAGAAATCTTCTCAATGAGGGAACTATTCTTAACATTATCCTCAAATGGGAAAAACAGGCAGGGCTTACCCTGCAAAAATCAGAAGTGGTCAATTTCTTAAGCAATTGCTTTGCCTATGTTAGACCTATCACTTCTCAAATCTCCCCATCTATGTCTTCTTGGACTTTTTGAAGGCCCTTCAACTGATATACCCGAGTCTACGCAACTATTTCTTCGGAAAGCATTCGTGATAGCCATGTAGTAGATTTTAACCCAATGGATAAATCCTTGTCCATCGACAATCGACCAATGGCACTCCAAATGTTATAAACTTCTACACTTTGAATATATGTCGGCCAAACAGAAATCTGAAGGTGCGCTTGTGGACTGTTTGGGAGTCTGGAAAAGTTTTTGGGCAGTCTTACACCTGATATGAGAGATTACATAATTAATTTCTGAGTAAACTGATCATAATTGGATCATCTGAATATTCCCTTACACTCTATAGATGGCCTCTTCCTGGGGGGGGAGGGGGAGGGTAAAGGGAGGGAGGGAGAATTACAATTCTGTTCCTATTCTATAGTAATGTGTAATGTTTAAATGTTTTAACTTTAAAACAATAAAGATATGAGTGAAAAAAAACCTCCCTGGCTGGAGACATCTATGAAGTTACAGGAATGTGGTGTCACAGGATTAATGTCTATCACCTCATCTTCCTTGCGGGGACAGTCTCTTGCAAAATGTCCCCTTTCTCCACAACTGAAGCATGGCGGTCTGGCTGAGGGTTACAGGTGAGGTAAACAGTCCGGGCCACCATCCTCTATCTGAGTCAAGGGGCTTCTTGTGGAAATGAGGCAATTCGGACATGTTCTTGACCTGATGATAGGCCTTCACTACCTCCAGGGCCTTTTCAACCATAATACTTGGGTGTAGGCAAATTCACTGCTGCATAGGCGGATTGAGGCTGTCCTGGAACTCTTCCAGAAGAACTGCTTTGGCTACCTCCACTCTGATTTTCTCTTCTATGTGTTGCCACTTTCAGGCGGCATCTTTAAGCCTGTGAAATAGGTTCCTAGGGTTTTCTCCAGCCATAAAACCCCCAGCAGAAATCACTGTCAGTAGACTTTTGGGTTGAGCCCCGCTCTCCCTAGAATAGCTGCATTGACTTCCAGGTTGGTGGCCCTACCATTCGGGTTAGTTGTTAGGTAGGCTTCTTGACTAGCCCCAGTGAGTAGATTCCCCAGATAGGTAGCCCACTTGTCCTCTGGCTACCCTGTCAGTCATGTGGTGTGCTCAAAGTTTTTCAAGAAGCCACATGGATCTTCTCCAGGGTTCATCTAAAGGAGTGTCGATGACACTGAAGGTATCCAGATTACGGCCATTTGCACAGTTTGGGCTATCTGCATTAGAACCACATGCTGTGTAACCTGATCACACAATGCTTGCTGCTGATTAATTGTGTTTGCAGAGAGTTTTGTAATTGCTGATGGCTGGTAGCAAGGACCTGAATCAATTGCTCCATCTTCCCTGTTTATTATGCTGCCTCCAAGTTATGTACTTCTCCAGAGATAGAAGAACAGGAAAAAAAACAAAAAAAACCTGCTGGCCTATCTGGCCCTTACTCATTACTTGACTCCTGACTAAACAGATGGGGATAGCCCCCTTGGCCTGTTGTGCAAAGCTGGGGGAATGGAACTAGGGGGGGCCCCAGGAAAAGAAAAAAAAAAACTGCAGGGATTTTTTTTTTCCTTCTTCTCTTGCTGCGACTATGGGCTCTTGTTTGTTCTTCCTTTCTGGGCCCGATCGCTGCCTCCTCTTCTCGCCAGTGCTCCGCGCAGACGGCGCTGACCCATCGGGGTCAGGAGCACCTCTTACTGCCCGACCGCCAGCCGCCGCTTGACCGCTCGAGGCCCACCTCTTCACCGGCAAGGCCGGCCCGCTCCCCACGAGGGGACCGCCCCTCCACTGACTCGGCCGCCGACGTCACCCGAGGCCTACCTGGGGCTTTAAAGGGCGCCCCGACTGCAGGCGTCCTCCTTTTTGGGCCCGATCGCTGCCTGCTCTCCTCGCCAGTGCTCCGCACGGATGGCACTGACCCATCGGGGTCAGGAGCACCTCACCGCCCAACCGCCAGCCGCCGCTTGACCGCTCGAGGCCCACCTCTTCACCAGCAAGGCCGGCCCGCTCCCCACAAGGGGACTGCCCCTTCACTGACTCGGCCGCCGACGTCACCCGAGGCCTACCTGGGGCTTTAAAGGGCGCCCCGACTGCAGGCGTCACGCGCCGTGCGTCGTGCGCCTAAGGAGTGCGACCAAGGGGCCTGCCCTTTTGTGCGCACCTTAGTGTCGCCACCTTATACATCTCCTGCTGTCCCTCTGGGCAGCTGTCTGATTCCCTTCACCGCTCTTACAAGTATCCCTTCTTTTAAACCATCATCCCTAACTCCATTCTGCTCTTCACTATTCCTACCGCTTATTTCCCATTCTTTCCCACCAACCATCACAGTATATGACCCCCTTCTTTCCCTAACCCACTTATAACTATCCCTGCCCTGCACCCCACCTACACTAGCTTCCACTACCCACCTCTGCTATCTCTCCCACAGCACTCTCACCATGCATTCCTACCCCATTCCCATCTTCAAACACTACATTCATCATTCCCGCCCAAAACCTACTTCGCCTCCACAACCCCACAGATCGTTACTCCCCATCATCATCACCTCCTTCACCCAACTAATAGGCCTTACCACCTTTGCCATCCTCCTCCTAAATGCACAATCCATCATCAAAAAGACTATACTACTTAATGATATCCTCTCAGACGATCTCCCGAATATCTGTGCCATTACAGAGACTTGGCTAAAAACCTCTGATACGGTCTTGCTCAACCAACTTTCCATTGACTTATATGATATCACCTCTATCCCGCGACCCAAGAAACATGGAGGTGGCCTCCTCTTAGCCGCAAAAAAGGAACCTAAAACTATCCCACCACCCAATCCCCTCCCCTCACAAATTGGAGATAGGATTACTTAAATCCCTTATATCCCCCTACCTCCAAATCTGCCTAATCTACGCGCCCCCAGGGATTCTTGAAAAAAAAAACCCTCCTCAATAGAATTTGTCACCAAAAATATTAACATAAACCTTCCTGCTATCATTCTTGGAGACTTTAATCTCCATATTGATTCCACCCCCGATCAGCCTCCTCTGATACCCTTATTGATTTAATGAAGGTATTAGGCTTCTGTCAGACTGTTACCGACCCCACTCATAAAGCAGGCCACATCCTCAACCTCATTTTCCCTAACGCCCTCATCCACTCTTACCCCCCCCCAACATGCACACCTATCCCCTGGTCCAACCACTACTGCATCGACACTACTTGCTCTGTAAGAAACACCAGTAACCCCACTCCACCCAAAAAAAACATCCACTTCCGCAGACCATGCAAAAGCGATGACCTCATACCAGCCCTCACTAAGGAACTCTCCAGTCTAGATCTCACGAATCAACCCAGCAAAGCACAAAAAGAAGCCATGGTATTCTGCTGAACTAAAAAACATGAAACTCACCCTCCGTAAAATAGAGAGAAGCTGGCGCCAAGATCCTACCTCCTCCCAACTTGCAAAATTCAGAGCCTACCTCCATTCCTACAGAGAGGCTATTGATAAAACTAAAAGGGACTTCTACGCCCAACGAATACACCAATACCAATTTAATGCTTGAGCTCTCTTTGAATTTGCTTCCAGCTTAACCAAATCACCCTTCCTTACCACCCCCGAATCTGATGACCAGGCTAAGTGTGAAAACCTCACCCGCTACTTCCATGACAAAATCCTCAACATTATGTCACACTTCCCTGTACTACACTTACCTACAAACACCCTCTATACACAGACTGTAAACAACCCTTCTTCCACACCAACCAACACCCAGGCTTCCAAATCCTCTCCTAACCTCTCATTCTTTATGAACACCACAGAAATAGAAGTAGAGTCCATCCTGAAGAAAATCAAACCAGCAGTACACCCCTCTGATATCATGCCCACAAAAACCCTCCTCACCATCCCTAATACAATTGCCAAACCTATCTCCCTCATCATCAACAGATCTATATCACTTTGTTCTGTCCCAAACCAACTAAAACAGCCATTATAAAACCCATTCTAAAAAAAACCTCCCTTGATCCTGCTGAACCTGCTAACTTCCGCCCCATTTCTAACCTCCCATTCCTATCCAAAATCCTAGAAAAAATCATCAACCGCCAACTTACAGACTACTTTAATGAGAACCACATCCTCTTCCCTTCCCAATATGGTTTCCGTAAACACCATAGTACCATAGTACCATAGTACTGAAACCCTCCTCATCTCCACATATTAAAAGCCCTAGACAAAGGTCAAGCCTACATCCTTGCCCTACTCGATATATCTTCCACCTTTGATACTGTCAATCATAATATATTAATCAATCGCCTCCATGAAATTGGCATCTCAGGCTCTGCCCTAAGCTGGTTTCAATCTTTCCTCCGCAATTGACAATACAGAGTAAATATCAGAAACAACGAATCTAATTCATATAACTTTGCGCAAGGCGTCCCACAAGGCTCCTCTCTCTCATCCACCCTATTCAACATATATCTGCTTCCCCTATGCCGCCTCTTGTCTGACCTTGGTCTTCAGCACTTCATATATGCTGATGACATTCAGATTCTCATACCAATCACTGACACACTGCCTAATGCCATCAAGACCTGGGAATCAGCACTTCTCACTATCAACTCTCTACTCACCGACAACTTCCTTGCCCTTAACACTGCTAAATCCGAGCTACTAGCCATCTCTCCCAACACTATCATCTTCAGTCCACCCTCAATCAACTCCCCGACACCTCCCAACACCTTCGCCTCTCATGTTCCCAGTCTCGGCGTCACCTCAGACAATCATTTTAATCTAATAAAAATTCATTAACACAACCCTAAAAGATGGCTTCTTCAAGCTACACACACTAAAAAAACTCAAACCCCTATTACACCTTAATGATTTTCGCACCATTTCACCATTTTATAAGCCATCATTTTGTCTAAAATTGATTATTGTAATGCTGTTCTCCTAGGCCTCCCAAAAAGCACAATCCAACCCTTACAGATACTTCAAAATGCTGCTGCCCGTATCCTCATGAATGTACACAAAAATGACCATATCACCCCTGTACTCAAACACTTGCACTGGTTACCCGTAACATCCCAGATACAATATAAAACACTCACTATAATTCATAAATCTCTTCACAACAATGACATGCAATGGTTCAAGGAACACCTCTACTTCCACGACACAGGCAGACCCACTAGAAAACAACATGCGGCTACCTTACACACACCCTCACACAATTTAATGAAACTGAAGTCCACCTCTAACTGTGCACTCTCCACAGCTGGCCCTTCCCTATGGAACAACATGCCACACACTCTGCCACAGGAAATATGTTATAAGAAATTTAAACAGAACCTCAAAACATGCCTCTTCAAGCAAGCCTTCACCTGAACCATCCTTCCTCCCCCCCCCCCCCCCCCTATTTTTTAGTCACCCTCTCCCCCATTCTCCTGTCCTTAATCATGACTTTCTCACCAATTACTTGTAAATTTCTCAGCCACGGTATGTTTGTATTTATTTTGACTTATAATGATAATCTACACCACTGAGTAAATATGCCATGCATAACTATTAACTCCTCTGACTACCATGTTATATGTACATGTATGTATATAATTGTGTCATATATTGACGACTTTTTCTAAACAAAGTTCTACTTAGTAATTTTTCTGCTCACACCTATTAGTTACAGTAACCACCTAGTGTTTATTTATTCCGCCTGTTTCTGATTTGCTGTTTTTACTCAGTTATATGTAAAGCCTGTTGCTGAATTGTTGTTCACTGTAAACCGATTAGATGTTCCAAATGATTATCGGTATATAAAAACACTAACTAACTAACTAACTAACTAACTAACTAAATAAATAAGACAGACATCCCACTGTTATCACCATATGTGGTAACTTGAGTGTAGTGGTTGAGAATAATCAGAAGAAAAAGGATACAGATTCTGGCTGTTCATTCAGTGCACTTTATTTACAGTGGAAAAACGCACACAGAAACAAAAAGAGCAGCACGACTTAACTCCAAGTCTCAAAACATATAGTGCAATTCACCTTAACTTCTGGTCAAAATCAATTAGCGCAGCTCAGTGCAGTTCACCTTAACTACATATCAAAACATGTTGTGCAGCTCACCTTTAGATATAACAGGTTTTGGTGTATGGTATTTCTTTCTCTGCTCCCCGGGGCCCTGAGGTCTCTGCTCCCCTTCTAGGCCCTGAGGTCTTATTCTCTGTTGATGAGCTCTTCCCTTTATCCAGGATTCCCTGCGGGTCTCAACCTTAAGGAAGACTGGGAGAGACAGATATGCCTGGTCCTTTAAGGTAGTCTGAGGGAGTTTTCTGTACACTCCTTCACAGGCTCCTAAATTATGAACCTAGTTCTGAAAATCCATACTAAGCTCGTAACTTTGTCTTCTCACCCTAACTTTGCCCCTGTAGCCACCCACCTTATAGGATTCTAAATTTAGGAGCCTATTGAAACTAATAGCTTAAATTCAGGCACTCAGTCCTAGTACATTTTCAAAGGGGAGGGAATAGAGAGAGGAGAGCAAGAGAGTGTTTGGCAGGGGGGTGTTAGAAACAGGAGAGCTAGGAGAACATCGGTGGAGCCAGAAACGAAAATAAGGTTGGGAAAAGAGAGAGACAAGCAACGGGAGGGACAGGTGCACGGGGGAGAGTGAGAAGAGACAGATAGAGGAGAGAGCAAGACTTGAGGAAGGGAAGGAAAGGGAAAGGGAAGAGAAAGGAAAAATCATGAGTTGGGGTAAAAAGGGAAGAGCAAGATGGGGGAGGGAGAAGGCGATAGCAAGGAGGAGAGAGGGTGTAATTAGGGGAAGTTGAGAGCAAGGCTAGAAGGAAGAAAAGGTGTGGAATGGGGAGGAGGAAGAGAAAGAGGTGCGAGGATCAGGGATGGGAGGATATGGAGAAAGAGACCCCTGGACTGGGGAAGGAATCCAGGGTAATAATGTAGGAGGAAAGGGATGAGGAATGGAGAAGAGAGGCAGGAGAAACGGGAAAAGGGATGATGAAAGCAGAGCAGGTAAGATGAATAAAAGAGGAGACAGAAGGAAAAAAGCAGGAGAAGGGGAGAGAAAAAGAAAGAAGAGAAAGTATTAAAGTATCTGCCACTGAAGGAAAGACATAAAGAAGGAAAGGAGGGGACTGAAATAGAAAAGGCAAATGATGGAGGACACCAGAGACAGAGAGAGGGAAAACCATTAAAGGAATAGAGCAAGGACAGAGAATCAGAAAAAAAAAAAAAAAGACACTTAAGCCAGAAAATTAAGCTAGTTGGAAAACGATTTTATTATCTTATAGAAAAAATAACTTAAATCCAAAGTAGTTCCCTGGGGGGGTGGGGGGGGGAGTTCATCTGCTGTCTCGCTGCCTCTTTGACCACCGGAGGCTGTAAAGGACCTTGGGGATTTACTTTCCAGCTTTGCTGCGCCTGGTACCCTGTTTGGGCCGCGCTTGTTCCCCCCTGTTTCCCTGCTCCGCCCAAGGGCGTACCCACCTAGAGCCGGGGGGGGGGGGGGGGGTCATAAATGCCTTGTTTCATGAGCTGTTGTAAGTAATGCTGGCTTTGAAGGAATGCATAAAACTCTTTGTGTGAGAGGCCAAACTCCTTACATAAATCTTGATAGCTCTTGATTATGTTTAAATTAGGGTCTATGAACTGTTGTAAATTTCCCATTCCCATTGAAGCCCATCTTTTCAAAACTGGATTATCCAGCCCTGGTCTAAACTGAGGATTACCACACCATGTCAAAAATAAGGTCTCTGTCACTGGTAATTTTAATTTTTTTGACAGAAGAAAGCCCAAGCTTTCCGCCCAGCCATCAACAAGAAGTTATTTGTTAATATCTTATTTTTGAATTGGACTAAGTTGCCTGGCAAGTAAGGTTTTAACCATTCTTATAGGAAAGTATATGGAGGAGGAAAAAAAACCAGACCCCATCAACCAGTTCTTAATATGTCTTAACAAGCAGGCCAAATTATAATCTCTCCAATTAGGATACCTCAGTCCTCATTGTGGGATGAGCTAAGCGGCAGCCTAGGTTTATGATGAGCCCAAAGGAAAGTCCACAGAATTTTGTTAACGCGTAACATTTCTGTTTTACGTAGCCACAGAGGAATTTGTTGTAATACATATATCCATTTAGGCAATTCCATCATTTTTACTAGGAGAATTCTACCCATCAGGGAAAGGGGGAGTGAAGCCCATGACTGCAATCTGGATTCCATTGATTGTAATAAAGGAAGGATATTGGCCTCATAGAGAGATTCCACGTCTTTTGTGAGCTTGATCCCTAGGAACTTCATTTCTGTCTGCACCTTCTTCAAAGGGAAAGTGCCCATCCAGGTTGACTCTACCTCCCCATAACACTCCAGGGCTTCCGACTTGTCGACGTTAATTTTTAATCCCGCAAAGGAGCCGAAATGGAATTGTAGTCGGAAAACTTGTTCTAAAACTAACACATCGTCGGCAAATGCAGCAGTCTTAAATGTCTGAGCCCACATGTCAGACCCTTTAATTTTAGGATCTACTTCTATTTATGGAGAAGAGGATCAATGGACAGAATATATAAAAGGGGAGAAAGAGGACATCCTTGTCTAGTGATCCGAAACAATGAAAGATCAGGGGAAACATCCATTTGCCAGAATTGCGGAGCGTGGCTGGTAGTATAACATGGATTTGTTTTTGATTATTTCCCCTGAGAATACATACCTTCCTAGTACTAAAAACATGTATTCCCAACATACCCAGTCGAAGGCTTTCTCCAAGTCAAAGCCTACGGCCATTGCTGGACACTGACACCATTTAGATTCTTCTATGGCTATCAGAAGCTTAGTTATGTTGATGCTAATGGACCGGCTTTTTACGAAGCCCACCTTGTTGTTGCATATAAGAGAGGGGAATATCATGCTTAATCTATCTGCAATAATTTTGGCAAATAATTTGGCTTCATAATTTAGCAGAGAAATCAGCCTATACGTACCCAGCTTAGACAAATCTTTACCTGGTTTTTCTAGGATGGTGACATAGGCCTTAGTAAAACTGTCCGGGAACCTAACTTTCTCTTGAGTCTCCTGAAAGAAATCTTTAAGAGGGACAGCTATCTGGCTCAGCAAGATCTTATAGTACTCAGCACTTAAGCTGTCAGGCCCGGGAGCTTTAAAGGTTTTGCTAGTTTTAATAACTTGACATATCTCTCGCAACTCAATAAGTCTATTAAGCCATGCTAGTTGTTGTTCAGTAATCTGGAGTAGAATCGGGTCTCAAAAATACTCCTCTTCCTGAACCACACCTCCTTTTCTATCTTCCTGATACAGCTGTGAGTAGAATTTCCTAAAAACTGCACAGAATATGACCCTTGTCATCTGTCAATTTGTCAATAAAGGTCTTGTCTCTCTGAAGCCGAACCAGATTTGCTAATAATTTGCCTGCTTTGTTTCCAAAGCGAAAGAGTCAGTGGGAGTCAAACTGCAGTGATCTTTTGGCTTTCACATGTAGATGGGAATTCAAGGCGGCTAAAGCAGCCCTATATTCTGCTTGGGCCTTTTGTGTATTTTTGTGAGCCAAATGTAATTTGGTGGCCTATACCCGATTTTCTAAGTCCAAAATATTTTATGGAGGTCTTTAGTTCTTTTTATTAAATAAGCTGTAATGTCCCCTCTTATAACTGCCTTACTGTCTTTCTAATATAAACAGGGATTATCTACATGTTGAGAGTTGAATTTTGCATAATCTTCCCATTTAGTCTGAAAGAATTGCTTAAATTGAATATCATTGTAAAGGTAGCTAGGGAATTTCCAGAGTTTAGGCTTGTTCGTTGCCATACGGAGGTTGAGCTCTAGCCATATCAAAGAGTGGTCAGAAATCTCAATGGCCCCAATTGCTGCTGATTGTGTCTTAGGGAAAAGATTACTTGAGATTAAAATATAGTCAATTTGGGACAACATAGCATGGGTTCTAGATACATGAGAGTAATCACGTTCTGTGAGGTGTAAGGTTCTCCAAATATCTAATACCTGAAGTTCACTGCACAGATATCTAATCCCTTTAAGTTTCCCTCCTGCCATTTGTTTGCTGACACCGTATCTATCCAATGTAGGGTCATGGACACAATTAAAGACCCCCAACAGTATCAGCGAGTCTTTGAGGACTTGTAGAAGTTGACACACTAAAACTGAGAAGAAATTGTGGTCATATTCATTTGGGGTGTAGATATTACAATAGATTAGCGTTTGTCCCATTAATTCTCCCACTATAATCAGATATTTTTATTTATTTATTTATTTAAGGTTTTTCTATACCGGCATTCATGAAAGCGTTCACATCATGCCGGTTTACATGAAACAGGGGTGTGAAGAACAAACCAAGAACATAACTAAACGTGATGAAGAGATGCAGTTACAATTAACAGGGGCTGTAAACTGGGAGGAGGAAAAATAGAGAGAGAAAGAGGAGGTTAATTATATACAATAGTACAGTATATATACATAATCCGAAATATATAGTTGCTGAGTGGAGTCTTTAATGGTTGGCGTGTTAAGTGGAGTTCGGGAAGGCTTGCCTAAACAGCCATGTCTTAAGTCTTTTCCTAAAAGTTAGGAGGCATGGCTCATTTCTGAGATCTGGTGGGATAGTGTTCCATAATTGTGGGCCTGCTGTGGAGAAGGCTCGGTGTCTTAAGGTACTGTGGTTAGTGGTTTTGGTAGGTGGAACAATGAGGCATCCTTTGTAAGCTTCTCTGGTCGGTCTTGTGGATATGTGTGGACGTAAAGGAATTTGTAGGTCAATTGTAGTGTGATGGTGAATGATTTTGTATATTAAGGTGATAGATTTGTAAATTACTCTGAAATGAATTGGTAACCAGTGGAGGTCTTTTAGGACTGGGGAGATATGGTCTCTCTTCCTGGTGTTAGTTAGTAGTCTGGCTGCTGCATTTTGGACCATTTGGAGCGGTTTGGTGTAGGAGGAGGGGAGGCCAAGTAACGTAGAGTTACAATAGTCTAATTTGGAGAATATGAGAGCTTGGAGGATGGTTCTGAAGTCTTTGGTGTGGAAGAGGGGTCTTATCCTTTTTAAAACATGCAGCTTATAGAAGCAGTCTTTGGTTGTTTTGTTTATGTGGGCTTTGAAGTTTAGTTTATTGTCAATTAGAACACCTAGATCTCTTACTTGAGTAGTTTGTAGGTTGGTTGGAAGACAAGTTGAAGGATTGTTGTTCTCCGGAGAAATGAGTAATAGTTCTGTTTTATTGGAGTTAAGAACCAGATTTAGGCTGTTGAGGAGGTTTTTGATTTCTTGATGACAGGACTCCCAGAAATCAAGTGTTTTTGAGTAAGATTCTTTGATGGGGATCAGTATTTGTATGTCGTCTGCATAAAGAAAGTGATTTAAGTTGAGGTTGGTGAGGAGTTGACAAAGAGGCATGAGGTAAATGTTAAAGAGTGTAGGGGATAAAGAGGAGCCTTGAGGGACTCCAATGGTCGAGTCGAAACGTGATGATTCTTTATTTTGGATTTTAACTTTATAACCTCTGTTAGTGAGAAACGATTTGAACCAGGAGAGCGCCAATCCAGAAATTCCTATTGTAGATAATTGGTTTAAGAGAATAGAATGATTGACGGTATCAAAGGCTGCTGAAAGATCTAGAAGGACCAATATGAAGGATTGTCCTTTGTCTATGCCAAGAGTAAGGAGGTCTGTGAGGGAGGTGAGGAGGGATTCTGTGCCTAGGTTCTTGCGGAATCCATATTGCGAGGCGTATAGCAGTTTGTTATCTTCAATGTAGTCTGATAATTGGGAATTCACCAGCCTTTCCATAATCTTGGCAATGAAAGGAAGATTGGCTATAGGTCGGTAATTGTTAGGGTCATTTGGTTCCAAGTTTGGTTTTTTTAAGAGTGGTTTGAGAGAGGCCTGTTTGAGGTCTTCAGGGAAGGCACCTTGAGAGAGTGAACAGTTGATGATGTCTGCCAGTGTTTTGGATATAGTGTCTGGGATTGAAAGAAGAAGTTTGGTAGGGATATGGTCCGCTGGGTGCGAAGAAGGTTTCATTCTTCTAAGGATAGTTTGGATTTCGGCAGCTGTGGTAGGTTCAAAGAATACGAGGTGATTGTTACTGCATATCTTCCCTCCGAGTCTGCAGCTTGTTGGGATACTTGAAAGCTTAGAGACTTATGAAACAGGGGTGCTACCCCTGCTTTCCTTTTCTACGCCGGAGAATAAAAACATTGGCCCACCCAGGATTTTTTTAATTGTTTTGCTTTTTTCGGTGGAAAGGTGTTTCTTGGATCCCAGCTATTAATGCTTTGTGTCATTATAGAGCTGTTAGGATTTTTTTCTGCATAATAGGTGATCCTATTTCCCCCTACATTCCACGAGATAATTTGTGTGCTCCCCATCACTTAAGATAAAGCAAAAAGGCAGATCATTCAGGGAGGGCACAGATTGTGTTTTCGCATCCGACCACCACCCAACCTGGGCAGTCAGCCAAAAAGAAGGTGGAATCCCAACATTGCAACTCGGTGGTGAAGAATATATTATTTGAGACAGTTTAGCCAGGGAGTTTTTAAGTATGTGATCCCGTTTGAGCTAGATGGTGTTCCAGCGCAAGCGTTAGTGGACTCTGGGAGTGTGAAAATGCTCATTTGGAGGGACCTGCTGAAGTGAATTCAAATTGAAGTAAGATAGGAGAGATAGTGTATAGCAATGAATGATGAGATAGACATAATTGGCATTTCAGAACCTGGTGGAAGGAGGATAACCAATGGGGCAGCGCTATATCAGGGTACAAATTATATTGTAATGATAGGGAGGATCAACTTGGTGGGGGTGTGGCACTTTATGTTCGGGAGGGTATAGAGTCCAACATGATAAAGGTCATACAAGAGACTAAATGCTCAATAGAATCTATATGGGTAGAAATCCTATGTGTGTTGGGTAAGAGTATAGTGATAGGAGTATACTACCATTCACCTGGCCAAAATGATCAGACAGATGAAGACATGCTAAGAGAAATCAGGGAAGCAAACCAATTTGGCAGTGCAGTAATAATGAGAGATTTCAATTACCCCTATATTGCTTGAGTAAATGTAACATAGGACATGCTAGAGACATAAAATTCCTGGATGGAATAAACGACTACTTCATGGAGCAATTGGTTCAGAAACCAACAAGAGAGGGAGCTATTTTAGATTGAATTCTTAGTGTAATGCAGGATTTGGTGAGAGAGTAAATGGTGGTGGGGCCACTTGGCAATAGTGATCATAACATGATCACATTTGAACTAATAACTGGAAGGGGGACAATAAGTAAATCTGCAGCTCTAACATTAAATTTTCAAAAGGGAAACTTTGATAAAATGAGGAAAATAGTTAGAAAAAACTGAAAGGTGCAGCTGCAAAGGTTAAAAGTGTACAGCAAACATAGACATTGTTTAAAAGAATACAATCTTAGAAGCGCAGTCCAGATGTATTCCATGCATTAAGAAATGTAGAAGGAAGGCAGAATGATTACTAGCATGGTTAAAAGGTGAGGTGAAAGAGGTTCTTTTAGCCCAAAAAATCCTTCAAATATTGGAAGAAGGATCCATCTGAAGAAAACAGGAAAAAGCATAAGCATGGTCAAGTAAAGTATAAAACTTGATAAGGCAGGCTAAGAGAGAATTTGAAATGAAGTTGGCCATAGAGGCAAAAACTCATAATAAAAACTTTTTAAAATATATCATAAGCAAGAAACCTGTGAGGGAGTCATTGGACCATTAGATGACCGAGGGGTTAAAGGGGCTCTTAGGGAAGATAAGACTATTGAAGAAAGACTAAATTAATTCTTTGCTTCTATATTTACTAATGAGGTAGTTAGGGAAATACTGGTTCTGGAGATGGTTGCAAGGGTGATGGGTCAGATGAGCTGAACCAAATCACTGTGGACTTGGAAGATGTAGTAGGCCATATTGACAAACTAAAGAGTAGCAAATCACCTGGACCAGATGGTATGCACCCCAGGGTTCTGAAGGAACTAAAAACTGAAGTTTCAGATCTATTATTTACAATTTGTAACCTATCATTAAAATCATCCATTGTATCTGAAGACTGGAGGGTGGCCAATGTAACCCTAATATTTAAAAAGGGCTCCAAGAGCGATCCGGAAAACTATAGACCAGTGAGCCTGATTTTAAGGCCCTGGAAAAATAGTGGAAACTATTCTGAATATTAAAATCACAGAGCATATAGAAAGATATGGTTTAATGGAACACAGTCAGCATGCATTTTTTAAAATATTCTTTATTTATTAAAATTTCCAAGGCATACATCAAAGAAACAATAAAGGAAAACTCCTCAACAGCTTTTACAAAGTGTACAATCTCCCATAAGTGTTGTGCTCAGGCTTGTGGACCCTTGGGCCGATGGGAGGATGGTATACCTTGGCGGAAGATCCGTAGGTTCTCCTGTCGGGTGGTGAGGCAGGAACCGAAGATGTGACCAGTGGACCCTCGGCACTGTAGACAGGCGTGACTGTGAAGGCAGACGAAGAGCCAGTACGTCAGGGAGTAGAGGTGTGTCTTCGCCGCTGGAGATCCGCAGCCCCCCCGGGAGGAACCCGTAGGGACCCAGACCGCTGGGACTTAGGTGGGCTTTTGAGAGGTCAAGTAGCAAATGTACAGTGCAAGGGCTGACTGGAGCTTCACCCCTGGAAGCCCGCGGTCCCCTCGGGAGGAGCCTGTAGGGACCCGGCCGCTGGGACTTAGGTGGGCCCTTGGAGATGATGGTCAGAAGGAAGTCCAAGGTCGAGTGCCAGAGGGTCACCGCTTGCCAGTCCGAGGTCACACACAGAGGGATCACCACTTGCCAGTCCGAAGTCAATACCAGGAATTACTGCTTGCCAGGCCGAAGTCAATACCAGGAATCACCGCTAGCCAATCCGAAGTCAAGAACCAGGAACCAAGACGAGCTGGAACAAGGAATCAAGACACTGGAACTCACCGAGGCAAGCAGACTCTAACAACTCTCACAGGAGACGTTGCCAAGTCAAGGAGTGGTCAGAGGAAGTCTCCTTTTATACTTTCTCTGGCCCTGTGGATAGGAACCAGCTGAAGCCAAATAAAGGGATGAGGTCCCTTTAAATTTAGCGAAGAGGCGCAGCCTCGCGCCTAAGGATGGCGGCGACCATCTTGGATCCAGGCCGCGGAGGAGAGCAGTGGCGGCCACGAGGGAGGAGCAGGGGCGGATCTGATCTCAGCGGCCAGCCTGAAGGCCCGCGTCACCACGCGAGGGTGCCGAGCCCGGGGCAGGGCAGTCGGCCCCGATGCCGCCATGAGTCCGGTCGGGAGACAAGGTAGGGGGCCGCGCCCGCGGACGGCGGCGGAACACAACAGTACCCCCCTCTTTTGGGCGCCTTCCCGGAGGCCTGGGTTTAGCTGGATGGTCTTGGTGAAATTGCTTGAGCAATCTGCGGTCCAGGATGTTGGCCAACGGTTCCCAGCTGTTCTCCTCGGGGCCGAACCCCTCCCACGCAAGGAGATACTTCGACTTCTTTCCATGTTTTCTTATGTCCAAGACCTCGTAAACTTGAAAAGTGAGGTCATCCTCGGAGGCAATAGGTTGGGGAGTCGGAGGCGTACTGGAGGGCCAAGACAATACCAATGGCTTTAAGAGGGATACATGGAACGTGTTGTGTATCTTAAAGGAAGGTGGCAGACGAAGCTGATACGAGACGGCTCCAACCTGACGAATGATGGGGAAAGGTCCAATAAAACGCGGGGCCAGTCGTGTTGATGGCAGCTTCAAACGGATGAACTGAGTAATTAGCCATACCTTTTGGCCTGGCCTGAACGGAGGGTAAGGCCTTCTTCGCCGATCTGCATATTTTTTAGCAGCTTGACTGGCCTGGACCAATGCACGTCGTGTGGAGACCCACGAACGGTGTAGCTCGTCTGCCGAAAGTTGAGCTACCGGGGACGTAACTGTGATGGGAACTGGCAGCGGTGGGCGTGGCTGCTTCCCATATACAATCTGAAATGGTGAGGAGCCGGTAGCAGAAGAGAGGTGAGAGTTAAGCGCGAACTCCGCCCAGGGTGGCAGACTAGACCAATCATCCTGTTTATCATTGACGTAGAGTCGGAGGAAATGTTTTAGCGTCTGGTTTGTCCTCTCCGCCAGACCATTAGACTGAGGATGGTACGCTGACATATAGTCTAAGGTAACGTCAAACTTTTGGCAGAGGGCCCTCCAAAACTTGGCAGTGAACTGAAGTCCCCAATCTGAAAGGATGCTTTTAGGAAGGCCATGCAGCCAAAAGATATGCTGCACGAATAGTTGGACCAGCTGGGGGGCAGTCTGCAGCCCCGGGAGGGGCACAAAATGTGCCATTTTACTAAAACGGTCAACTACCACCCATATGACTGTATTGCCACTAGATTGTGGCAGGTCGACCACTAAGTCGGTGGCCACATGAGTCCAAGGTTCTGTGGGCGCTGGTAGCAGCTGGAGTAGGCCTGGGGTTACACCATGGATACTCTTGTGGCGAGCACATGCCTGACAGGACTCCACGTAGGCCCAGACATCCTGGTTGAGTTTAGGCCACCAATAGTATCGGTGCATGTTTTGTAAGGTCCGGGTTTGTCCAGGATGGCCCGAGCAACGGCGGTCGTGGGCCCAAGCTAGGACGTGTTTCCGCAGGTGCTGTGGAACCAGGGTTTTCCCAGGAGGGATGGTCGTGGTAGCAAACAGGAGGATATGGGATGGTTCAATGATGAACCGCGGTTCCTCCGTACCTTCTGTAGATTCAAAGACACGTGATAGGGCGTCAGCCTTGACATTCTTCCCAGCGGGTCTGTAGCGAAGGACCTAGTGAAGAATAGGGTCCAACGAGCCTGCCGTGGGTTAAGTTGTTGAGCCCGCTGCAGGTACTCTAAGTTTTTGTGGTCCGTGTAGACCGTAAACTGGTGTTGTGCCCCCTCTAGCCACGGCCGCCATTCTTCTAAGGCTACCTTTATAGCTAAATGTTCCTTATCCCCTATGGCGTAGTTCTGCTCGACCGGGGAAAACTGGCGTGAGAGGAAGGCACATGGACGTAACTTATGCCTTTCGGAGGTCTGGCTCAGAATGGTGCCTACGCCTTCTGAGGATGCGTCCACTTTGATGACAAATGGCCGCTGCGGATCTGGATGCTGAAGGCACGGCTGTAACAGTAATGCCTCCTTGAGGCAATGAAAGGCGGCCTCTGCTGCAGGAGGCCACTTTTTAGGGTCCGCGCTTTTCCGGGTCAGGGCTGTCTTCGGGGCAACGATGGTCGCATAGTGCGGGATAAAAGATCGATGGTAGTTTGCGAAACCCAGAAACCTCTGGAGTGCCTTTAGTCCTGATGGCTGCGGCCATTCGCGAATGGCTTTCAGCTTCTGGGGGTCCATACGAAAGCCTTCTCTGGAAACTATGTATCCCAGGAAGGGAAGGGACTCATGTTCGAAAAGGCACTTTTCAAGCTTCACATACAATTTGTGCTCCCTAAGGCTCTGTAGCACTTGGATAACGTGCTGGCGGTGAGTGGTCAGGGTATCTGAAAATATCAGTATGTCGTCCAAGTATACGACTACGCACCGATACAGGAGGTCGCGGAGTATCTCATTCATAGTGTTCTGGAACACCGCAGGGGCATTGCAGAGCCCGAAAGGCATTACTAAATACTCGTAGTGACCGTCTCGGGTATTGAAAGCCGTCTTCCACTCATCGCCCTCCTTGATACGGATCAAGTTGTATGCTCCCCGGAGATCCAGCTTGGAGAAGATCTGTGCTCCTTGCAACCGGTCGAAGAGTTCTGAGATGAGGGGTAACGGATAACGGTCCTTGACGGTTATTGCATTCAAGCCCCTGTAATCAATGCAAGGGCGCAGACTTCCATCCTTCTTGGCGACGAAGAAGAACCCAGCCCCTGCTGGGGACTGTGATTTCCAGATGAATCCTCTCTCCAGATTTTCCTCAATATACTCCTTCATGGCCTCCATCTTGGCTGGAGAAAGAGCATAGGTGCACCCTCGAGGAGGCTCCGCCCCTGGGAGAAGACTGATGGCACAATCGAAGGATCGATGCGGTAGCAGTATTTTGGCCTTTTGTTTCGAGAAGACATCCGTGTATGCGGCATAAGGGGCTGGCAGGCCTGGGAGGTCAGTGGAAGCTGGAGAACAGGATACTGGCACCAGAGAGTGGAGGCAATTACCATGGCAATTCGGCCCCCAATGAGCCAGCTGCAGAGTCTTCCAATCAAACTGGGGCTCGTGATCCTGGAGCCAAGGAAGACCTAGGACGATGGGATGGATGGAATATTCCATGACATAGAATGACATCTGTTCCTGATGTAGGGCCCCAGCCCTCAGCTGAACAGGAATCGTGGTGTGTGTCACCTGTTCTGGAAGGTGCTTCCCTTGGATCGAAGAGATGACCATAGGAACAGGGAGGCGAATGTTACGATTGAGCTTCAGCCAGGAGTCGAGAACACCACTAACAGGGGTGTCTCAGGGTGGAGAAAGGCAGGACTGCAGAAGAGTCTAGATGCTGGCTGTGCAGGCAGGAATGAGTAAACCCTATGGGCAAGTGGGAAGGTAGAATAGGCAGACTGAGTCTAATACTGGCTGGAGATACCTGATATTAGATGCATGAAGGTAAGGGTGAACTTGAATAGTGGAACAGCATGGAGGTATGTGTGAGCGTGAATGTAGGTAAAGTGTACAGGAAACTGGAACTAGGTGCTGGTAAGGATGAATTCAGGACGCGTGCAGGTAAGAGTGATAATGGCTGGAGGTATAAGTGACTGATTTGAGGAAACAAGACTGACAGAAAACTGTACAGACAAACCAGGACAGCACTTAACATTGAACATGAAACACATAAGCCCGAAGGCAGCAGAGCGGGACAAAGGCCGAAGGCTATAGACAGCAGACTAAGGAGCCGTAGGCCACACACACACACAGCAGGCAGAAAGCCCATAGGCCACAGACGGCAGGCAGAGGGCCCGTAGGCCACACACACACAGTAGGCAGAGGGCCCGTAGGCCACACACACACAGTAGGCAGAGGGCCCGTAGGCCACACACACACAGAAGGCAGGGGCCATAGACCACACACACAGAAGGCAGGGGCCATAGACCACACACACAGAAGGCAGGGGCCATAGACCACACACACAGTAAGTACGACAAGGCAGGTCAGAAGGCCCATAGGCCACACACACCGTAAGCAAGGCAAGGCAGGTCAGAAGGCCCGTAGGCCACACACACCGTAAGCAAGGCAAGGCAGGTCAGAAGGCCCGTAGGCCACACACACACAGAAGGCAGAAGGCCCGTAGGCCAGACACAGCAAGCAAGGGAGGCTAGAGCAGGAAGCCCAGGTGAGCTCGATGCTGAAGCACTGATGGAACTGCTAGACAGGATTATAAAGGAAAGTCTGGGGTATAGAGTAGACAGGAAGGAAGGAGTGGGCCAGTCAGAAGAACATGCTCGTGGGGGACCTCTGGTGGTGAGGCGGCTGCATAGCAGCCATGGTCGTAACAGTACCCCCTCTTCAAGGCCTCCTCCTCCTCCGGGATCCCAACTTTGCAGGGAACACCGCGTGATGGCAGATCCAAAGTCCTCCTGAGGCAACGCGGTAACCCCAAACTCCTTCTGGGATGACAGGGTAGTCCCAAACCCCTCCTGGGACCGCGAAAAATTCTCACACCCCTCCAGGGGTAACAAGATAGTCCATAACCCCTGCCGAGGCAGCAAGGCGGCAGGCACAGGCCCCTCCAGGAACAGCGACAAAGCGGCAGGCATAAACCCCTCCAGGGACGGCAGTAGGGTGGCAGGCACAGGTCCCTCCAGGGAAGACAGCAGGGCGGCAGGCACAGGCCCCTCCAGGGACGACAGCAGGGCGGCAGGCACAGGCCCCTCCTGTGCCTGCCGCCCTGCAGTCCAGGCCCTTCCAGAGGCAGTTGTGCAGGCTCAAACCCCTCCCGAAGCAGCACGGCAGGTACAAACCTCTCTTGGGGCGGGAGGGCAGGGTCAAACCTCTCCTGAGGTAGAGAAACAGTCTCGAGCCCCACCTGGGGCACAGTGGTAAGTCCAAACCCTTCCTGGGGAGACATAGCAAACTCACACCCCTCCAGGGGCACAGTGGTAAATCCAAACCCCTCCGGGGGCAGCAGCTGGACCGGTACGGGCCCCTCCGGGCGCAGCGGCAGCTGACCGGTTCGGGCCCCTCCGGGGGCGGCGGCAGCTGGACCGGTTCGGGCCCCTCCGGGGGCAGCAGCTGGAACGGTATGGGCCCCTCCGGGGGCGGCAGCAGCTGGACCGGTTCGGACCCCTCCGGGGGCGGCAGCAGCTGGACCGGTTGGGACCCCTCCGGGGGCAGCAGCAGCTGGACCGGTTCGGACCCCTCCGGGGGCGGCAGCAGCTGGACCGGTTCGGACCGGTTCGGGCCCCTCCGGGGGCAGCAGCTGGAATGGTATGGGCCCCTCCAGGGGCGGCACGGCAGGCTCAAGCCCCTCTTGAGGCACACTGGTAACTCTAAGCCCCTCCTGGGGCACAGTGGTGAGTCCAAACCCCCCCTGGGGTGGTAGAGCAGGTTCCAGCCCCTCCGGGGGCAGCAGGGCAGGCTTAAGTCACTTCTGAGACACAGCAGTGAATCCAAACCCCAAACCATGGTTCCTGGAATCTGCAGTGGAAGCTTGCAGCTTTGTGAAGACACAGGCAGGTTTGGGCAGTCTCGGGAAGGTGCTCGTTACAGGCTGTTCAGCAGCTGTGGGAAGCAGAGCCCTGCTCGGGTTAATTAGTTCCATCTGTTTTTGTTCTTGAGATTCTAGAACGGATGTCCTAGAAGTTTTCTTGACCAGGTAAGTTTTTGGTTTTCCTGAAGTATAAGTTGCTTTTTGGTGAGATGTTTTGTGAAAAGTTGTGCTGAAATTTTCTGTTTGCAAACTGCCCAGGGTGAAAACATTCTTAGTTGGGCCAGAAGCAGGGCAGAGTGTAATAGCACTGGCTGAATCTTTTTGAGGGGAAGATGGCCCGTTAGCTGTGCAGCGGGGGCAGGGTTTGCCTGGAGGCAAAAGACAAGGAAGACAGAGACACTTCCACCAGCCTGGTTTGAGAGAATTACAATTAAGGCATTCATGATAGAAGAAAACATTCCTTTTATGACAATTGCTGCATGCCCAATGCTCCAGGTCAGAAAACTGACAGGCTAAACAGTTCTGGTACGTGGGGTAATTCAGGGTTTGACAAGAGATACAGGTAACAAACCGTGGAGACTCACCCTCAGAATATAGAGTCCTCTCTGTCTCGCCACAAGTGAATGGCTTCAGCATACTGTTACGATTGAGCTCCGGCCAGGAGTCGAGAACACCACTAACAGGGGTGTCTCAGGGTGGAGAAAGGCAGGACTGCAGAAGAGTCTAGATGCTGGCTGTGCAGGCAGGAATGAGTAAACCCTATGGGTAAGTGGGAAGGTGGAATAGGCAGACTGAGTCTAATACTGGCTGGAGATACCTGATACTAGATGCATGAAGGTAAGGGTGAACTTGAATAGTGGAACAGCATGGAGGTATGTGTGAGCGTGAATGTAGGTAAAGGTGTACAGGAAACTGGAACTGGGTGCTGGTAAGGATGAATTCAGGACGCGTGCAGGTAAGAGTGATAATGGCTGGAGGTATAAGTGACTGATTTGAGGAAACAAGACTGATAGAGAACTGTACAGACAAACCAGGACAGCACTTAACATTGAACATGAAACACATAAGCCCGAAGGCAGCAGAGTGGGGCAAAGGCCGAAGGCTATAGACAGCAGACTAAGGAGCCGTAGGCCACACACACACACACAGCAGGCAAAAGCCCGCAGGCCACAGACGGCAGGCAGAGGTCCGTAGGCCACAGACGGCAGGCAGAGGTCCGTAGGCCACAGACGGCAGGCAGAGGGCCCGTAGGCCACACACACACAGTAGGCAGAGGGCCCGTAGGCCACACACACACAGTAGGCAGAGGGCCCGTAGGCCACACACACACAGTAGGCAGAGGCCCGTAGGCCACACACACACAGAAGGCAGGGGCCATAGGCCACACACACAGTAAGTAAGGCAAGGCAGGTCAGAAGGCCCGTAGGCCACACACACACAGTAGGCAGAGGGCCCGTAGGCCACACACACACAGAAGGCAGGGGTCGTAGGCCACACACACAGTAAGTAAGGCAAGGCAGGTCAGAAGGCCCGTAGGCCACACACACACAGTAGGCAGAGGGCCCGTAGGCCACACACACACAGAAGGCAGAAGGCCCGTAGGCCACACACACCGTAAGCAAGGCAAGGCAGGTCAGAAGGCCCGTAGGCCACACACACCGTAAGCAAGGCAGGTCAGAAGGCCCGTAGGCCAGACACAGCAAGCAAGGGAGGCTAGAGCAGAGAGCCCAGGCGAGCTCGATGCTGAAGCACTGATGGAACTGCTAGACTGGATTATAAAGGAAAGTCTGGGGTGTAGAGTAGACAGGAAGGAAGGAAGGAAGGAGTGGGCCAGCCAGAAGAACATGCTCGTGGGGGACTTCTGGTGGTGAGGCGGCTGCATAGCAGCCATGGTCGTAACAGCGAACTTGTGGAATTTTTAAATGTTCCACCAGGCCTTTCATTATAAAATTGCCGCCAGCGCCGGAGTCCACTAGAGCTAGCGTGTGGAAGTCCCCTTCTGCAGTGGCTAACGCCACTGGCAACGTTAGTGGAGGTGCGGGTGCAGTACGGCCCAGGAAGAGACCTCCTTCAGGTCCTAGGCCCGAGAGTTTTCCGGTCGTGCTGGGCAGGCAGCTACTCGATGGCCTGACGCTCTGCAATGAAAGCAAAGTCCCTCCTTCGTGCGCCGCCGACGCTCTTTGAGGAGACACTTTCCTGCGACCCAACTCCATGGGTTCATCGGCGGGTACCCAAGGGACATCAGAGACACTCTTGGACAGAGGTGAGGGCCTACTTGCTGCCTTAACCACGGGAAGGCGGAACCTCATCCGATGATCCACTCGATTGGTCAACTCTATCATGCCGTCGAGGTCGTCTGGGAGTTCTCCTGCCGGTAACTCATTTTGAAGGCGCGAGGCTAGGCCTTCCAAGAAGATTCCGTGCAGGCAATCCTCCCTTCAATTCAGCTCTGCGGCCAGGGTACGGAATTCCGTTGCATACTCGGCTACAGTCCGAGTACCCTGTCGCAATCGGAGCAGTTCTGAGACCGCAGTGGATTTGCGGACGGGTTCATCAAACATCTGCCGGAAAGCCGACAGAAACTGACTTAAGTCCTCAAAGACCGGATCCCTTCTCTCCCACAGATGAGAGGCCCAGCTCAGGGGTTTCCCGTCGAGCAGGGACATGATGTAGCTGGTTTTGACCAGGTCGCTGGGAAACTGCACAGGCAGCAAGGAAAAGCGAACTTGGCACTGGCTGAGGAATCCTCGACACAACTTCGCGTCTCTGGCGTATCGAGAAGGCGCCGGGAGTTGTGTGGGAGTTACTTGCCCCAAGTTGCCTCTGGAGGCCTGGATGGTTTGTGGCTGAGTAGGGCTGCCTCCTTGAACCCCAGGCGGAGACGGCAGCGCAGGGTTCATGGGCCCCAATGCCTCGAGGCGTTGAGTCAGACCCTGCACCACAGAGACAAGGGCATCGAGGGTCTGTTGCTGGTCCTTCAGGTGCTGGGCCATTCCAGGAATGGCCTGACGGGCAGTTACCTCTGCCGGGTTCATGGACTTGGCAATCTGTTGTGCTCAGGCTTGTGGACTCTTGGGCCAACGGGAGGATAGTATACCTTGGCAGAAGATCTGTAGGTTCTCCCGTTGGGTGGTGAGGCAGGAACCAAAGATGTGGCCAGTGGACCCTCGGCACTGTAGACAGGTGTGACTGTGAAGGCGGACGAAGAGCCGGGACGTTGGGGAGTAGAGGTGTGTCTTCACCGCTGGAGATCTGCGGCCCCCCTGGGAGGAGCCCGTAGGGACCCGGACCGCTGGGACTTAGGTGGACATTTGAGAGGTCAAGTAGCAAACGTACGGTGCAAGGACTGACTGGAGCTTCACCCCTGGAAGCTCGCGGTCCCCCCGGGAGGACCGCGGGCTTCCCCGTAGGGCTGCTGGGACTTAGGTGGGCCCTTGGAAACGATGGTCAGAAGGAAGTCCAAGGTTGAGTGCCAGAGGGTCACCGCTTGCCAGTCCGAGGTCAATACCAGGAATCACCCCTTGCCAGTCCGAAGTCAATACCAGGAATCACTGCTAGCCGATCCGAAGTCAAGAACCAGAAACCAAGACGAGCTGGAACAAGGTATTAAGACACTGGAACTCACCGAGACAAGCAGACTCTAACAACTCTCACAGGAGATGTTGCCAAGTCAAGGAGTGGTCAGAGGAAGTCTCCTTTTATACTTCCTCTGGCCCTGTGGATAGGAACCAGCTGAAGCCAATTAAAGGGATGAGGTCCCTTTAAATCTAGCAAAGAGGTGCGGCCTCGTGCCTAAGGATGGCGACGGCCATCTTGGATCCGGGCCGCGGAGGAGAGCAGTGGCGGCCACGAGGGAGGAGCAGGGGCGGCTCTGATCCCAGCGGCCAGCCCGAAGGCCCGCGTTGCCGCGCGGGGGTGTCGAGCCCGGTGCAGGGCAGTCGGCCCCGACGCCGTCGTGAATCTGGTCGGGAGACAAGGTAGGGGGCCGCGTCCGCGGATGGCCGCGGGCGCGGAACACAACAAGAAGAAAACTAGAAGAAGGGATATATTGAGTTGCAAGTTATAAATTCAACATAAACAAAACACATTGACTAAAGATTCTCCCTACCACACAGACAAAAAGACACCCCCAGTAATGACAAATTAGACATCTTTCAAGTAAATACAGTATGGACCCCAGATACGAAGATATTTAGCATGCTCATTTTTTAGGTCAAGGTGCAACAATTCAATATCAGCGATGTTCCTAACCTGTGCCCCCGATATGTTAGGACAGAATTTCCAAAACGTTGCCACGGTAAATCTGGCTGTTAAAAACAACTGACCCGCCAATGCGCTATATTTGATTGGTATCAAAGAATTATTCCATCGACCCAATAATCCCAAGGCAGGGTCACTTGAACAGGGATCCCTAAAATATCTGCGGTCTCCTGAATTACTTGCTCCCAGAAAGTTCTAATCACTGGGCACAACCACCACATGTGAATATAAGAACCCGTCTGGCCACATCCTCTCCAGCACAAAACACCAACATTTGAGAAACATTTAGAAACATTTACCAGTTTAACCATCAGCTCAGTTCTTTTAGCACAGATTGAAATGTGATGCATTGAATTCCGTAAACGCTTCCAGTCCCTTTGATCAAGCATTAGGTTTAAGTCAGTGTTCCACGCACCTATTATAAATTGCAGTGTGTCTTTGCCATTTTTACCAAGGAGAATGCCCCCTGTATATAAGGGAAACACCCTTCTCATAAGCATCAGGGTCAGTCATAAAAGTCTCTAGCCCATCCAGTTCATGCAGTGCCTTAGTCAAATCAAGTTTACTCTCTAGCGCATCCCATAACTGAAGATAGGAAGTGTGAGAATGAGGCAGCAAATCATAATCATCACAGAGAGACTGATAAGTAACATTCCCCTCATCATCACATAATTGGGCAACATATGCAAAACCACTATCTCTCCACTCCTTAATAATTGAGGAAAAGGTACAAGCTGAGATATGAAGATTCTCATATATAGGAGCAATTAAAAGAATATCCTTATCTGTCCACCCCAAAAACCTAAGCCAAATCAAAATTATGTGGGCTATTATAGAGCTTTTTCTACAGATTCTTCTCTTTTTTTTTATTTTTTATTTTTATAATTTTCACAAAAAAATCACAAGAATCCTCTTGTACAGCAATAAGGAGAATATCATATGGAAATACATATCTTTAAATGGGATACCATCACAATTAAAATAAGGAAATATCAAACATGAATTCTCCGAATACTAAGGAAAAGGGGAGAGACAAGTGTAATCATAGTGGTTACATAGTATAAGGAAAAAGAAAAATATCCCATGAATAAATACCCAGCCACATAATTTCTAGAACCTAGCCCATATATAAGGGATTTCTTCAGGAATGAGCGTCGAGAAATACTCGTAATTGTGTAAGTTCAAAGAACACACATTTCAAATCTAAATAATAAACTAAATATTTACATGGGTATCTCAACAGGAATTTAGCTCCACGTGATAGAGACTCCGTTCTCATCTTTAGAAACTTTTTCCTCCGTAACTGAGTGGCCCTTGTTAAATCGGGATAGATCCATATTTTTTGGCCATAGAACAAAGAAGAACATTTTCACAAGAAAGACCTTAATACAGCGTTTTTATCAGACATAAAGGTAAATGAAACTAACAAAATAGCATGATCAGATACCACCGTATCTAAAGACATTTCTAAAATATCAGAAAGATTTAAAGATTGCTCAGGTAATTGTTGATCAGCAAATTGCCCTTGGTTCTGTTGATCTTTAGATAAATAATACATTTTTTAGATAAACGGCACATTATCTATAGGAAATCCCAATACCCGAGTTAGATAAGATTTAAACAAGTCAGTAGGTGAAATCTGTTACCCTTGTGGATCCTTGGGCCGGCTGAGACAGTTGGTGGGGGCCACGGCGAGGGTCACAGCCGGGAGGCGGCTCGGAGGAGACTCGAGGCTTCACCACTGGAAGTCCAAGGTCCCCCCAGGAGGAGCCCGTAGGGATCCGGACCCCATGGACTTAGGTGGGACCCTATGCGACCAAGGATCCAGCGGTGGCTGAAGAGATGGACAAAGGACGGCAGGGCCCAGGAAGCTGAAGAGTCTTCACTCTCGGAAGCCTGCGGCTCCCCCAGGAGGAGCCTGTGAGAGCCCGAGCCGCTGGGACTTAGGAGAATCCTCTGGGCCAGCACGTACCGGATACCTAAAATGGTGGAAGAGGCCGAAGTCAGAGTCCAAGAGCGAAGCCGGGTCAGAAACCAGAAGTCAGAGATCCAAACCAAAGCCAGGGACGAAAGCTGAAGACGGAGTCGTGGGATGGAGCCGGGAGTCAGAAGTCAATGCCAAAACCAGGAGCGGAAGCTGGAAACATAGTCAGGAGCAAGCCAGGTCAGGAGCCAGAAGACAGGATGATCAGGACACACTGCAGCAACTAAAGACACACTGAGAGTTGAGGACACACTGAGAGGAGAGGATCACCTTGCTGGTGGCTGAAAGGAATCAGTAAGTTTTTGCTTGGGACATTGTCTTTTTTAAAAGTATTGGGGCAAAGTTAACTATTTGGGAATATTATTTAGTGTGTTTATGTGTTTGTGCTTTTAATAGTCAGTAAGACAGTGAATAAACAAGTTAGACTGTATTTTTAAATAGTCAGTCAATAAGGCAGCTAGTAAGCAGTAGGTAGTGTGTTTATTTTTAAAAGTCTGTAAGGCAGCTAGTAAGCAGAACTGAATGTTTGTATTTAAAAAAACAAACAAACACAACCCCCCCCCCCCCCCAAAACAAAGTAGCCAGAAGCTAGAAATAAGTTAGGAGCAGTGTATACCAAAATAAAAAAGGTTAAAACGTTCAGTTCAGTTACTCACTTTGGAAAGGTGTTGAGGTAGTGTGATTTGGTTTGAATAGGTACCAACATTAGTTAATCAAGAGAGTAGTGAGTCACTCTGGCTGACTAACTGAAATTAGACTGTTTGTATTTCCCAACCCTCCCACCCCTAGCTCATCCTTAAATTTATAGGCAGGTGCCACTTTCACAAAACAAACAAACAAACCAACAACAAAAACTTTATTGAGAGTTTGATCAGACCCCTGTAGGCCACTACCAGACATATAGCGAATTCACTAATACATTTAAAGGACATTAATTAGACCCATTTCTACTCCCATAGCAGCCTAAAACTTAACTAGGAACTGATCAAAATTGAGATGAAGGCAGCAGTCCAGCAGCAAGAGGGGGGCTTCCCAGTCTTTTGCATCGAGTGACATATGTATGATCTTTTACCCGCCGGTGAGAAGTTGTACATGTGCATGCGATGCAAAGAGCTCCTGGCTATCAGAGAACAAGTCCGATCTCTGGAGGCTAGAGTGGCAGATCTGGAGGAGCTGAGGCAGACAGAGAGGTATATAGATGAGACCTTCAGGGACATAGTAGCCAAGTCCCAACTTCAGACTGGCAGCCCTGGTGCTGCCTTGGAGGAAGAAGGTCTCCTGATTGGAGAGCATCAAACTGGTGTAGCAGGAAAGGATCCTGTAGCAAGGACCTGCTCTCCAGATGATGCACTGTCCTTTCGTACCTAGGATATCTCCCCAAGGCCTACTGCCCAGGAGGGAAGGGTTTGGTCGGCCATCATAGATGGTGATTCGATTATTAGCAATGTAGACCCCTGGGTGGCTGGTGGGCATGAGGATAGCCTGGTAACATGCCTACCTGGTGCGAAGGTGGCAGACCTCACGTGTCACCTAGATTGGATTTTAGACAGTGCTGGGAAGGAGCCGGCTGTTGTGGTACATGTGAGCACCGACATAGGAAAATGTGGGAGGGAGGTTCTGGAAGCCAAGTTAAGGGTCTTAGATAGAAAACTTAAATCCAGAACCTCCAGGGTAGCATTCTCTGAAATGCTCCCTGTTCCACGTGCAGGTCACCAGAGGCAGGCAGAGCTCCAGAGTCTCAATGAGTGGATGAGACGATGGAGTAAGGAAGAGGGATTCGGTTTTGTTAGGAACTGGGGAACCTTTTGGGGAAGGGGGAGTCTCTTCCGAAGGGATGGGCTCCACCTTAACCAGGCTTCTCATGAGGGACTTTGTCAAACGCCGTCTGAAAATCCAAATACACTACATCTACCGGTTCACCTTTATCCACATGTTTATTAAATCCTTCAAAATAAATGAAGCAGGTTTGTAAGGCAAGACTTCCCCTGGGTAAATCCATGTTGACTGTTTCAAATAAACCATGTCTTTCTATATGTTCTACAATTTTCATCTTTAGAATAGTTTTCCCAATTTTACCAGCACTGAAGTCAGGCTCACTGGTCTATAGTTTCCCGGATTGCCCCTGGAGTCCTTTATAAATATTGGGGTTACATTGGCCAATGGCCACCCTCCAGTCTTCAGGTACAATGAATGATTTTAATGATAGGTTACAAATTTTAACTAATAGATCAGAAATTTCATTTTTTAGTTCCTTGAGTATCCTAGGATGCATACCATCCAGTCCAGATGATTTGCTACTCTTTAGTTTGTCAATCTGGTCTACTACATCTTTCAGGTTCACAGTAATTTGGTTCAGTTTGTCTGACTCATCAACCTTGAAATCCATCTCTGGAACTGTTATCTCCCCAACATCCTCATTAGTAAACACGGAAGCAAAGAATTCATTTAGTCTTTCTGCAATGGCCTTATCTTCCCTAAGAGCCCCTTTAACCCCTCAGTCATCTAACGGTCCAACCGACTCCTTCACAGGTTTATTGCTTCGGATATATTTTTTAAAGTTTTTATTATGAGTTTTTGCCTTTACGGCCAACTTCATTTCAAATTCTCTCTTCACCTGTCTTTTCAATGTTTTACTCTTAACTTGACAATGCTTATGTTTTATCCTATTTTCTTCAGATGGATCCTTCTTCCAATTTTTGAAGGATGTCTTTTTGGCTAAAATAGCCTCTTTCACCTCACCTTTTAACCATGCCGGTAGTCATTTTGCCATCCTTCCACCTTTCTTAAAGCATGGAATACATCTGGACTGTATTGTATTTTTAAACATGTCCATGCCTGTTGAACACTTTTAACCTTTGCAGCTGCAACTTTCAGGTTTTTTTCTATTTTCCTCATTTTATCAAAGTTTCCCTTTTGAAAGTTTAGTGTTAGAGCTGTAGATTTACTTATTGTCGCCCTTCCAGTTATTAATTTAAATTTGATCATGTTTTGATCACTATTTTCAAGTGGCCCCCACCACCATTACCTCTCTCACCAAATCCTGCTTTCTACTAAGAATTAAATCTAAAATAGCTCCCTCTCTTGTTGGTTCCTGAACCAATTTCTCCATGACGCAGTCATTTATTACATCCAGGAACTTTATGAAAGGTTTTGTAGGTTTCATGGACCCTTGGCCCGAAGTGGGAATTGACTCTCCCTAAGGAGTTGAGCCCCACAGGGCCCCACCATCGGAAAGCAAGGTGGAATGGAAACACAGGCAAGTGATCCATGGCTGTGGTCCAGGAGAAAGGAGGCGTAGACGAGTTGTCTGCATCACAGCCACATGATCGCAGACACCTGCACTGAGGCAATACTGCGGGGTGCCCCGAGGAGCGGGGTTTGAGAGAACAGTCCAAAGTATTGCAATGCCGGGCAGGTCAGGAGACAGGATAGACCAGAGGATGGATCTCCAAGGCAGAGATGCACAGGGCAAGCCCGAGGAGCTGGGAAGCGCAGAGACAGGCTCTGTGGAGAAGTAGCACTGAGACTACCCCGAGGAGTGGGGAGGTGTAGAGAATGAAAGTCCTGGTGATAACACACAGAGGCTACCCCGAGGAGCGGGGAAGTGTAGAGACAGGAACTTCGGTGTGGTAACGTTGAGGCTACCCCAAGGAGCGGGGAAGTGTAGAGAAAGGAACTCCAGTGTGGTAACGCTGAGGTTACCCCTTGGCCAGATTCTCCCGGATGTACTCCGACATGACCTGAGTCTCTGTGAGCGATAATGGGTAGATTCTACCCTGAGGAGGCTCCGTGTTAAGTAGCAAGTTGATTCTGCAATCATAGGAACGATGCGGAGGCAGAGTATCTGCAGCCTTCTTGGAAAACACGTCCGCATATGATGAATATTGCGGGGGGAGGCTAGGAGGAGAAAGCAAAGTACTCAGGCAGGGCAGAGGTGAGATGGGCTCTAGGCAGTTGGCATGACAGGAGGGATCCCAGCAGGAAAGTTGTAAGGTGGTCCAATCAAACTGTGGGATGTGCTGTTGTAACCATGGCAGTCCCAAAACCACAGGATGTATGGCCTTGTCCAATATGTGGAAGGAGATGGACTCCACGGTGCAGGGACCCCATGCGGAGCAGAATATGAGCTGTGGTGTGAGTGACCTGACCAGGAAGTGGCTCTCTGTGGATGGAAGAAAGGAGTAAAGGTTCTGGGGAGCAGATGGTGGGAATCCGGAGGTGATCAGTCAATTGTTTCAGAATAAAATTCCCACCAGCCCCAGAGTCCACATGGGCCAGGGTATGAAACTCCTGATTGCCCAGCTTGATGGAGACTGGCAGTGTCAATGGAGGAGAAGGCGAAGTCAGGCCTAGGAATAGTCCTGCTGAACCTAGGCCTGGGAGTTTCCCAGACAGACAGGGCATGTGGCTAAGGCATGTCCGGATTTGCCTCAATATAGACAGAGGCCTGATTGTTGATGGCAGCATCATTCCTTGGGAGACAACCGGCTCCGGCCCATTTGCATAGGCTCTTGCTCAGCTCTGCTTTGAAGCAAGTTCAGCCTAGGTGAAGACGAGCGTTAAATGTGGGAAGAGTTAGGCGTAGATCTTCTGAACGCTCGGCACTCCTGCGAACGCTCCTGCAGACTGCGGTCAATCCGACCGGCAAGGTCAGTCAATGAGTCCAGAGATGCAGGTAATTTGCGAGCCACCAACTCATCCTTGATGCGAGAGCTCAGTCCTTCGAGAAAAATGGATTGAAGGCAGTCAGAGGCCCAATGAAGTTCTGACGCCAGGGTCCAGAATTCTCTGACGTAATCTGTCAGCGGCCAGGTGCCCTGTTGGAGATGTAGAATTGAGGATCCGGAAGTTGATTTTCTACCTGGGTCATTGAAGATGGAACAAAATAGGGCAAGAAACCCGGGTAGATCTCGAAGAATGGG
This sequence comes from Rhinatrema bivittatum, assembly GCF_901001135.1. Taxonomy (NCBI): domain Eukaryota; kingdom Metazoa; phylum Chordata; class Amphibia; order Gymnophiona; family Rhinatrematidae; genus Rhinatrema; species Rhinatrema bivittatum. The sequence continues at coordinate 288,503,484 of NC_042617.1, read as the reverse complement.
GTCCGCACACTCCCAGAGGGGTGAGGCCCAGGCCAAGGCCTTGCCATCCAGGAGAGAAAGGATATAAGTAGTCTTGGTAATCACATCTGGGAAGTAAGCCGGTTGCAAACAGAAGTGCATATTACATTGGTTCAGGAAACCTCTGCACATAAGAGGATTCCCAGAAAAGCATGGAGGTGCCAGCAACAGCACGGTCGGCCGAGGAACCGGCATAGAGGTGGAAGGTTGAGCTTGGGAGACGTCGTGGTAGTGGTCACTGTGGCATCTAAACGAGTGCTCAGGTTGTCTATGGCAGCTGCTAGTGTTTCCAGGAACGTTTGTTGCTCGCTGATTCTTTGCGCCAGGCCTGGGATGGTCTGAATAGCTGAGACCTCTGCCGGGTCCATGGACTTGGCAATCTGTAAGGTTTTGTAGGTTTCGTGGACCCTTGGCCCGAGGTAGGAGTCGACTCTCCCTGAGGGGTTGAGCCCCACCATCGGGCGGCGAGGTGGAATGGAAACACAGGCAAGTGAACCACGGCTGTGGTCCAGGAGAAAGGAGGCATAGACGAGTTGTCTGCATCACAGCCACATGATCGCAGATACCTGCACTGAGTGAATACTGCGGGATGCCCCGAGGAGTGGGGTTTGAGAGAACAGTCCAAAGTATTGCAATGCCGGGCAGGTCAGGAGACAGGATGGACCAGAGGATGGATCTCCAAGGCAGAGATGCACAGGGCAGGCCGGAGGAGCGGAGAAGCATGGAGACAGACTCTCTGGTGTAGTAAGGTTGAGGCTGCCCTGAGGAGTGGGGAAGCATAGAGACTGGATCTCTGGAGAAGTAGCTCTGAGACCACCCTGAGGAACGGGGAAGCGTTGAGACAGGAACTCCGGTGTGGTAACGCTGAGGCTACCCTGAGGAACGGGGAAGCGTTGAGACAGGAACTCCAGTGTGGTATTGCTGAGGCTACCCCAAGGAGCGGGAAAGCGTACAGACAGGATCCCTGGCGAGGTTGCGCTGAGGCTACCCTGAGGAGTGGGGCAGCACAAGACAAGTCCCGGAAAGGAAGCGCAGAGCAGGCCCCCGAGGAGCAGGTACCCAGAGCCAGAGTCCAAGGTTGAAGCGCAGGGATCCAAGGTAGGAACTGCAGGTCCGGAGGACGGACCAAGCACCACAGGAGCTCAGGGAACTCGTTGGCAAGTCGGTTAGTGTAGGCCAAAGGAGGTCCTTAAATATCTCAGATTTGTGATGTCATCAGCCGGGGACGTCCCTGGAGATCCCGCTATAGGGCGTTTAAAGGAAGGCCAGGTGGTGCGCGTGCGTGCCTAGGGAGGCCCAGAGTCAGAGTGTAGGTCGGCGGCATCCCAGCCGCCACCTGGAGTCTCGAAAGCCAGGAGGAACGCGGTGGTAGCGGCAAGCCACCGCCGCGAGCTTACCAGGAGTGCCAAGCAGGGCATGATAAGACATGAGTTGGGTCGGCCACGGCCACCCGCAGCCAATGGTCATCACACTTTATGTCTCTAGCAAGTCCTGATGTTACATTTACCCAGTCAATATTGGGGTAATTGAAATCTCCCATTTTTATTGCACTGCCAAATTGGTTAACTTCCCTGATTTCTCTTAGCATTTCATCATCTGTCTGACCATTTTGTCCAAGTGGATGGTAGTATACTCCTATCACTATACTCTTTCCCAATACAAATGGGATTTCTACCCATATAGATTCTACTGAGCATTTAGTCTTTTGTATGATCTTTATCCTGTTGGACTCTATACCCTCCTGGACATAAAGTGCCACACCCCCACCAAATGTAATATAATTTGTACCCTGATATAGCACTGTCCCATTGGTTATCCTCCTTCCACCAAGCCTCTGTGATGCCAATTATATCAATCTCATCATTTGCTGCTATACACTCTAACTCTCCCATCTTACTTCTTAGACTTCTGGCATTGGCATACAGACATTTCAAAGTGTGTTTTTTGTTTGTATTAACAACCTGCTTTTCTGTTGTTAGGAATAATTTGGAAATCTTTAACTTCAGTGAGTTTTTTACATATAGGCACATGGACTATGGTTGCTTTTATTGGAACCGCTCTGTTGGGATGCCCTAACTCTCCTGTTTCATTAATATCCTTCAAGGATACATTTCCCCGAACCATGCCCTGTTGAGTGACTGTTGGCTTTCCCCCTTGTTCTAGTTTAAAAACTGCTCTATCTCCTTTTTGAAAGTTAGTGTCAACAGCTTGGTTCGACTCTGGTTAAGGTGGAGCCCATTCTTTCGGAAAAGTCTCCCCTTTCCACAAAAGTTACCTCAGTTCCTTAAAAAACTGAATCCCTCTTCCCTGCACCATCGTCTCATCCATGCATTGAAACTCTGGAGCTCTGCCTGCCTCTGGGGACCTGCACGTGGAACAGGAAGAATTTCAGAGAATGCCACCCTGGAGGTCTGGATTTCAGCTTTCTACCTAAAATCCTAAATTTGGCTTCCAGAACCTCTCTCCCACATTTTACTATGTCATTGGTGCCCACATGTACCATGATAGCCAGCTCCTCCCCTGCATTGTCTATAATCCTATCTAGGAGACACGTGAGGTCTGCCACGTTCGTACCAGGAAGGCAAGTTACCAGGCAGTCCTCATGTCCACCAGCCACCCTGCTATCTACATTTCTAATAATTGAATTACCAACTATGATGGCCTGCCTAACCCTTCCCTCCTGGGCAGTAGCCCTGGGAGTCTTGCCCTGGGTATGAGAGAACAATACATCACCTGGAGAGCAGGTCCTTGCTACAGGATCACTTCCTGCTCACCAGGGTAATGTTCTCCTACTGGGAGACCTTTCTGATCCAAGGCAGCACTGGGGCTGCCAGACTAGATTTGGGACTTGGCTACTCATCAATGTAACTCATAGTTCTCATCAATGTAACTTTCTGTCTGCCTCAGCTCCTCCAAGTCTGCTACTCTAGCCTCTAGAGATCGAACTCGTTCCCTCAGAGCCAGGAGCTCTTTGCACCGAGTGCACACATACAATCTCTCACCAGCGGGTAAAAAATCATACATGTAACACTCAATGCAAAAGATTGGAAAGCCCCCCTCTAGCTGCTGGACTGCTACCTTCATCTTAGTTTTATTGAGTTCCTAGCTAAGTTTAGGATACTAAGGGAGTTGGAATTAGAGTACTTTAAATTTACAGGTGAATTTACTAATTAATCAGCTAGTGTCCTACAAGGGGATGATTAAACTTTCAATAAGGGCTGGTGCAATAGTATGATTTAGATAAGACCCTGATTGATTTTTAATGAGAAAGTGTCTCTTGCCTAAAAATCAAGGGTTGAGTGGGTGGGAAAGACAGACCCAAGAATTAACTATTTCTGGCTTGCTTATTACCTCAGACACACACCCATTCCTTTAGAAAATGTATGTGGTAGATTTGAGTTTTCTTTTGTTTATCTAGCTGAACTATTCTGTAAGCTTACAATCGTATTACAGTCCAGTGAGTATTCCAGCTGGGGGACCATGTCCTTGTCCTCCTTCCATTGTCACAAAGCAAGCTGTTAGCCCATTGGCAAGAACGCTTTGAAGTTTTGGAGAAAACAGGGCCCATGAATTACAGAATAGTTCAGCAGGATAAACAAAAGAAAATTCAAATCTACCAAATAAACTTTCTAAAGAAATGGGTGGCACAAGAATGTAGCATGATACAGAAAGGAGAGTTTCGACCAGAGGTAGGGCCTGAAGTAGATCAAACCAACGTTCCCTTCGGAGAACAGCTGTCTACTACACAGACATCTGACTTAAAGTAGCTGGTCGAGAAAAACAAGGAGATCTGCTCGAACCTGCCCGTTCATACTGACCTGGTGGAACTTGACATCATTAAGCCTCCTGGAGTTGTGGTACAGTGCAACCCTATCAAATTCCTGAGGCCAGGCACCACATCATCGAGACCAAAGTGAAGGAGATGCTCCAGCTCGGGATAATAGAGGAGTCTAATGTTATAAATTGGAGAGTGGACCCCTGTTCCGAGGTAAAGTCAGCACTGCCGATAAGGAAGTTAACCCTTGTCGATCTCTACCGTCGGATGGCAAGGCCTGGAGATGTAGAGCTGAAGACTTCACCCTGGAAGCTCGTGATCCCCCCAGAAGGAGCCCGTAGGGACACAGCCACTGGGACTTAGGAGACTCCCTGAAGAATGAAGATGGTCTGGATGCTGGCGCCTCCTGCGGGTCGTGGTTTCCAGACAGCTGGCGCCTCCAGCAGGTCATGAGAAGTCCGGGAGTATACTTGAAGGATAGTCCCAGTCCAGTCCAAGAGTCGAAGTCCAGAGCGAGGTCGAGAGCAGGTCCAGGAGCAGACGGGAGAATGGTCCGAAGCCAATCCAGGAACAAGAAGGAGAAGGGTCCAGAGCCAGTCCAAATCAATGCCAGAAGATCACCACCGCCAGTCCAAGGGTCAGGAACCAAAGAATCAATCCAACGAGGAGAAGAGCAGAAACGGGGCAAGAAGCGGATCCGGAGCACCAACACAGGAACCAAGTACTGAGCCTCAATACCAAGGCAAGGTCTGAGGAGCAGACATTGCCTTATATACCTGGAAGAAGGGAGGAGCCTCCAGAAGGGAGCCACGACATATCCTGTCGTGGTTCCTTTAAATCTATACTTCAGCTGTGTGCACGGCCCTATGCAGCCAGGAAGAGGAAGGAGTCATCTCAGCCCCACTGGGCTCCGTGGCCGGCCCGGGCGGCGGCCAAGGCCACGGGAAGAACGCCAGAGGAGGCTCCCTGCTCCTGCAGGAGCCTCTGGGCCCACCCGACATCGCGGGTGAGTACTTGGTCCCGGCCGCGGACCGCCGCGGCTGGCGGCCAAGACGGTCGGCCCCGGTCGTGGTTTGCCGCAGCCGGCGGCCATAACATCTAAAGTGACTGGTCCTCACTCATAGTATTTGAGCTGAAGCCAGATGGGAGCATCAGGTTCTGTATTGACTTTAAGAAGGTCAACGTGGTCTCAAAACTGAATGCCTATCCAGTGCCATGAGTAGATGAACTGAATGAGCATCTGGGACTGGCCCAGTTCACGTCTACCCTCAATCTTATCAAAGGATACTGGTAGGTGCTTCTCATGCCCTCAGTGAAAGAGAAGACTGTGTTCTTGATGCCTGGTGGGCCTTTCCAGTTCACAATACCCCCCGTTTGGCCTTTATAGTGCCCCCTGCAACTTTTCAACTAATGGTCGCCCACCTGCTCCACCCACATCAAGGGCACATAACTGCCTACTTGGATGACATTGAGATTTACAGCCCCGATGGAAGACATATCTGAAGAAAGCAAAATTCTCTGGTGGTCCAGCGGGGGTTCTGAAGAGATCTCCTGCACTCGGGCCATCGGCTGCCAGTATTCAAAATGGCGCCGATAGCCTTTGCCCTTACTATGTCACAGGGGCTATCGGTGCCATTGGTCGGCCTCTGTCACATGGTAGGAGCACAAGATGGCACCGGCCGTCCATTGCTCCTACCATGTGACAAGGGCCGACGAATGGCACCGGTAGCCCCTGTGACATAGTGAGCGCAAAGGCTATCGGCGCCATATTGAATACCGACAGCCCGAGTGCAGGAGATCGCACCAGGACCCCCGCTGGACCACCAGGGACTTTTGGTAAGTCTTGGAGGGATCAGAAGGGTGGGGAGGGGGTTGTAGTTAATTAAATTTAAAGGGTTGAGATGGGATTTTTTTTGGGAAACGAATACATATGTAACTAATGAATGGATCGGGGTCCCCCGAAAATGGATGCAACGGATTTGGCTCCCCATGAATACGAATACCGAATGGGACGAATCCGTCCCTGCTGCACATCCCTACTGGCCGCCCATGAGATCCATGTATCTCAGGAAGACCTGATCTCCCTGGTCGGTAGAATCGACTACAGTCTTCAACAATGACATCAGGAGGTATGGGTCCTACGACCTCCTGCCCTACAATCAACACATTCGGCAAGTCCTTAGTTGAAGGCGTTACCAGCGGCTTCTCAGCCTCCCGAGGAGCCCATGCAAATCAATCGCGGCTGCCTGACTCCAGAGGAACACCTCTGACGCAGAAAAGAGGGTCTTTGCCAATATTGTGGCGGTTCTGGACATCTTCTTCAGACTTGCCCTGGGCGTCCGGGAAACTCCAAAGCCTGAGCCCGGTGGGAGTCCCGAGCTTGGGCGCTACTGTTTCTGGCCCTCAACTATTGCTCCCTATCTCCCTCCTTAGGGAGTCACGATCATTTGCCCTCACCGCCCTCGTGGACACTGGGGCGAGTAGAAATTTTATTGTGGAAGATATCGTCAAGCTTCTCCAGATACCTGTCCAACTGCTAGAGGTACCACTCCATATTGCCTCGATACAGGGAGAGCATCTCCCCAGTCATATCACCCACCGTACCATGACCATTCGCCTCACTGTTGGGACCCTCCATGATGAGGAGATCTCCCTCCTGATCTTGAAACGATCCACGCACCACGTAGTACTTGGACTTCCCTGGCTCCAGTTACACGCACCCCTCTTCGACTGGCAATCCCTGCAACTAACTCAGTGGGGCCCTCAATGTCAAACCCACTGTTTACGGCAAGTGCCTCCATCTGTGACCGTACTCAACTCTACAACTCTTCCTGGGTTACCTGCTCCGTACTCGGAATTCAAGGATGTGTTTTCCAAACAAAACGCTGACATCCTGCCTCTACTCCGAGAGATGAACTGCCCAATAGAATTGCTACCTGGAACCATGCTTCCCAAGGGCAGAGCCTATCCCTTTTCACACCCTGAAACCCAAGCAATGTCAGCCTATATCAAGGTGTTGCGCCCGTCGGTCGCAAACGGCTGCGACCTTTGCTGCTCACTTCATTTTGCCCAGTAGATCCGATTCTGGCTAAGATGGCCGCCTCTGCCTCTGCATGCCGACCTCCCTGGCATTCCCGGGATGACGAGGGCGATCCCGATCGCTGTCTTGAATCGGGAGTGACCTAGGACACACGTGCATGTGAGCACGTCATGGCGGGAACCTCGGGGGTGTCCTCTCTGCATGACATCACTGCTTATGTGTATTTAAACCTATCGGACTTTCCTATCTACAAGTTAGCAAGGATTCCATCTTGCTTATTCCACTACTCTGAGACGCTTCGCATTGCTGTTCCTGCGTTCCAGGCTGAGTGATTCAGGTATCCGCTCCTCGGGGGCCTTGCTGCACTCAGGGCTATCCGCTCCTCGGAGAGCCTCCTCTGCCTGTCTCACCTTCTCCTGCTAAGTGATTTCCTCCTGCATCGGATCTCTGCTGATGCTACTACGATTGCTCTACTGCATAGTGAGTACAAGACCTACTCTACATTACCACGCCCGTCTTGCTGTCTGGATCCTTGGGTTACCCCGCTCTGTGGACCACTACCGGATCCAAGCTGTCTTGTGCCAATTGCCAACACCTACCTCTGGCCTACCCCACATTGCGGGCCACTACCGGAGCTACACCGCACAAGGGTTATCAGAAGCAAGGACTTTCTGGGTTACCCCCCTCTGCGGACCTCTACCGGATTCATGCTGTCTTGTTCCAGTTACTCTCATCTGCCTCCGGCCTACCCTGTGCTGCGGACCACAACTGGAGCTACCACATACAAGGTCTATCAAGAAGCAAGGATTCCCCCGGTTACCCTGGCCTGCGGGCCACTACCGGAGAATCCATCCCAGGTCTTCTAATTCCAGGACTGAGTTCACAACCTGCTCCTCAGATTTCTCTTTGCTGTATAATAAAGATTCTCTGACTCCTGTGTCCATCACTACTGAGACCCCGCCTGTCGTGGAGAGTTCCCACAGGGCTCCTCCCTGTGGGTGGAGTCAGCTCTCTCCACGACCCAAGGGCCCACAAACCAAGTTAAAACATAACACAAGGAAAATTTGGATAAAGGATTCATAAGATCCTCTAATTCCCCGGCAGGAGCTGGATTCTTCTTCGTAAAGAGGAAAGATGACAACTTGAGACCTTGCATAGACTACAGAGGTTTGAACGCAGTAACTCGTAAGGACCATTATTCACTGCCACTTATTAGTGAACTATTCGACCGCCTGCAGGGTGCACAAATCTTTACAAAATTGGATCTCCGAGGGGCGTATAACCTTGTACGGATTCAACCGGAAGACATCTGGAAAACCACCTTCAACACAAGAGATGGCCATTACGAGTATGTAGTAATGCCCTTCGGACTTTGCAATGCCTCTGCAGTCTTTCAACAGCTAATGAACGAGATCTTCCGGGACCTTTTATATAGGTTTGTCATAGTATATCTGGATGATATACTAATATTCTCCAAAGACCTGAAGTCTCATCATTCACATGTTCAAACAGTCCTCCAATGTCTCAGAGACCATCATCTCTATGCAAAATTAGAGAAATGCATTTTTTAACAACCCAGTCTTCCATTCTTAAGCTATATCATTTCCAACCATGGCTTCACCTTGGAGCCCGACAAACTCCAGGGTATTCGAGATTTGCCTCAACCAGTGGGCCTCCGTGCCCTACAAAGATTCCTTGCTTTCACAAATTACTATTGCAACTTCATAGCTAATTACTCTATGCTGGCCACTCCACTCACCGCCATGACTAGGAAGGGATGTGACCTTCGAGTGTGGAACCCCAAGGCCCAGTCAGCATTTCACGCTTTGAAAGAAGCCTTTTATACTGGTCCGTGTCTACGACATCCAGATCCTAACTGCCCCTTCATCGTCAAAGTTGACACATCCGCCATCGGAGCAGGGGCGGTCTTGAGCCAATACTCCACTAAGGGAACTCTAGCACCATGTTCCTTCTACTCACATAAATTCTCCTCCACAGAACAGAATTATACTATAGGGGACCGTGAACTCCTAGCAGTAAAACTTGCCCTCCAGGAATGGCGTCCCTGGCTGGAAGGGGCGCAACACAAATTCACAATATTTACTGACCACAAGAATCTAGAACACCTAAAGGAGGCCCAGTTACTTAACCCAAGACAAGCCCACTGGGCCTTGTTCTTTGAACGCTTCAACTTCGAGCTCCGCTATCACCCTGCAGCTAAAAACCTCTGTGCAGATGCACTCTCTCACTCCGTCGAGCCAGAAGACACACCTGAGACTCCTAAGCACATCATCGATCCAGCTTGCATATCATTTGCAGTAACCACCACGGTACCAGCCGGGAAGACGATGGTCCCCCGCTGTCTCCGTGAGCACATACTCCGTTGGGCTCACAACTCCAAGCTGGCTGTTCATCCCAGTCGAGCCCGGAATCTCGAGATGCTTCAAAGGCACTATTGGTGGCCTATATGATAAAGGACTCCCGCAAATACGTGGACTCCTGTCCAGTTTGCACGCAGCAAAAAACCCCAACTGGCCACCCATGGGGGCTTCTTCAACCGCTACCAGCACCCACCGAGCCCTGGTCAAGCCTTTCATCGTGGATTTGCCTCCTTCAAAAGGAAATACTGCAATCTGGGTCATCATTGACCGCTTCTCAAAAATGGCCCACTTTGTCCAATTACCTGGTCTCCCCTCAGCTCTAGAGCTAGCTAGACTCTTCTGGACTACCACAAGAAATTGTCTCCGATCGTGGATCTCAATTTGCTGCTAAATATTGGAGGTCTCTTTGTAAAAAGTTCAATATTACATTAAACTTAACATCAGCCTACCATCCGCAAGCAAATGGCCAAACCAAAACGACTAATTGCTCCTTGAAAACGTTCCTGCGATCATATGTCAATGACCAGCAAGATAACTGGGCCAACCTTCTGCCATGGGCAGAGCTATCCCATAACACCCATATCACCTCTGCCACTGATGTTTCACCCTTTGCGGTAGTCTTTGGCCGCCAACCATGCCTACCTCTACTGGTTCCACTCAGTGTACCCTCACCTGCAGCTCAGTCTATAGCACAAACCATACGCAGGCACTGGAACCAGGTAAAGGAGAGACTCAGCCAAGCAGCTGATCGGGCCAAACGCTTCACAGACATCCATCATCAAGCCAGACCACTGTTCCGGCCTGGCCAGAAAGTCTGGCTCAGTACAAAGCACATCAGACTACGATTGCCGTCTCAACGGCTAGCCCCCAGATTCATTGGTCCATTTCCCATCCTTCGACGCAAAGGAGCAGTCACCTTCCAGCTACAATTCCCAGCCTCTATGGGAATTCACAACACGTTCCACATGTCGCTACTTAAGCCTTTGGTTCTGTCATGGCCTTCCCGAAGGCCTCCTTCACCTACACAGTATACAGCAGAACCGGAAAACACCCTGTAGGTTAAGGAGGTCCTAGATGTGCGACGCCGTCGAGGCCACTGGGAGTACCTCCTGTCGTGGGAGGGCTTCGGCCCAGAAGAAAACTCCTGGGAGCCCTCTCACCACATCTACGACAAGACTCTCCTACAAAACGTCCATCGTGCCCATCCTGAGAAGCCCAGGCCGGTAAGGGGGAGGCCTAGAAGAGGGGGTACTGTTGCGCATCCCGGCCGCATTGGTGCCACAACCGGGCCGGCTCACCTAGCGCTTCCGATTACCTGCTCCGGTTTCCCCTCACTCACAGCCACCGCCAGTGCCTCCCGTCCATGGCACCCCCGGGTGTCTCCAGGCCCATCAAGGCCTTCAGTATCACAACGCTCCTCACGTCGGGGCTCGGCGTCCTCCATGGCATCGGCCCTGCCCCTAGGCGCACGCAGACCGCGCAGTCCTTTAAAGGGCTCAGCGCAGGAAGCCAGTCCGCGACGCCCGCTGATGACCTCACATGATATCAGTATAAAAGGCAAGGCCCATTCCCCTGAGCCGAGCCTTGACAATCGGGTTGACACAGTTGGTGTACTAGTTTGCCTCGTATGTTCTAGTGTCTCCTTTTCCATTGTCTCCTCGATCTAGCGTCTCTTCGTTCCCTGTGTCTCCGTGTGTTCCAGTAACCTTCTCAGGTAGTACTGTTTTGGACTGACTTCTGGTACTGACCTCTGCCTGCCTGACCATTCTCCTGTCTGCCGCCTGGAACTGACCACTGCCTGCCTGACCATTCTTCTGTCTGCAGCCTGGAACTGACCACTGCCTGCCTGACCATTCTTCTGTCTGCCACCTGGAACTGACTCTGGTATTGAGCCTTGCTTTGGCTGACTATTCCTGGACTGATACTCTGGCACTGACCCTTGTGCTTCATTCGGACACTTTCTTCTGGCCTACTGTGACTACCAGACCAACCTGCTTGGAAACTAACCGCGGCATCCACTTTACTAGATCCGCAGGCACTGCCTGCCTCGCCCGGATAACCTCCCTGAACTACTACCTCCCTGAGATCTCCGGAGCTTCCAGTTCGAGTCTAGTCCATCTATTCTGCATCAGCCACGCACCCTTGCTCGTGGTGGGCACACCCCTCCGCTATCTCTCCAGGAGATCACCAGAGGCCCACCTAAGTCCAGGCGGTCCGGGTACCCAAGGGCTCAACCTGCGGAAACCCCGGACTGTTATTGGTGAAGCTCCAGTCAGCCTCTGTCTCCTTGTGTGCTCCGCCTCCTGGTGGCAGGCGCTCTCTGGGTCCAGTGAGGGTACAAATTGAAAATTAAAGAATGAACAATTAAACCAAGTTTACACTGAATTCGGAATGATATGGGTAACCAATGTAATTGTTTTAACATAGGTGTAATATGTTCATGACTGGATTTGTTGGTTAGTAATTGGGCGGCAGTATTTTGAATAATTTGTAATGGACGAATTATGCATTTGGGAATACCAATGAGCAGAGAATTACAGTAATCCATAAGAACATAAGAAATTGCCATGCTGGGTCAGACCAAGGGTCCATCAAGCCCAGTATCCTGCTTCCAACAGAGGCCAAACCAGGCCACAAGAACCTGGCAATTACCCAAACACTAAGAAGATCCCATGCTACTGATGCAATTAATAGCAGTGGCTATTCCCTAAGTAAACTTGATTAATAATAGTTAATGGACTTCTCCTCCAAGAACTTATCCAACCTTTTTTGAATCCAGCTACATTAACTGCACTAACCACAGAGCTTTATTGTGTATTGAGTGAAAAATTCCAGAGCTTTATTGTGTATTGAGTGAAAAAGAATTTTCTCTGATTAGTCTTAAATGTGCTACTTGCTAACTTCATGGAATGCTCCCTAGTCCTTCTATTATTCGAAAGTGTAAACAACCGATTCACATCTACTCGTTCAAGACCTCTCATGATCTTAAAGACCTCTATCATATCTCACCTCAGCCGTCTCTTCTCTAAACTAAACAGCCCTAACCTCTTCAGCCTTTCCTCACAGGGGAGCTGTTCCATCCCCTTTATCATTTTGGTTGCCCTTCTCTGTACCTTCTCCATCACATCTATATCTTTTTTGAGATGCGGCGACCAGAATTGTACACAGTATTATTCAAGGTGCGCTCTCACCATGGAGTGATATAGAGGCATTATGACATTTTCCGTTTTATTAACCATTCCCTTCCTAATAATTCTTAACATTCTGTTTGCTTTTTTATCTGCTGCAGCACACTGAGCCGACGATTTTAAAGTATTATCCACTATGATGCCTAGATCTTTTTCCTGGTGGTAGCTCTAATATGGAACCTAACATCGTGTAACTACAGAAAGGGTTATTTTTCCCTATAATGCAACACCTTGCACATGTCCACATTAAATTTCATCTGCCATTTGGATGCCCAATCTTCCAGTCTTGCAAGGTCCTTCTGTAATGTATCACAATCTGCTTGTGATTTAACTAGTCTGAATAATTTTGTATCATGCGCAAATTTGATAACCTCACTCGTCGTATTCCTTTCCAGATCATTTATATATATATATATTGAAAAGCACCGGTCGAAGTACAGATCCCTAAGGCACTCCACTGTTTACCCTTTTCCACTAAGAATATTGACCATTTAATCCTACTCTCTGTTTCCTGTCTTTTAACCAGTTTGTAATCCATGAAAGGACATCGCCTCCTTTCCCATGACTTTTTAGTTTTCTTAGAAGCCTCTCATGAGGGATTTTGTCAAATGCCTTCTGAAAAGCAAATACACTACAACTATCAGTTCACCTTTATCCACATATTTATTAACCCCTTCAAGAAAATGAAGCAGATTTGTTAGGCAAGACTTCCCTTGGGTAAATCCATGTTGATTGTGTTCCATTAAACCATGTCTTTCTATATGCTTTACGATTTTGATCTTGAGAATAGTTTCCACTAGAGATGTGAATCAGAACCAGAATTGGTTCCGGATTCGTGGACCATCAGGAAATTATTTTTCCTGCGGTCCAATCGTTGGGTTTTTTTTTATCGGCTGCGCCAAGCCAAAAACCCCAAAACTCAGCCCGACCCTTTAAAATTAGTTCTTTAGTAACCCCCCCCCCCCCCCCAATTTTTAAGTACCTGGTGGTCCAGTGGGGGTCCTGGGAGCGTTCTCCCATTCTCGGGCCGTCGACTGCCAGTAAACAAAATGGCGCCGATGGCCCTTTGCCCTTAGCATGTGACAGGGTATCCGTGCCATTGGCCAGCCCGTCACATGGTAGGAGCAACGGATGGCCGGCGCTAAGGGCAAAGGGCCATCGGCACAATTTTGTTTATTGTGAGCCGACGGCCCGAGAGTGGGAGAACGCTCCCGGGACCCCCACTGGACTACCAGGTACTTAAAAATTTTGGAGGGTCCGGAGGGTGGGGGGATACTGAAGAACAAATTTTAAAGGGTCAGGCTGTGTTTTTGTGTTACTTTTAAGTGCCCTTTCTTCCCGCTCGTCCCCCATAACAATAAGAGAACCCACGAAATTAATCATGGGGTTTCCTATCGCTGTCGGGGACACCCTGATATCTGACGAGATTGAAAATATCGTCCGATATTTTCAATCATTACATAAACGATTCACATCCCTAGTTTCCACTATTTTTCCTGGCATTGAAGTCAGGCTCACTGGTCTATAGTTACACGGATCGCCCAGCTTGCTTCACCTTATTCTCGGCTCCTCCCGTTTACCTGGGTAAGATGGCTACCGCTGCGTCTACAAGCTGAGCTCTCTGGCGTCCCCGGAACGGCTATGGTGCAGCCTCCCGCCATTGCTCCTCCCAGGTACCTACTAGAGTGCGCGCGCACAACCTACAACTTTGTACCACCCTTGGCGCGAACCTCGAGGGTGTTCCCTCATGCTGACGTCACGCCATCCGGATATATTACCTTCACTCATTTGCTAGCTCCCCGAGTTAGCAAGGACTCGAATCCGTTCCTGTCTACGCTACTCTGCCGTTTCCGTGCTGCCGCAGGAAGCTCTCTCTCTGCCCTTCGGGGTTATTACTAACCTGGGTACCTGCTCCTCGGGGGCCCTCTGCTATATTTCAGGTGCTTTTCAGGGATCAGGAACTCGCTCCTCAAGAGCCTGCTCTCCCTGTCTCGGTGCCTGTACTTTCTACAACATATCTGGTGGGATCGCATATCAACAGCAACACCTAGTGAGTACTCTAACTCTTCAGTTCTATCTCATCCACAGTATCTCCTCGCTGGGAGACCTGCTGAGAAACCCCCTGAAATCATCTAGGAGAGAAGAGCTCCCTCTGCCGAGGTCCCTGAGACTGCAACTACTGACTGCCTCACTACTGCCACCTGCTGGCTATCATCAAGCTGTCTAAATAAAGAACTATTCCTGTGTGTTTGTATTGTACAAGTCTAGCCCAGTGCTGTGGCTCCTCACGGGGCTCCTCCCTGTGAGCGTGGTCATCTCCACAGCATCCAAGGATCCACCAAAACACATGTAACCACAACAGGCCACCCTCCAGTCTTCAGGTACAATGGATAATTTTAATGATAGGTTACAAATTTTAACTAATAGATCAGAAATTTCATTTTTTAGTTCCTTCAGTACCCTGGGATGCATACCATCTGGTCCTGGTGATTTGCTACTCTTTAGATTGTCAATCTGGTCGACTACATCTTCCAGGTTCACAGTGATTTCGTTCAGTTTATCTGACTCATCACCCCTGAAAACCATGTCCGGAACTGGTATCTCCCCAACATCCTCATGAGTAAACACGGAAGCAAAGAATTCATTTGGTTTTTCTGCAATGGGCTTATCTTCCCTAAGAGCCCCTTTAACCCCTCGGTCATCTAATGGTCCAACCGACTCCCTCCCAGGGTTCTTGCTTCGGATATATTTTAAAAAGTTTTTATTATGAGTTTTTGCCTCTATGGCCAACTTCATTTCAAATTCTCTCTTCACCTGTCTTATCAATGTTTTACACTTAATTTGACAATGCTTATGTTTTATCCTATTTTCTTCAGATGGATCCTTCTTCCAATTTTTGAAGGATTTTTTTTGGCTAAAATAGCCTCTTTCATCTCACCTTTTAACCATGATGGTAATCGTTTTGCCTTCCTTCCACCTTACTTAATGTGTGGAATACATATGGACTGTGCCTCTAGGATTGTCCCTTCTACTAGGTTTACCATACACCTCCATAAGACCACTACAAATATTGCAGAACACGGCTGCAAGAGTATTAACTGGAAAAAGGAAAAGAGACCCCATTACGGAAACACTGGCTGAATTGCACTGGCTTCCCATTGAACAAAGAATACAGTACAAAACACTATGCACCATACACAAATTAATACACAATGAAAACGCAGACTGGCTTAACACAGCCCTTCGTGTAC